>NW_004444062.1:5926112-5985828 GCF_000243295.1 Trichechus manatus latirostris
GGTCTGTAATTTTCTTTTTTTGTGGTGTCTTTACCTGGTTTTGGTATCAGGGTTATGCTGGCTTCATAGAATGAGTTTGGGAATGTTCCATCCTTTTCTATGCTCTGAAATAGCTTTAGTAGTAGTGGTGTTAACTCTTCTCTGAAAGTTTGGTAGAATTCTCCAGTGAATTTTTGGGGGGAGGGGGAGTTTTTTAATTACCTTTTCAATTTCTTCTTTTGTTATGGGTTTATTTAGTTCTACCTCTGTTTGTGTTAGTTTTGGTAGGTAGTGAGTTTCTAGAAATTTGTCCATTTCATCTAGGTTTTCAAGTTTGTTAGTGTACGATTTTTCATAGTATGCTGTTACGATTCTTTTAATTTCAGTTGGGTCTGTCGTGAATCGCCCACCTCATTTCGTATTTGGGTTATTTGCTTCTCTCCTGTTTTTCCTTTGTCAGTTTGTCCAATGGTTGATCGATTTTGTTGATCTTTTCAAAGAACCAGCTTTTGGTCTTTTTAAATCTTTGATTTGTTTTTCTATTCTCTATTTCATTTAATTCTGTTCTAATTCTTATTATTTCCTTTCTTTTGGTGCCCAAGGGCTTCTTTTACTGCTCTCTTTATCTACGTGTTCCAGTTGTAAGGTTAATGTTTTGACTTTGGTCCTTTCTTCTTTTTGGATGTGTGCATTTATTGCTATAAATTGACCTCTGAGCACTGCTTTTGCTGTGTCCCAAAGGTTCTGGTAGGATGTGTTTTCATTCTCATTTGATTCTGTGAATTTCTTTATTCCATCGTTAATATTTTCTATAACCCAGTAGTTTTTGAGCAAGGTGTTGTTAAGTTTCCATGCATTTGATTTTTTTTTTTACCTTGCTTTTCCTATTATTGATTTCCACTTTTATGGCTTTACAGTCAGAAAATATGCTTTGTAATATTTTGCTGCTTTGGATTCTGTTAAGGCTTGCTTTATAGCCTAATATGTGGTCTATTCTGGAGAACGTTCCAAGTGCATTGGAAAAGAAAACATACTTGGCTGCTGTTGGGTGGAGTGTTCAGTTTATGTCTGTGAGATCAAGTTGGTTGATTGTGGCATTTAGTTTTTCCGTGTCTTTATAGAGCTTCTTTCTGGATGTTCTCTCCTTCACCAAAAGTAGTGTGTTGAAGTCTCCTACTGTTATTGTGGAGCTGTCTACCTCTCTTTTCAATCCTGTTAAAGTTTGTTTTATGTATTTTGGAGCCCTGTCATTGGGTGCATAAAATTTATTATGGTTATGCCCTCCTGGTGTATTGACTCTTTAATCATTATATAGTGTCCTTCCTTATCCTTTGTGGTGGATTTTACTTTAAAGTCTGTTTTGTCAGAGATTAATATTGCCACTTGTGCTCTTTTTTGATTGTTGTTTGCTTGATATATTTTTTTTCATCCTTTGAGTGTTTGTTTGTGTCTTTAAGTCTAAGGTGTGTCTCTTGTAGGCTGCATATAGACAGATCATGTTTTTTTAATCCTTTCTATCACTCTCAGTCTCTTTATTGGTGCATTTAATCCTTTTACATTCATTGTAATTATTGATAGGTATGAGTTTAGTGCTGTCATTTTGATGTCTTTTTTTGTGTGTTGTTGACAGTTTCTTTGTTCCACTTAATTTTCTGTGCTGATTTGTTCTTCTTTATGGATTTTCTTTCATCTCTTTCATTGTTGTTGATTTTGTATATGCTGAATCTTTGTGTTTTTCTTGTTTTTTATTTTGATGTGTAGGATTGTTAGTTTCCTTTGTGGTTACCTTAATGTTTACCTCTATTTTTATAAGTTTAAATCAGTCTATTATTTCATTATATAGCCTTGACTTCCTTTTCATATGAAAGATCTATGACTATATTTTTTAATCCCTCTTTTTTGTTTTAATGTTGCCATCTTTTACATATTGATGTCTCTGTTTCCCTATTTTCAGCATTTTAGCTTTGATTTATTCTTCTGTCTTCCCTGTCTGGATTGATATCTGCTTACTCTGTCCTGTGATCTAGTCTTGCGTTGTTATCTGATGTTATTGATTTTCTAACTGGAGGATTACCTTTAGTATTTCTTGTAATTTTGGTTTGGTTTTTGCAAATTCCCTAAACTTCTGTTTATCTAGAAATGCCGTAATTTCTCCATCATATTTGAGAGACAGTTTTGCTAGATATATAATTCTTAGCTGGCAATTTTTTTCCTTCAAGGCTTTATATATTTCATCCCATTGCCTTCTTCCTTGCATGGTTTCTGCTGAGTAGTCTGAGCTTAGTCTTATTGACTTTCCTTTGTAGATGACTTTTCATTTATCTCTTAAAATTCTCTATCTTTGGTTTTGGCAAATTTGATTATAATATGTCTTGGTGACTTTCTTTTGGGATCTATGTTGTGTGGGGTTCGATGAGCATCTTGGGTAGCTATCTTCTCATCTTTCACCACATCAAGGAAGTTTCCTGCCAACAAATTGTCATCAATTCTTTCTGTATTTTCTGTTATTCCCCCCCCCCCCGTTCTGGTACTCCAGTCACTTGCAGGTTACTCCTTTTGATAGAGTCCCACATAATTCTTAGGGTTTCTCCATTTTTTAAATTCTTTTATCTGATTTTTCCTCAAATAAGTTGGTGTCAAGTGCTTTATCTTCAATTTCACTAATTCTGACTTCCATTGCCTCAATTCTGCTCCTACGACTTTCTGTTGAGTTGTCTAATTCTGAAATTTTATCATTAATCTTCTGGATTTCTGATTGCTGTTTCTCTGTGGATTCTTGCAGCCTGTTAAATTTGTCATTATGCTCTTCTCTAATCTTCTTAAGATCCTATTGCTTTGTCTGTGTGTTCCTTAGCTTGTTCTGCATTTTTACTGATCTCCTTCCTGAGCTCTTGAAGAGTTCTGTATATCAATCTTTTGTTTTCTACCTCCTGTAATTCCAAGAAGTTATCTTTCTCTGGAAAATTTCTTGATTCTTTGTTTTGGGAGCTTGCTGAAGCCATCATGATGATTTGATATTGACTATTGTCTCTGAGCCATCAATAAGTTATTATATTTATTTATTTTATGTTTGCTTACTGTGTCCTAGCTTCTTGTTTTGTTTTGTTTTGATATGCCCAAATAGGCTGCTCATGAGAGCTAGTTTGATTATTGGCATCTTTGAAGCTCTAACGTCCTGTCACCAGGTGGTTAGATCTGTTACTAGGTATGTGAGCCCAGGAGTCTATTTACTTTTCTTGTATGGATTCAGCTCAGGTGTCCAGGTGGTTGGTAACCAAGTGTGTGGTGCAGGCTCTCACTTACAGTCCTAGACAGGCAGGGATGTTTGGTGTGGGCACAGGTATCTGGCTGCAGTAGGGGGTATTGTGCTGAGCAAGGCAGGGGGCTGATGGCTGCCCCTGAGTTTCTGGGAGGAAAGCATGTCCCTGTTCCCTAGAGTATGTAGGTGGGTAGGTTTTTGCAGTTGGACTATGGGCACCAAATGCTGTTGGCTGTAAGGAGTGGGAGGCACCACTTATTCTTGGACCCCTGTCATGGGTGGCTAGGTGGGGTAGGTGGAGCCACCAGTCCTCAGGCCCCTGATGTGGGTAGGTGAGGACCCTGCATAATGGGCAGAGCAGTGTCAAATATCAGGAACCTGCCATTTCACCATATAGCTGATATAGTTGAAGTTAGGCTTCAGGTATGTACCCTGTTGTACTGTGGTAATGAGGGCCTCTGCTGTTGAAATGGGCCCACACAGGCCTATGCGGGGGTGAAAGGCATTCAAAGTCTGTGGGCCCCTTATGCCTTTGCATAGGCAAAGGAGCTGTGACTACCCTTAGTTCCCAGTTTAGCGGAGCTGGCAGATTATTTTCTCCTGTTTGTTAATTTGTTCCCTTTCCATGGCCAGGAGAATGGCTTACATTGCATGATGGGTCCTACTTCCGGTCCAGGGGACTCGTCAATTACTGAAGCCAGCCTGGGACCCAGTGCAGAGTGAGGAGGGGGCAGGTAAATGGAAAAGAGGTTTTTCCCAAAGAGGGTGTTTTTTTATCTGTATGGTAAGTCAGACGCATCTACTTATCTTTTGCAGATAAAGCACTGCTTTTCACTGGTTCTGGAGGCCCAAGTAGACTCTCTGCCACTTGGTCTCTCCTGATGGGGAAAATTCCCCTCGAACGCCACTATTTGCCTCACTGTGCACACCGGCCAATCAGGCCTGAAGGGTGCTGGCTTCTGCCAGGTGAAGCCTGGCAACTCCTCACTGCATCTGAACCATCTCTCCCTCCTCCTCCTGCTCAGTCTGATTCCTGAACTTTGCCTTTGATGTTCAGGGCTCCTAGACTGTCATATATAACTGAATCACTTGCTGTCTCGGGTCTTTGTTGTACGAGGGACCAGAGGAAGCATCTAACTATTCCACCATCTTGGCCCCGCCTCTCCTTTCCATATAAATTTGATGATTAGTCTTTCCATCTTGTTAAAGAATGCTGTTGGTATTTGGATTGGGATTGCATTGTATTTGTAGATTGCTTTGCATTAAATTGACATTTTCACAATGTTGGGTCTACCTATTCATGAGCGTGATATGTTTTTCCATTTATGTAGGTCTCTTTTGGTTTCTTGCAGTAGTGTTTTGTACTTTTTTTTGTATAGGTTTTTTACTTCCCTGGTTAGATTTATTCCTAAGTATTTGAGTTTTTTAGGGGCCGTTATAAATGTACTGTTTTCCTGATTTCCTTTTCGTAGTTGTCTGTATTAGTATATAAGAATGCAACTGATTTTTGTGTGTTGATCTTGTATCCTGCTTCTCTGCTGAATCTTTCTATTAGTTCTAGTAGTTTTCTGATGGAGTCTTCTATGTATAGTATCATATCATCTGCTAATAGGGATAATTTTACTTCTTCCTTACCAATTTGAATGCCCTTTATTTCTTTTTCTTGCCTTCTTGCTCTAGCTAGGACTTCCAGCACAATGTTAAATAGGAGTGGCGGTAAACAGCATCTGTGTCTTGTTCCCGTTCTCATGGGGAATGTTTCAGCCTCTCTCCATTGAGAATGATGTTGACTGTTGGTTTTGTACAGATACCCTTTATTATGTTGAGGAATTTCCTTTCTATTCTTATCTTATTGAGAATTTTTATCAGATATGGGTGTTGGACTTTATCAAATGCATTTTCTGTGTTGATTGAGATCATCATGTGATTCTTTTGTTTTTTTTTATGTGGTGGATTACCTTGATTGATTTTCTAATGTTGAACTATCCTTGCATACCTGGTATGAATCCCACTTGGTCGTGGTGTATTACTATTTTTTTAATATAGTACTGGATTCTATTGGCCAGAATTTTATTGAGAATTTTGCATCTATATTCATATATATTATATTTATAGAATTTGGATCTGTATCAAGATGTTCTGAAGAACAACAACAATCCTTTGGGATAGCCACTGCAACATCATGACTGAAGACAAAGAACCTATTGTCAGAAACTTTAATTTTGTTTGTGTGATGGCTTTACTAGTTGGAAGCAAAATCCAGTTCTCTGATGAAAGCAAGTTTGCAGTAGACGTATCAAAAACAGGCCTTACGCAGATTCCGAAAGATCTACCACCAAAAACCAGAGTCTTAGATATGTCTCATAACTACATATCTGAACTTCAGTTCCCTGACATCAGCTTCCTGTCAGACCTGGAAGTTTTGATACTTTCTCATAATAAAATCCAGCAACTTGATTTTAGTGTTCTCAGGTTCAACCAGGGTTTGGAATATTTGGATTTATCTCACAATCAGCTGTGGAAGATGTCCTGCTATCCTGTTGTGAGTCTCAAGCATTTAGACCTCTCATTCAATGACTTTGATACTCTGCCCATCTGTAGGGAATTTGGCAACTCCATGCAGCTGGATTTCTTGGGATTAAGTGCTACAAAGTTACAACAATTAGATCTGCTACCCATTGCTCACTTGCATCTAAGTTACATCCTTCTGGATTTAGAAGACTATAACGTGAAAGGAAATGAAATAGAAAGTCTTCAAATTCTTAATACAAAGAAACTTCATCTTGTTTTTCATCCAAATCGTTTATTCTCTGTCCAAGTGAATATATCAGTTAACACTTTAGAGTATTTAGAACTGACTAACGTTAAATTAAATGATGAGAACTGTCATGTTTTAATGAACTTTTTATCAGAACTCACCAGAGGTCCAAGCTTACTAAATCTTACCTTGAACCATGTGGAAACAACTTGGAAATGTTTGGTTACAATTTTTCGATTCCTTTGGCCCAAACCTGTAGAATATCTCAATATTTACAATTTAACAATAATTGAAAACATTAGGAAAGAATATTTGACTTATTGTAACACTGCATTGAAAGCATTGAAAATAGAACATATTACAAATAGAGTTTTTATTTTTTCACAGAATGCATTATATACAGTGTTTTCTGAGATGAACATTTTGATGTTAACCATATCAGATACACCTTTTATACACATGCTTTGTCCTGGGAAACCAAGCACATTTAAGTTCTTGAACTTTACCCAGAACGTTTTCACGGACAGTGTTTTTGAAAATTGTTCCACCTTAGATAGATTGGAGACACTTATCTTACAAAAGAATGGATTAAAAGACCTTTTCAAAGTAGGTCTCATGACTAAGGGTATGCCGTCTTTGGAAATACTGGATGTTAGCCAGAATTCTTTGGAATTTAATAGATATGAGAGAAATTGCACTTGGGTTGAGAGTATAGTAGTGTTAAATTTGTCTTCAAATATACTTACTGACTCTGTTTTCAGATGTTTACCTCCCAGGGTCACAGTACTGGATTTACACAATAACAGAATAAAGAACATTCCTAAACAAATCACAAAACTAGAAGCTTTGCAAGAACTAAATGTTGCTTTCAATTATCTAACTGACCTTCCTGGATGTGGTGCATTTAGCAGCCTTTCTGCGTTGACCATTGACCATAATTCAATTTCCTACCCATCAACTGATTTCTTCTCCAGTTGCCAGAAGATTAGGTCAATAAAAGCAGGGAACAATCCATTCCAATGTTCATGTGAAATAAGAGAATTTATCAAAAGTATAAGCCAAATATCAAGTGAAATGGTAAAGGGCTGGCCTGAGTCTTATAAGTGTGCCTACCCAGAAAGCTACAAGGGAACCCCATTACAGGACTTTCACATATCTCAATTATCTTGCAACACAATGCTGCTGATTGTCACCATTGGAGTCACTGTGCTGGTGTTGGTTGTTACTGTGACCTTCCTCTGCATCTGCTTGGATCTGCCCTGGTATCTCAGGATGATATGTCAGTGGACCCAGACCCGGTACAGGGCGAGGAACACACCCTTAGAAGAACTCCAAAGAAATATTCAGTTCCATGCTTTTATTTCATACAGTGAACACGATTCTGCCTGGGTGAAGAATGAACTGGTACCTTGCTTAGAAAAAGAAGATATAAGGATTTGCCTCCATGAGAGAAACTTTGTTCCTGGCAAAAGCATCATTGAAAATATCATCAACTGCATTGAAAAAAGTTACAAGTCCATTTTTGTTTTGTCTCCCAACTTTGTCCAGAGTGAGTGGTGTCATTATGAACTCTACTTCGCCCACCACAAACTCTTTCATGAGGGCTCTGATAACTTAATCCTGATCTTGCTGGAACCCATTTCACAAAACAGCATTCCTAGCAAGTATCACAAGCTGAAGGCTCTCATGACAAAGCGGACTTACTTGGAATGGCCCACTGAGAAGAGCAAACGTGGACTTTTTTGGGCTAACATTAGAGCTGCTTTTAACATGAAATTAGCACTAGTCAACTAAAATAATGATGTGAACACTTAAAAGAAAAAAGTCAGGAAATTCAACTTAAAAAATCATCATTAACTTGAATTCTGATGAACACCATGGTTTAAAGTTACTGTCTGGATGGTGTTTCTATCACCTCCATGCCAGCAGGAAAGATGTAATGAGAACTATGTCTCACCTGAGCTGGAGAATTGTGCTGGGCGCGGGGGCGGGAGTGGGATGGGGTGGGGCAGTGAAGTGGTGCTTCAATTTGCCTATTAAAAATAACTCAATTTCTTCTCGTTTAAGGCTTCTTTCACCTTGAAACAATCTTTTCTGAGTAAATTCTTTTATTCAAGTAACTTTCCTTTCCCTTCCCCTGTCCCAAATGGATTGTGTGTGAATGCAGGAGTTGATGTAACTTTATGGCACCAAGGAAAGAGTCAACCTCAGAATTGTGTGCACAGAAACTTGGAGTGTCCTGTGGCTCCTCATTGGCCTCTGTGTGAACTTTATCATCCTTTTCAACTTTGAGATTTGAGGGAAAAAGTTAAATCAGTTATAGAAAATAAAATATTTTTTCACATATCTGAGTAAAAGTTTATTACATTTTGGACTCTGCTACATAAATATGCAATTAGTCAGTGGGGAGTCATGGCATACTAACTTGTGTATATAAAGGGAAATTTAACCTTGGTTTATAGTCATAGGTTACTGAGGCCAAAGACATAAGATTTACCTGATTGCTAAGGGAATTCAGAGCCAAATTTATCAGTAACCAGGTACTCAATGAGACTTTTCTGGTTGTCTTAGCATTTTGGCTAAAGCCTCAAAGCTAACAAAAGGGGTGAAATGTCCCCATATTTTAAAGAGAGAAACTAGACACAGCCATGTTAGACTTACTAAAAGATAGCAGAAAAGGTTCTGAAACTATCAATTCATATTACTCATCTCATATGAGAGAAGATAATATTTAAAAGGGTGATTAGAGAGTCATTGAGTGGAGGTTCTAGACTTATGGGGAGATTGTTTTGGCTTTCTCCCAAAGGCAAGTGAGAGGGGCTCTAAGCTAGTAATAAGAAGAATAGTCTGGTATCCCACTCTAGACTGAAAGCTTGCAGAGTAGCAGGAATGAGCAGACCCAGTGCAGCAGACAAGGAATGATTAGAAAACTCTTAGAAGAACTTGATGAATGTCCCTGGAGTCTGGGGGATGGTGGGCATTGTGGACATAAAACTCTTTGCCATTGAGTTGATGCCAACTCATAGTGACCCTGGTAAATGGTGCCTGGAAAATATAGTGCTTGATAAATATTTTTTGATGAATGGATGTGAACTTCCCACATGGAGAATTCAGAAGGTAAGAGGTTGGTTTTGGCAGCCCAAAATGGAAGGATGAAGAGAGAAGGGAAACAGAGATAACAGCCTGCATTTCACCACTTGACGTTGCAAATACATGAATTTCCTGTGGGACTTCTCGACCATGGGAAGATATAGGCCCTATCCAACAAAGAGACGGTAGCTGTAAGAGGCCACAGGGTTGGGGGAAGAGGTGAGTGAGTGTGTGGGATGCTGCAAAAAGTCAACCAGAGAGTGTGCCACCTGCATCAAGAAAGTATGCAATGTGGAGGTCCACTTGAGGCCTCCAAAGGTCCTACAGATGCACCTCATGAAAGAGTCAACATTTGGACTCTGCTATATCGGGGGGAGGAGTATGATGGCCTATATACCTTATCCAATAGTTAACTGCAGGGAGATTTGCTCCTCCTTGTCTAATATCCCATTGTTTGCAGTGGCCTGGGGACATCCAGAATATAGAGAAGGCAGAGAAGATGAAGGAAGAGTGAAAGAAACTGACTATGCTCCTTCTCTTCTTCACTGTAAGTCAGGCCTGAGCTGAGACTGAGCAGGAAATGTGAGACTGATGTTAAATTGGACTAGCCTGGACATTTTAATGCCTGAAATAGAGTTGTAGTGTTGTAATTACTAAAATGAGACTTGTCACTAAAATCTGTGGGTTCTGCCCAAGAATAGGAGTGATGGAGATCCAACAGAAGCTGATTGTAAGGTAGCAGTTAGAGAAAAATAAAGCCCTTTCCTTCTGGATTTAACTCACTCAATAAACCAGTTTCATGATTATTTGTAAAGAAATAAGCCTTAAGGGAATTTGATTAGCATTATCTTCTGTCTATACTAGCACTTTCTCAGCAGAACATGTATTTTCCTTCTTAAAAAAAACACTGCTGTTGAGTTGATTCTGACTCATAGCGACTCTAGAGAACAGAGTAGAACTGCTCCATAGAGTTTCTGAGGCTGTAAATCTTTACAGAAGCAGACTGCCACATCTTTCTCCCCCAGAGCGGCTGTTAGGTTTCAACTACCAACCTTTTCTTTAACAGCAGAGCACTTTAACCAGTGCACCACCAGGGATCCCTCTGCTAGAATGAGCCCTGTGGGAAGTTCTTTGCGCAACCCTGAGGTAGCAGAGGAGAGCCCAGGTTATCTGATTGGGAAGGCCTTTCAATGGGGAGGCACAAAGTTGAAGTGAAAGGGCACCATGAGGAAAGAAAGCATCAAATGGGCAGCTTTGCTGGATGTATTAGTTTCTTAGGGCTGCCATAACAGATTACCACAAACTGGATGGCTTAAAACAACAAAAATTTATTCTCTCAGTTCAAGAGACTGGAGGCCCAAAATCAAGGTGTTGGCAGGGTTGGTTCTTTCTGGAGGCTCTGAGAGACAATCTGTTCCATGCCTCCCTCTTAGCTTCTGGTGGTTGCCAGCAGTCCTTGGCATTCCTTGACTTGTAGATGTATCACTCCAATTTTTGCCTTGGTCTCCACATGGCGTTCTCCTCTAAGTCCCTTTGTCTTTTCATTTTCTCTCTTTTATAAGGACACCTTCATCAGATTTAGGGCCCACCTTAATCCAGTATAGTCCCATCTCGATCTTTAATTTAATTACATTTACAAAGATCCTCATAGCTGTCAGTTTATCCTACTGTGGTGGCTTGTATGTTGCTGTGATACCAGAAACTTTGCCACCGATATTTCAAATACCAGCAGGGTCATCCTTAGTGGACAGGTTTCAGCTGAGCTTCCAGACTAATACAGACTAGGAAGAAGGACCTAGCGGTCTACTTCTGAAAAAACTGGCTACTGAAAACCTTATGAATAGCAGCGGAACATTGTCTGATATAGTGCTGGAAGATGAGCCCCTCAGATTGGAAGACACTCAAAATAAAACTGGGAAAGAGCTGTCTCCTCAAAGTAGAGTCAACCTTAATGACATGGATGGAGTCAAGCTTTCAGGACCTTGGTCTGCTGATGTGGCATGACTCAAAACAAGAAGAAACAGCTGCAAGCATCCGTTAGTAATTGAAACATGGAAGGTATGAAGTATGAATCTAGGAAAATTGGAAATCGTCAAAAATGAAATAGAATGTTTCAACATCGATATCCTAGGCATTAGTGAACTGAAATGGACTGGTACTGGCCATTTGGAATTGGACAATCATATGCTCTACTATGCTGGGAGTGACAACTTGAAGAGGATGGCATAACATTCATCATCAAAAAGAACATTTCAAGATCTAACCTGAACTACAACGCTGTCAGTGATAGGATGATATCCATACGCCTACAAGGAAGATCAGTTAATATGACTATCATTCAAATTTATGTACCAACCACTAAGGCCAAAGATGAAGAAATAGATGATTTTTACAAATTCTGCAGTCTGAAATTGATCAAACATGCAAGCAAGATGCATTGATAATTACTGGCAACTGGAACGCAAAAGTTGGAAACGAAGAAGGATTGATAGTTGTAAAATATGGCCTTGGTGATAGAAATGATGCTGGAGATGGCATGATAAAATTTTGCAAGCCCAACTTTTTCTTCATTTCAACTATCTTTTTTCAACAACATAAATGGAGACTATACACGTGGACCTTGCCGGATGGAATACACAAGAATCAAATAGACTACATCTGCGGAAAGAGACAATGGAAAAGCTCAATATCATCAGCCAGGAAAAAGGCAGGGGCTGACTCCAAAAAAGACCATCAATTGCTCATATACAAGTTCAAGTTGAAACAAGAAAATTAGAACAAGTCCACAAGAGCCCAAGTACAACCTTGAGTATATCCCACCTGAATTTAGAGACCATCTCAAGAATAGATTTGATGCATTGAACACTAATGACCGAAGACCAGATGAGTTGTGGAATGACATCAAGGACATCATATATGAAGAAAGCAAGAGAAAAAAGAAGCAAGAGAAAGAAAGAAGACACCAAAATGAATGTCAGAACACACTTGAAAGTTGCTCTTGAACATAGAGTAGCTAAAGCAAATGGAAGAAATGATGAAGTAAAAGAGCTAAACAGAAGATTTCAAAGGGTGGCTCGAGAAGACAAAGTAAAGTATTATGAAATGTGCAAAGACCTGGAGATGGAAAACTGAAAGGGAAGAACACGTTCGACATTTTTCAAGCTGAAAGAATTGAAGAAAATATTCAAGCCTTGAGTTGTGATAGTTGAAGATTCTATGGGGAAAATATTAAATGACACAGAAAGCATCAAAAGAAAATGGAAGGAATACACAGAGTCACTGCACCAAAAAGAATTGGTCGATGTTCAGCCATTTAAGGAGGTAGCATATGATCAGGAACCTATGGTACTAAAGGAAAGGGTCCAACTTGCACTAAAGGCATTAGCGAAAAACAAGGCCCCAGGAATTGACGGGATACTAACTGAGATGTTTCAACAAATGGATACAGCACTGGAAGTGCTCACTTGTCTATGCCAAGAAATTTGGAAGACAGCTACCTGGCCAATCAACTGGAAGACATCCATAGTTGTACCCATTCCAAAGAAAGGAGAGCCAACAGAATACGGAAATTATTGAACAATATCTTTAATATCACACACAAGTAAAATTTTGCTGAAGATCATTCAAAAGCAGTTACAACAGTACATCGACAGGAAAATTCCAGATATTCAAGCCAGATTCAGAAACAGACATGGAATGAGGGATATCATTGCTGATGTCAAATGGATCCTGGCTGAAATCAAAGAATACCAGAAAGATGTTTACCTGTGTTTTATTGATTGTGCAAAGGCATTATACTGTGTGGTTCATAACGAATTATGGATAACATTGCAAACAATGGGAATTCCAGAACACTTAATTGTGCTCATGAGGAACCTGTACTTAGACCAAGAGGTAGTCATTCAAACAGAACAAGGGGATACTGCATGGTTTAAAGTCAGGAAAGGTGTGCGTCAGGGTTGTATCCTTTCACCATACTTATTCAATCTGTATGCTGAGCAAATAGTTCGAGAATCTGGACTATGTGAAGAAGAACGGGGCATCAGGATTGGAGGAAAACTCATTAATGACCTACAATATGCAGATGACACAACCTTGCTTGCTGAAAGTGAAGAGGATTTGAAGCACTTACTGATGAAGATCAAATTCAGTATAGGTTACACCTCAACATAAAGGAAACACAAATCCTCACAACAGGACCAATAAGCAACATCATGATAAAGGGAGAAGAGATTGAAGCTGTCAAAGATTTTATTTTGCTTGGATCCACAATCAACACCCGTGGAAGCAGCAATCAAGAAATCACAGAACCCACTGGATTGGACAAATCTGCTGCAAGAGATCTCTTTAAGTTGTTAAAAAGCAAAGATGTCACTTTAAGGACTAAGGTGTGCCTGACCCAAGCCATGGTTTTTTCAATTGCCTCATATGCATGTGAAAGCTGGACAGTGAATAAGGAAAACCAAAGAAGAATTGATGCCTTTGAACTATGGTGTTGGCGAAGAATATTGAATATGCCATGGACAGCCAAAAGAACAAACAAATCTGTCTTGGAAGGCGTATAACCAGAATGCTCATTAGAAGCAAGGATGTCAAGACTTTGTCTCACCTACTTTGGACATGTTATCAGGAAGGTCCAGTCACTTGAGAATGATATCATGCTTGGTAAAATAGAGGGTCAGTGAAACAGAGGAAGACCCTCAATGAAATGAATTGACACAGTGACTCCAACAATGGGCTCAAACATAGCAATGATTGTGAGAATGGCGCAGGACAGGGCAGTGTTTTCGTTCTGTTGTTCATAGGGTCACTATGAGTCAGAATTCACTGGACAGCAACTAATAGCAGCAACAAAGAAAGACCTTATTTTAAAATAAGGGTCACATCTTGAGGTTTCAGGTGAATATGGATTTTGGAGACACACTATTCAACCTACTACACTAGGGTTGGCATGACTGTCTCTGATGGTCTGGAGACTCAGCTTGGTGTGGCAGTAGAAAAAAAATACTGTCTTTGGGAGAAAAAAGAATATAAAAGAAGATGTTTGGGAAGTCAGAGGTGGAAAGAAGGCAGAGGAAGGCAAATAGAGTAGAATGAATGAGTGTGAGAGAATAGTAAAGAGACAGTTGATGAACAAATGGGAAATAAATGGGGAGCATGCATGAGTTTTAATGAGAATGAGAACACAGAAAACAATACTGGAAAAGGAGGACATCTATTTCAGTCTACATTCCTGGAGACTGATTTGATTAGAAAGGAAGAGAAGAAATTATAAGCAGTGAATGAGGCCTAAGGGGATTCCTAAAGTCACAAAGACTTTCTCTGGGTTTTTAATTGTAGTTAGTTTACGAGGAATTTTAATGTAGTCCAGTGTAAATATAAAGCAATTTTTATTTTTCTCTAGCTATTGCATCAACTGGATTCTGAAATTCTACCCTTCCCATCACTTAATGACATCTTAGGCTGATTTCATACCTCTCTACTACCTTTGAGGTATAAATAATTCAAACTGATTTAAATTTTAATCTCCAACTCCCTTGTCTTAGGCTGGGTTCTCTAGAGAAGCAAAAGCAGTGAAGTATATATACCTACATATGTATTGTTGTTGTTGTTAGGTGCTGTCGAGTTGGTTCCGACTCATAGAGACCCTGTGTACAACAGAACAAAAACTGCCTAGTCCTGTGCTGTCCTCACAGTCGTTGTTATACTTAAGCCCATTGTTGCAGCCACTGTGTCATTCCATCTCATTGAGGGTCTTCCTCTTTTTTGCTGACCCTCTACTTTACCAAGCATGATGTCTTCTCTAGGGATTGGTCCCTCCTGATAACATGTCCAAAGTACGTGAGATGAAGTCTCACCATTCTTGCTTCTAAGGAGCATTCTGGCTGTACTTCTTCCAAGACAGATTTGTTTGTTCTTCTGGTAGTCCATGGTATATTCAGTATTCTTCACTAACACCATAATACAAAAGCATCAATTCTTCTTTGGTCTTCCTTATTCATTGTCCAGCTTTCACATGCATATGAGGCAATTGAAAACACCATGGCTGGGGTCAGGCACACCTTAGTCCTTAAAGTGACATCTTTGCTTTTCAACACTTTGAAAAGGTCTTTTGCAACAGATTTGCCCAATACAGTGCGTTGTTTGATTTGATTGCTGCTTCCATGGGTATTGATTGTATATATACACATATATGTGTATGTATATAACTATATACATAGTGAGAGATTTATAGCAAGGAAATGACTCATGCGGTTGCAGAGGCTGGAAAGTCTCAAGTCCATGGGTCAGGCATCAGGCTGGAGGCTCCTCCTGACTCAGGTAGCTGAAGGGGCTGATGAACCCATGATTGGCAGGTCAGATGGCAGGCTGCTGGCTCAAGTCCCAAGAACCAGATGTTAGATGATGCAGAGCCAGATGCAGGATCCAAAGCGAGCAAAAGCCAATGAGCTTTGCCAGAATGTCTATATATATTGGATGTAGGCCACAACCCTGAGGAAACTCCCCTTCAAATTGATTGGTTGCTCATAGCAGAGCTTATCGTGGAGGTAATTACATTGTGGAAGAGCAATAAGTCCAGTGTCTGTCAAATTACATCATTACATAACTTCCAGACCACTGAGATTCACGGCAAAGCCACGTTGACACATAACCTTAACCATCCAGTTCGCCCCTTGTCAACTTGGCACCTGTACACATTTCCTTAAACCATACACAATCTCTAAATAAAGACAATTACAAAGCCATACTTGCACCTAACATGATGCAGCTAACATGCGTATAATCGAAAACACTAGCCCCGTTTACATCTTATGTTTTATAAGGGAAGAAAACAAAAATATCTGATGCACACATACAAAGAAGAAATACTCATAACAATTACAGGCTGATTTCTACAATTAGTCACGTGGTTGTAACTGACATTTAGAACTACCTTCTTCCACCACCCACTCTGTATTCTTTTTGCCCTCAGCAAGCACCTCAGCTGCTCGTGGTTCTTTTCCTAGCGAGTGACCCAAACCTTTATTCCTGAAGGGTCTGGGCCATTAGTAGTCATGTTGGAATTGGGCTGCTGTAGTTTTCCATTGACTTTAATCAAAGGCATGGTAGTACTAAAGAGACATCCTAAGGGATCTCCTGTATTCCAGACAGACTCTTCTTTACCTCTGTTACGTAATATCAATCTGATTTCCCCACACCAGCCAAAACAGTAACTCCCTTCTTTGCCTGTTGATCCAGAGGCATGAAGAGCCCCAAGTGACTGGAAGGCATTCTTTTTTTTTTCCACCAGTGGAAGCAGCTTTGCTTGATGGGTTGTCTTCAGAAACCAAAAAGGCTATGTCCCCACTTCAATTACCACTTTCCCTCCAGGATCTAACATTGCTCCACCTAGGGAGGGGCTCTAAATTGTTTCTTGGTTTTCCAAGGCCCAGGTCTTTCCCTTCTCCGTGCAGCCTAACTTAGAAGCTCAGTAGCAATACTGTCTTGTCTTGTTTATTTCCCCAGCCATGCCTGCTACAGCTACTTAGTAACAGCTAGGAATGGAGGGGGACAGAGGAAGCAGCTGGATGAGTAAGAAAACTGACACACAGGTAAACAGAAACCTAGCCTATCGAAAGTCCCTACGTCCTGCATCAGTGACTTGATCCATCATTGGTTGCATTTCTCTTTATGCTGTATCATGCCCTTCTGAATCAGATTTGGAATTTCCACTGCCAGCCATGGACCCAGCCCCAGAGCTATGAGATGAGCTAGTCCAAACCTGGGTATGTTCCTGGTCCACAAAGGCTTGAAGTGATTGGTGAGGTATATTTTGCCATCCCTGTACATCTTTGCTGTCTTTCCATCCAGTTCAGGGACTGCAGTTTCTAGAGCAGTAGTAAGATATGTGATAGGAATGTCAAAGTCGATGTCAAATTTATATTTGAGGAGGTCATGGATATACCAGCATTTTCCAAATCACCAGGTCCCTTTCTTGTTGGACTCTAGTTGGAACCAATCATTGTCCTCATTCTTGTCATTCTTCACATATCAGATAAGGGACTGATATTCCTCCTTGAGTTGCTGCACCCACAACGCCTGATCTCAAAGTCCGGCATTAGTCTTCAGTACTGGGATCTCTGATACCACACTGGATGGCCTCATTTGTCGTCTTGGACCAGGGCACAAGAGGTGGGAGGCATTCTTAACTTCCAATTCAATGAAATCATTGTTGTGTCTCCAGGTGGGAGTATTCCTGCCTTTGGAACTAAGACCTCTAGTCCCGCAGAGCATAGGGTCACAGGGATAGGAAACAAAAATTTTGTGAGTGGTTCACTAAGGGTATAGCAAGCCTTGCCACTTCTATTTCCAACTCTTAATTCCTGGACTTGTGAATCCTGGCTATGGGAAAAACAGCTCCATATATTGGACCCTGGTTTAGAACATATACAGCCTCCTGAAGCACATTGCCCCAACCTTGCAAGGTATTGCCACCTAGCTGGCACTGTAATTGTATCTTTAGAAGGCCATTACATTGTTCTATCAAGCCAGCTGCTTCAGGATGATGGGAAACATGGTAAGATCAGTGAATTCAATGAGCATGGACCCATTGCTGCACTTCATTTGCTGTGAAGTGAGTCCCTAGATCCGAGGCGATGCTGTGTGGGATACCATAACTGTGGATAAGGCATTCGGTGAGTCCAGGGATGGTAGTTTTGGCAGAAGCATTGTGTGCAGGGAAGGCAAATCCAATTCCAAAGTAAGCATCTATTCTAGTAAGAACAAAATGCAGTCTAATGTAATCAACCTGCCACCAAGTTGCTGGCTGATCACCCGGAGGAATAGTGCCACATCAGGGACCCAGTGTTGGTTTCCACTGCTGCCAGACAGGCACTCAATAGTGGCTATAGCCAATTCGGCCTTGGTGAGTGGAAGTTTATATTGCTGAACCTGTACAAAACCTCCATCCCTGCCTCTGTGGCCACTTTGTTCATGAGGCCATTGGACAATGACAGGAGTGGCTGAGGAAAGAGGATGGCTGGATTCCACAGAATGAGTCATTCTATCCACTTGATTGTAACAATTCTCCTCTGCCAAGGTCACCCTTAGGTTATTGTTCATGTGAGTCACAAATATCTTCACTTCTCTGGCCCATTCAGAGGGGTCTATCCACATACCTCTTCCTCATATCGCCTTATCTCCAATTTTCCGATCATGTTCCTTCCAAGTCCCTGACTATCCAGCCAAGCCATTGGTTACAGCCCATGAATCAGTATACAATTGCACATCTGGCCATTTCTCCTTCCAAACACAGTGAACAACCAGGTGCACTGCTCAAAGTTCTGCCCATTGGAAGAATTTTCTTCACCACTGTCCTTCAGGGAGGACCCAGAAAGGGGCTGTAGTGCTGCCACTGTCAACTTTTGAGTGGTGTCTGCATATCACACAGAACCATCTGTAAACTAGGCACAAGTTTTCTCTTCCTCAGTCAACTGATCATAAGGAACTCCCCATGCTATCATAGGTGCAGACTGAGAGAGAGCAGGTAATGTGACATGAGTGGAGACCGTATGCATTTGGGCCACTCCTTCATGCAACTTACCTCTGTCTCCAGGTCCTGCTTGGGCCTGATCTCGTATATACCACCTCCATTTAATGATGGAGTGTTGCTGTGCATGCCTGACTTTATGACTCTGTGGGTCAGACAACAACCCGTTCGTGATGGACAGCTTAGACCGCGTGGTGACTTGGTAGTCCATGGTTAAGTATTCAGTCTCTACTAAGGCCCAGTAACAAGCCAAAAGTTGTTTCTTACAACCTAAGTGCCCATCAACAGATGGATGGATAAACAAACTATGGTACACACACACAATGGAATACTATGCAACAATAAAGACAATGATGAATCTGTGAAACAACTCACAACATGGATAAATCTGGAGGGCTTTATGCTGACTGAAATAAGTCAATCACGAAAGGACAAATATTGTATGAGACCACTACTATAAAAACTTATTAAAAGGTTTACACACACACAAAAAAACAATCTATGATGGTTATGAGGGAAGGGAAGGGTGAGGAGGGAAAAACACTAAATAGACGATAGATAAGTGGTAACTTTGGTGAAGGGTAAGACAGTACACAGTACTCGGTAAGCCAGCACAACTTGATGAAGTCAAGGCCGTGGACACACCATAGACACATCCAGTCTCCCTGGGGGACCAAATTACTGAGCTGAGGGCTGGGGACCATGGTCTCGGGGAACATCTAGCTCAATCGGCATAACATAGTTTATAAAGAAAATGTTCTACATCTTACTTTAGTGAGTAGTGTCTGGCATCTTAAAAGCTTGTGAGTGGCCGTCTGAGATACGCTACTGGTCTCACCCCATCTGTAGCAAGGAAGAATGAAGAAAACCAAAGACACAAGGGAAAGATTAGTCCAAAGGACTAATGGACCACAAGTACCACAACCTACACCAGACTGAGTCCAGCACAACTAGATGGTGCCTAGCTACCAACATTGACTGCTCTGACAGTGATCCCAATAGATGGTCCCAGACAGAGCTGGAGAAAAATGTAGAACAAAATTGTCACCCACACACATGCACACAAAAAAAAGACCAGAATTATTGGTCTGACAGAGACTGAAGACATCTTGAGAGTATGGCCCCCGGATACCTTTTTAACTCAGTACTAAAGTCACTCCTGAGGTTCATCCTTCAGTCAAAGATTCAACAGGCCCATAAAATAAAATGAGACTAAATGGGCACACCAGCCCAGGGGCAGGGACAAGAGGACAGTTAGAGACAGGAAAGCTGGTAATGGGGAACCTAAGGTTGAGAAGGAGAGAGTGTTGATATGTTGTGGGGTTGGCAACCAATGTCACAAAACAATGTTTATTAATTGTTGAATGAGAAACTAATTTGCTCTGAAAACCTTCATCTAAACTACAATAAAAACAAACAAACAAAAGCTGTTTCTCAAAAGGAGAGTAGTTATCTGCAGAGGATGGCATAGCTTTGCTCCAAAATTCTGCACGCATACACTGTGATTCACCAATAGGGGTCTGCCAAAGACTCCAAACAGCATTTCTATCTGTTACTGACATTTCAAGGACCATTGGATCAGCTGAATCATATAGACCAAGGGACAGAGCAGCTTGCATGGCAGCCTGAACCAGTTACAGAGCCTTTTCTTGTTCTAGGAACCCCTCAAAACTAGCAGCTTTTTGAGTCACTTGATAAATAGGCCGGAGTAGCACACCCAAATGAAGGAGGTATTGCCTCCAAAATCCAAAGAGGCCACCAGACATGGTGCCTCTTTTTTACTTGTGGGAGAGGCCAGATGCAACAATTTATCCTTCACTTTAGAAGGACTATCTTGACATGGCCCACACCACCAGACCCCTAGAAATTTCACTGAGGTGGAAGGCACTTGAATTTTTGTCAGATTAATTTCCCACCCTCTAGCACGCCAATGTTTACTGGTAAGTCCAGAGTCACTGACACTTCTTCCTTACTAGGTCGAATCAGCATAATGTCATCAATGCAATGGACCAGTTTTATCTCCTGCGGAAAGGAAAGGTGATCAAGTTCCCTGCAGACTAAATTATGACACAGGGCTGGGCAGTTGATACACTTCTGAGGTAGGACAGTGAAGGAGTATTGTTGACCTTGCCAGCTGAAGGCAAACTGCTTCTGATATTCCTTAAAAACAAGTATGGAGAAAAAGGCGTTGGCCAGATCAGTAGCTGCATACAAGGTGCCAGGAGATATATTAATTTGATAAAGCAATGAAACTACATCTGGAACAGCAGTTGCAATTGGAATCACCACCTGGTTAAGTTCATGATAATCCACGGTTATTCTCCAAGATCCATCTGTTTTTGCCCAGGTCAAATAGGCAAAATGAATGGGGATGTGGTGGGAATCACCACCCTGCGTCCTTCTAGTCCTTGATGGTGGCAGCATCTCTGCAATCCATCCAGGAGTGCAGTATTGCTTTTGGTGTACTATTTTCCCAAGTAAGTGCAGTTCCAATGGGTTCCACTTGGCTTCTCCTACCATAAAATCCCTTATTCCACTTGTCAGGGATCCAATGTGGGGGTTTTGCCAGTTGCTGAGTATATCTATTCCATTATGCATTCTGGAACTGGGGAAATCACTACAGGATGGGTTCAGGGACCCACTGGACCAACTGTGAGATAAACCTGAGCTAAGAGTCAGTTAATAATCTGACCTCCATATGTCACCACTCTAACTGGTAGATCACAATGACATTTTGGGTCTCCTGGAATTAGTGTCAGTTTAGAGCCAAATCAAAAAAACCAAAGCCATTGCCATCGAGTAGATTCTAACTCATAGCGACCCAATAGGACAGAGTAGAACTGCTGCACAGGATTTCCAAGGACCAGCTGGTGGACTTGAACTGCTGACATTTTGGTTAGTAGCCAAATGCTTAACCACTTCATCATCAGGGCCCCAGTTCAGAGCCAGTATCCAGTAATCCCTGAAAGTCTGATTATTTCCTTTTCTCCAATGAACAGTCACTCTCGTAAAAGGCTGTAGATCTTTTTGTGGAAGGCTGGGAGAAAAATTAACAGTATAAATTTTTTGCAGTGTAGTAGAGTCCCTCCTCAAGGAGACCTGCCTAGCCTCTCCTTCATTAAAGGGGTTGTGTGTGTGTAAATTGGCTCAAGTCTGGGAATTGACTGAGGGGCCGTGACTCCATTCTGGTGATTCGAATTAGACTGCCATTCACTTGACTTAGAATTCTTCTACTTCTAAGATCAAGCAAATATTTAGTAGATTTACCATCTATTTCACTCCTAAGGACACCATGACTAAGCAGCCAATGCTTTAAGTTCATACTAGTTAGACTATTCTGATTACTACTTTGACTCTGTTGTCCATAAGAGTAACCAAGCCCACCTTGTTTTTGTTGACCTAGTGCCACCACTTGACCCCTACCACCATGGGGTTCAATTAGCCCCCTTGTAGTTAGGTGTCTTAATTTAGTTAGGGCAGTTCACACCGTCAAATTTGACTTATATAAAATAACAATCACAGCAGTCTCCAAAGATGCTAAGGCTCCCTTCACATATTTGTTCCTCAACTTTGTGGTAAAAGATATGTCCTCTGGCCATTCCATGGGTGGGTCTGTGGATCTAACCTGTTAAATGCACTCTAACACGCCAATTTCCCTAAGCGTTTGTTTACCTTCTTTCTACAATATACCAAGGCAGTTCTGGTATTTCAACTTGATTCAGTGTAGGCCACTATAATCCATGCTTCCGAAAACCAGTCAAATGAACTATTAGATCCTTTCCCAACCTCTTGAGCTGAAACATTGAATGATGAATCTGTGCTTAGTAGGCACATATCAATAAACTCAGACTGCTCCAATTTTATGTTCCTTGCATTATTATCCCACACCCTTAATAGCCATTCTCACACATATTCCCCAGGTTTTTGTTTGTACATATTAGAAAAGTCAAGCAGCTCTTTTGGAGTGTAGCCTACTTCCTCCTGGGTCACACTTTGTACTTCACCTCCTAGGTGAAGTCTAATTATAAATAGGTGGTGGGAATGTGTTTTGAGAACTTTCAGCAATGTCTTGTATGGCATATGCTTCAGGTGATGCCCCAGGCAATGACTCAGGTGCTGCCCCAGGTGATATCTCAGACAAAGGCTCTTCAGACACAGCTGGGTGGATCTCATCAAAGATAGGGGTGGAGGGGCTAATGGTTTTATTGGCAGGAGTGATTCAACAGAATTTAGGAGTTCAGTGTCTCCAGCTTCCTGATTATCTGCCCATATGTGCCCCTCCCAAGTTTCAGGATTGCATTTCCTCCCAATCAACGCCCTCACATTAACTTTAGAAACCATTTGAGGTTGGGAATTCAGTTGGCATTGTAATTCAGCCACTCTTATGATAAGATCCTGGGTTTGGGTTTTAGCAATATCAGCTCTGTTACTACAAGAAATAAGGCTTTCTTTCAGGGACCAAGTGGCAGTTTTCAGGTTGTTTATGTGGCATTTGAGCTTTGACTCTGGAGCCCTGAGCTCATCTCTTTCTTTCACCACTTTGTCTGGTGAAAGTAGGACCAACCAATCAGCTTCCTTATACTTCTCATTCTAAAAAAATTGCAGAAAACTATCAAATATGTGATTACCCAGAGCCTCACCTCTCAACAATACTTGATCTATGTTGTTGTTGCTAGGCGCCATGGAGTTGGTTGTGACCCATAGTGATCCTACGTACAAAAGAACAAAACACTGCCCAGTCCTGCACCATCTCCACAATTGTTGTTATACTCGAGCCGATGTTGTAGCTACTGTGTCAATCCATCTTGTCGAGGGTCTTTCTCCTCTTCACAGATCCTCTACTCTACCAAGCATAATGTCCTTCTCCAGGGATTGGTTCTCTCACTGCCCTCCCCAGCCTTCTTAGGTGGACTGGGAAATATGAAGGTGGAGTTATGGTGGGGATAGCACGATCTGGTTCAACTGCTTACTAAAGTGCCCTGAGGGAAGTGACTGTCCCTAACTGTTGGCAGCTATGTTTAGGATATGGGGTATGTAACACTTCCTTGTTCTCAGTTTTGGGCCTAAGTTACAGAAGAAGTTCCAGTCAGCACCCTACAACATAGTCTGAGGAACCAACAGTTGGGAGGAGAAACCGAAATTGTTGGTAGGCTGTTGAATTACATGACAGATGCGCAATCTAAAAATGAGCCCTAAGGTCAGATTAATAATTAGTAATAATTAAATAATCAAGAAAAAGACATATTATCCATAGTAATAGGAGAACAGGCAGAGAATATAGGTATGAATTTATGCTTGTTAGTCCAGGAAGTCCACTTCAAGGAATATATCCTAAAGAAATTCTAAGGAAATACATGAACAGTGGTGCTTATTGCAGAGTTGTTATGCTAGCAAAAATTGGAAACAACTTAAATATTTAACAATAGAAGACTGATTTAAAAAATTGTAAGTAAAAATATAAAAAATAATAAAATGAAATATTATTTAGCCATCATTAATGAAGTAGTAGATAAATATTTATTGACATGAAAAGATATTTTTGATGTAGTATGGGTTGAAAAAAGCAGATTATAAAACAATATACATAATATGATGTTATCTGTGTGTGTGCAGGTAAATTGGTACAGATTTTCTGGACAGCAATTTGCCAGTATGCATCAAGAGCTAAACATGTTCATATATGCAGAAAAAAATATACATGGTTGCTCATAGGAGCCCTGGTGGCCCAGTGGTTAAGAGCTTGGCTGATAACCAGAAGGTCAGCAGTTTGAATCCATCAGCTGCTCCCTATGGGGCAGTTCTACTCTGTCCTATAAGGTCGCTATGAGTTGGAATTGACTCGATGGCAATGGGTTTGGTTTTTTTTGCTTTGGTTGCTCATAAAAATGATAATTGTGTATCTCTAGGTGGTGGGATTATTATTGATTTATTTTTGTTGTTGTTGTTATCTATTTACATTTCTGGACTTACCTTCAACAGACATTTATTCTTGGATAATAAGAAAAAAAGGCTAAAACAAATAAAAACCAATGTTTGAGAAGAACACATACATATTTATTTGAACTTTGGAGGTCAAATAAATTATGGAGAAGAACTTTCTAAACATAAAGCAATGTAATACTTGTGTGAAACTTATGAGAGCCAATTGTTAAACATTTAGGAATTTTGCAAGCTGGTCAGTTGGTAACTAGAAGTCAGTCATGGTGGGAGTATTTACACCACAGAAATTGGCAAATGCTACAAATAAGACTTTGTTTTTGCTTTATTGGTAAGCTGGTTTATGAGCACACCACTGAACGTTGTTGTTAGGTGCCATCAAGTCAGTCTGACCTACGTACAACAGAAAGAAACACTGCCTGGTCCTGCCCCATCCACAATCATTGCTATGTTTGAGCCCGTTGTTACAGCTGCTATGTCAATCCATCTTGCTGAGGGTCTTCCTCTCTTTAGATGACGCCCTACTTTACCAAGCATGATGTCCTTCTCCAGGTACTGATCCCTCCTGATAACATGTTCAAAGTACATAAGACAAAGTCTCACCATCCTCCCTTCTAAGGAGCATTCTGGCTGTACTGCTTCCAAGACAGATTTGTTCCTTCTTTTGGCAGTCCATGGTATATCCAATATTCTTCATCAACACTGTGATTCAAAGGCATCAATTTTTCAATCTTCCTTATTCATTGTCCAGCTTTCACATGCACATGAATTGATTTAAAATACCATGGTATTTTAGTCCTCAAGGTGACATCTTTGCTTTTTAACACTTTAAAATGTCTTTTGCAGCAGAATTGCCCAATGCAATGCATTCTTTGATTTCTTGACTGCTGCTTTCTTGGGCATTGATTGTGCATCCAAGTAAAATGAAATCCTTGACAACTTCAATATTTTCTCTGTTTACTGTGCTGTTGCTTATTAATCCAGTTGTGAGGATTTTTGTTTTCTTTATGTTGAGCTGTGATCCATACTGAAGGCTGTAGTCTTTGATCTTCTTCAGTAAGTGCTTCAAATCATCTTCACTTTTTCAGCAGTCAACATTACATCATCTGCATATTGCAGGTTGTTAATGAGTCTTCCTCCAATCCTGATGCCCCGTTATTCATATAGTCCAGCTTTCAGCAGTCAACATTACATCATCTGCATATTGCAGGTTGTTAATGAGTCTTCCTCCAATCCTGATGCCCTGTTATTCATATAGTCCAGCTTCTCAAATTATTTGCTCATCATACAGATTGAATAAGTATGGTGAAAGGATGCAACTCTGACTCACACCTTTACTGACTTTAAACCACGCAGTATTCCCTTGTTCTTTCTGACCAACTGCCTCTTGATCTGTGTATTCCTCATGAGCACAATTAAGTGTTCTGGAATTCCCATTCTTCACAATGTTATCCATAATTTGTTATGATCCACACAATCGAATGCCTTAGCATAGTCGATAAAACACGGGTAAACATCTTTCTGGTATTCTCTGCTTTCAGCCAAGATACATCTGACATCAGCAATGATATCCCTGATTACACATCCTCTTCTGAATCCGGCTTGAACTTCTGGCAGTTCCCTGTCAATGTACTGCTGCAACCGCTTTTGAATGATCTTGAGCAAAATTTTACTTATGTGTGATATTAATAACATTGTTTGATAATTTCCATATTCTGTTGGATCACCTTTCTTTGGAATGGGTACAAATATGGATCTTTTCCAGTGGGTTGGCCAGGTAGCTGTCTTTCAAATTTCTTGACATAGACAAGTGAGCACTGTCAGCATTTTATCCGTTTGTTGAAACATCTCAATTGGTATTTCCTCAATTCCTGGAGCCTTGTTTTTTGCAAATGTCTTCAGGTATTTTCAATGAATAATTTGTTGGTCTTTCAAAATTCTATCATGCGATCTTTGTTGTCATTTTTATCACCAAGGCCATGTATTCCAACTACTGATCCTTCTTTGTTTCCAACTTTCAAATTCCAATCACCAGTAATTACCAATGCATTTTGATTGCATGTTTGATCAATTGCAGAAGTTGGTAAAAATCTTCAGTTTCCTCATCTTTGGCATTAGTGGTTGGTACATAGATTTGAATAATAGTCTTATTATCTGATCTTCCTTGTTGACATATGGATATTATCTTGTCACTGACAATGTTGTACTTTAGGATGGACCTTGAAATGTTCTTTTTGACAAAGAATGTGATGGCTTTCTTCTTTAATTTGTCATTCCTGGCATAATAGGCCATATGATTGTCTGATTCAATATGGCCTGTATCAGTCCATTTTGGCTCACTAATGCCTAGGATATCGATCTTCAAGTGTTCCATTTCATTTTTGACAACTCCCAATTTTCCTAGATTCATACTTCATACATTTCACGTTCCAATTATTAATGGATGTTTGCAGCTGTTTCTTTTCAATTTGAGTCGTGCCATATCAGCAAATGAAGGTCTCAAAAGCTTGACTCTCCACGTCATTAAAGTCAACTCTACTTTGAGGAGGAAGTTCTTCCCCAGTGATATTTTGAGTGCCTTCCAATCTGAGGGGCTCATCTTCCTGTACTGTATCAGACAATGTTCTGCTGCTATTCTTAAGGTTTTTGCTGGCAAATTTTTCAGAAGCATATTGCCAGGTCCTTCTTCCTAGTCTGTCTTAGTCTGGATGCTCTGCTGAAACCTTTCCACCATGGGTGACCCTGCTGTTATTTGAAATACTGGTGGCATAGCTTTCAGCATCATAGCAACATGCAAGCCCCACTGTATGACAATCTGACAGACAAGTTGTGGCCACCAAATGAATAATAGCAAAAAAAAAGAGTAAACTTATTTGTTTATATAAAAATGTATATATTTATTGGTTCAAAAGATGATGAAATGAAAAGGTAAACATGGGGAAAATGTTGGCAAAAAGTAACAGTCAGTGTCAGCAACATAAAAGAGAACATACAATTAGTTAAAAACTTAACCCTGATTATAAAAATGTGCAAATGACACGAACAGTTAATTTATTAAAGAGATACAAATTGCTGATAAGCGTGAAAATTGTTCAAACACATTTATAGTAACGGAAAATAAAAATAAAACAATAATGATCTATCACTCTTCATGCATCTACTTGCTAGATCTCTAAGATTTTACTTTGTGGAAGATATGTAGAATGCGTCCTCTGACACACCCTTGGAGGGTAAATAAATTGGTACAAACTTTATGGAAAGCCATTTTGCAGTGTGCATCAAGAATCCAAAAAGGTCCATACCTTTTAACTTAGTCATTCTCCCTGTAGGAGTTTATCCTAAGGCAATAGTAAAAAATTCAAAGATAAAGTAAAAAGATTTTTTTAAGAAAATGTTTTGTGAATCTTCCCTTAGGAAGATGACTGGAGATGAAGGTGCTCTTGATCTAACATGCCTTCAGGTCCTGACATGCTAGTTGAGTCCCTGGGTGGCACAAACAGTTAAGGCACTTGACTGCTAACCAAGTGGTTAGCGGTTTGAATCCACCCAGACGCACCTTGGAAAAAAGGCCGGGCAATCTACTTCCAAAAAAATCAGCCATGGTAAACCCTATTGAGCACAGTTCTACTCTGACACACATGGGGTCACCATCAGTTAGAATGAGTTGAGACAACTGATTTGGTGTTTGGGTTTGACATACTAGTGGCAATTTCAAAAATTTGGCTGGAAAACTCTGAGTTGTTAGAGGAGAATTCATTAAGAGATAAATGTCTTGGTGATGCCATTTTTCATTCCCACAAGCTTCAAGGGGTATAATTTGATGAAGTGGGAATGAGACAGATTAAGAGGCATTGTGACATTGGGTGTGGAGAGTGGAAGGGAAATGAAAGAAAGGAATAACCACTGCTCTGCCTGTGAACAGGAGCCCTAACCCCATTCTAAGAGGCACCTCACCAATGAAGGCTCTCCGGTCAGGGCATTTGGTTTCTTCTTCATTGGTTAAGAAACCACACTCTACAAATTAAAGTTGTTCCTTAAGAGGAATGTCTGTATCAGGGTGTGTGTGCACGTGTGTATGCACGTGTTCAGTGGTTACCCACTGGACAATTAGGAGAGTAAAATAAGAGGCAGGCCAACAATTTAGAGTGGTGGGGAAAGCTTGAAGGGAAGAAGGACTTAGAGTGCTATTGCATTACTTATTGCCCTTTTCTGGGCATTACTCCTGGACCTGCGTTTACAAAATCAAATGCCTTTGGAAGCCAGAAATAAATTCTTAGTCATAACACCCTCATCTGCCATGATGCATCAAGGGAAGAAAGAGGGGAAGTTCATTTTTTCAGTTCCGGAAATACATTTATTCACACATTTCCCTATTCGAGTCTGTTAAACAAAATCTGATCTTAATTCACTATATTGATTTCTTGAACCCCTAATGGCTTGCAGAGTCCCTGCAAGGGTAGTACAAACAGTTAAGGGCTTGGCTGCTATTAACCAAAAGGTTGGTGGTTCGAATCCACCCACAGGTGCCTCTAAAGAAAGCCCTGGAAATATGCTTCTGAAAGATCACAGCCATTAAAAACCCTATGGAGTACAGTTATACCCAGAAGCCCGTTGAGTCACCATGACTCAGAGTCGACTCTACGGCCACTGGCTAATGGGTTGCAAACTACAGTGTGAAAACCACTGCTTCAAAGCATTCTAATTTAACTCTTTTGGAAACACTGTGTAGACCCAAGTAGATGTATTTGTAGACCAAACTCAGCCCATAGGTGGCTAGCTTGCAACCTCTTTCTTAATCAGAAAACTCAGAATATGTGCTGCTGGGGGAAGAAGAAAGGTTCCTAGGGTGGAACAATTCCTGTGATTCTCCAGCAAGGTGAGTGGAGAGCCTCGTGAGAGAGGTTGGAAGAAGGAAGCACTTTCAAGGGGTATGCAGACCTGAGGGCAAGGGGCATTCAGACTGAGCGTGCCCACAAGGGGCTCCAGTGGGAAAAGGCATATTTAGCTCACTGTTTTCAGTTTTTCCCTCCTGCAAGATAGTTCCTTTCAGTCATTTCAACCCTTCAATGAAATGTGACTTGCCTGTGTAGCCTTGTGTGATGTTGGTTTGGAAAATGAAGGGAAGGGGAGTAAAGAGAAGCGTGGCCAGTCCCACTTCCACACATCTGGCAGTACTGATGGAGAAGGAACAATGTCCTTCAAAGGGAATGTTTCTGAGAAGTTTCAGACTCCTCAGAGTGAATAGTGGCCCGTGGAGGAGCATGAGCCCTGAGGAGCAATTGCAGAGTGAGCAACTCAGGGGGCAGCAGGAGAAATCTCCTCTCCTCAGATGCTAATAGGAGGAAAGTTGAGAATGAGAGTCAACATTTATTGCATTAAAAGAGTGTAAACCACTTTCCAAACAAAAGGAGAACGCCTAAAGAAGTCAGGTTACAATTATAGAATGGAATATTATGCAGCTGTGACGACGATGTTTTTCAAAAAAATACTTTATGATGCAGTCTGAATGTAACATTAACGTTTAAAAGTTGAATAAAAAATTACAAAACTAATATGAGAATTCATTTTTTTGAATTATATGTATATGTGTGTATATATGAATGAAAGACTGAAAAGATGTGTATAACAGTGTTAACAGCGGTTACTTCTGACTGGTGAAATTAGTTATGATTTTTATTTTCCTCTTTTTTACTTTTCTTTATTTTCCAAAATCATTTTAATAGCACAAATTACTTTTATAACCAGAAAAACACCCAATAAATTTTATTTTGCAATCTATTACTTGGTTGTGACTGACCTGTCAAGAAGATTGGATGTTATAATGAAATTTTATATATATTCCTGTAAGTTTGAACAGGATTTAACCACTGAAATTCTGTTCTCCTCGCCAAATGGACTTTTCCCCCTTGAGTTGTCTTTATTCTTTAACGTTGTCAAAGCTTAGTATGGTGAGAGATGGGGGAGAAATCTGTCTATCTGTCTGTCTGTCTATCAATCTAGAAAAAGAGAGAGAGTTTATTACAAGTCAAAAAGAATCCGAGGTTCTTGGTTAGGGAAGTTGGCCTTGCTCACTGTGGTAGAAAAGTTGATTACAGGAGAGAAGTGTCAAGGGAAAGAAGTCAAAAAGTTTTGTCATCCCCACATCCAGTTTGCTCCTGGATACCATTCAATACGAGGCTGAGGACAAGTTCAGAGGCAGACAACTGACATTTCTTAGCTTTACTTGCCCACTTGTTGTTTGTTGTTTTGTTGTGGTTGTTCTTATTTTAAGAGACACGAATGGAGCTTTCAGAATGGATTCATTGAGCATGCTGACAACAACTAACCCCCCACCCTGTGCCACCGCTCCCAAATGGAAGAAGGTACATTTGATGGTCTTAAAGCCTAAAGGAAGTGCCTTAGATCCTATCTGAGGAAAGAGATTCCTAGATAGCATGTTTTTGATACTGAATTTTTTTAATCATTTTTTGAAGAAAGTTTGAAAATATCAATAGAAAAAGTTTTCTCTGAAAACCAAGTTGTCTAATAAGACATAATTAGCATCTGTTCTAGATCAGCACATAAATTATCTTCCTTTTTTCCAAATAGGCTTTAGCAAAACTTTGATTGTAGCCCCTCTTTTTTCTACTCTAAGTCACTTTTAAAAGTGGAGTGATCAACATGCAAGAGAAAAAGCAAAGCGCCTGAAGCCCCCTGCCCCCCAGAGCCCCACTCCCACCTCCACCAGCAGGACCACAATGAGAAGCATTTTGAATCCAGCTGTAGATGACCTGTGGTTTAGCAACACCACCTCCTTCACTTCATTAGTGTGAAATCAGAACCACAAAGATATGGTTCTGTTTAATACAGGTCTATCAGTTAATCCAGACGCTATTCATTCTATATATGAATACGAAAAAATAGGATTCCATTGTTGTTAGCTACTGTGGAATGAGCTCCAACTCATGGCGACCTTATATCTAACACAATGAAGCATTGCCTTGTCCTGAGTCATGCTCGCAATTGCAAACATATTTGAATCCATTGCTGTGGCTACTGTGCCAATCCATCTCTCGGAGGGACTCCCATACCCTCGATGACCCTCTACTTCACCAAACATGATGTCCTCCTCTAGCAATTGATCCCTCCCGACGACATGTCCAAAGCCAAGAAAGTCGGACAATACTCTGTTGTGATCCATAAGGTTTTCTTTGGCTAACTTTTGGAGGTAGAACAGCAGGGCTTTCTTCCTAGTCTGTCTTAGTCTGGAAGGTCCACTGAAAACTGATTCACCATGGATGACCCTGCTGGTATTTGAAGTACCAGTGGCATAGCGTCCAGCATCTTCTTGTTGTGGTTAGGTACTGCTGAGTACATTTGGACTCATAGCGACTCACGCGTCAGAGTAGAAATGCCCTAGCATCATAGTAACCTACGAACCACCGCAGTACAACAAACTGACAGATGGGTGGTAGTTACACTCACTACTTAATGTAATACCAGTAGAATTCAGTAGGTGGCATAAAAGAGCATTTTTTTCCTCCAACACTATAAATGTGGCTACCTCAAGATAAATACATGTTTGAGGAAGTGCTTAAATTTATTTCAGACTGCCAATGAGACGGAGAGGCAAATTGTCTTGGTAAGAAACATCTTTTTTCGTTATTCTATAGAGGAAAGTAATATGATGCAGCTGGTTACTGGCTACAAAAATCTCAAAAGTCTCTAGGACTGAGTTCTGGTTGTTTTTCTGAGTGGGTTATATTTCTGATATGCACTTACTATGTGGTTTGAACTAGCATTTGTTAATCAGCTCCTAGTCCTGAGTCAGAGAATGGTTTTTTTGTTTCTGTCCCTGAATAGTACCTTATGCGTGATTTGCTTTCAAGAGATATTTTTTAGTCAGGAGGAGAATATTTGGGTCACAAATGTCTTCTCATGTCTTGCAGAGCTGTTAGTTGATTTCAAATGGCGTTGTTCTTTCTTCCCCTACCTCCATATTCTCTTTGCAGTGAGAACTTTAAGGAAAATGGGATGTCAGAAAATTACTCCTGGAGGCAATGGCATACTGCTGTATTTAACTCCTCTGTTTTTATGGGCAGGTCTATTTTAATTTTTCCTCTGTGCCATTCCCATTACTTTTCTGTTTTCTCAGACCACTGAAACTGTTTTGGGGAATGTAGATTTTGAAAACGTTTCCCAGGCTACACCCAATTTGGTCAAAAGACTTGAAAGTGAATGGGTCTTTATAAGAAAAGACAAAAGTTCATAAAACCACATAGGAATCAAAGCAGAAAAAACTCTTGAACTGGTCTTTTCCTTTCAACTTGTGGTTAATAAGTCTGGTCTGGTGCAGAGAAGACACTCACTAGATATTGTGGGACTGACCTAAATGGGCCAAGATGATTGTATGGTTATTATCCATTAAGATCAAAGTCCTAATTTGGTGTACCTCCCCCATCACCAAAAAAGTGCAACTCAAATGTATTGACTGATTCATTGTATCATATAAGGTGAGGCTGTTGTCATTAGTATTGCTATCAAGTCGGCCCCAGACTCATGGCAACCCCATGTACAAGAGAACGAAATGCTTCCCTGTCCTTCACCATCACCATGATCAGTTTGTGGATCGAACAGTTGTGATCCATAGGGTTTTCACTGACTGATTTTTGAAAGTAGATTGTCAGGCCTTTTCTTCTAGTCCATTTTAGTCTGGAAGGTCTGCTGAAAGCTGTTCAGCATCATAGCAACACACAAGCCTCTGATGACAGACAAGTGACGGCTGCAAATGAGGTGCATTGGCCGGGAATTGAACCCAGGTCTCCTGCATGGAGGCGAGAATTCTACCACTGAACCACCACTGCCCTTTAATGTGAGGCTAAATATATCATAATTATCCAAGTTGACATAAACATATCTAGTGATATTTTATATTTCCAGATTAAAGCATCCATTTACTAACTAACTTAGCAAATAATAATTTTATTTAGTAGTAAAATAGTTTTGAGGTTCTAATATAGATGAAATTCAGTGATAGTCATTAGGACTTTGATAAAAAAAATACTTATTTGGTTTGGTCTACTCCATCCTATAGGGTAGCTATGAGTCGGAATCTACTTGACGGCAATAGGTTTTCGTGTTTTGGGGGAAATGAGACATTGATTTTCATTGATTTGATAAGTTTGGCATATAAAACTTAAAGATCCTTTAAAAAAAAAATCCCATTGCCATCAAGTCGATCCTGACTCATAGTGACCCTATAGGACAGAGTAGAACTGCGCCATAGGGTTTCCAAGGTGGATTCAAACTGCTGACCTTTTGGTTAGCAGCCAAGCTCTTAACCACTGCACTACCATGGCTCCACAAAAATCCTTTAAGTAGCTAAAAATTAGTTTCTTGTGTATACAGTACTTTGATTTATCAATTAAAGAAATAAAGATGGTTTCATGAGCTGAGTACTTCAAGTTAATGACTTCAGATGAGAGGGCAAAATGGAGGTCAGGCAAATAGAAGACATTTGAGTCAGTAAAATAATTTATCTGGACATAAAGCTGAAACAGTGCTTTCATTTAATGCTTGGGGACTGGAGGTTTTATAAATTTAAGTCTTTTGTGGTGTTAGTGGTTTTTAAGGAAATAAGGACAACTTTCATCTTGCTTGGGGTTGGGTCCACTGTGTGCTACGCATACACGCCCTGTCTCTCTGCCTCTGTCTCTAGGTATTTTCTGCATAGCGTGCCTGGTTATGCTGATCACTGCTTCTAGCCCTTGAACTCTGGAGTTGGCCAGAAGGTAGAAAAGTCCTCAGATTGGGGTTCAGGTTTAGAATTAAGTAGGAAACCCCACTTGAGTCTAAAACCACTCTTATTTCAACTGAGCTTCTATCAATGGTTCTGTTTTGAGATGTTGGGCACTGGCCCGGGCAATAATTGGGTGTTGCTTTGATCCATATTTAAGTATTGTTTCTTTTGTCAGCAGTTCTTTCAGGAAGCTGAAGAGGAAGAACTGGGAAATTCTCGGATCCTCCAGCCAAATATAACCAATGCCATAAAAAAGCCACCTTTACTTTTAACATGCACTTTATGTCTGTGTCCCCTTCCTTTCTCAGACACTTTGTAAGCAGTCATGGGGATACCAGCCCCTCTTCTGTATTAGATGAAATCAGGACTATGAAGACATCCTTGGGAAAGGGTAAGTCTAAGGGAAACTCCAAGAAGCAGATAAGTTTGTATGTCTAGCTTGGGAGACTACTGCAACCCAGAGTTGCTTCGGGGACATGAATTATTTAGGTCCTTCTGTGACTGTTGAGATGTGTGAGGAGACAGCCCCAGCTGAAAGGGCCTCTGGGGGTGAGGGGTGTATCATTCTCCAGGGCTCATTCCAACATAACTCCCTCTGGCAGAATGTGCCACAGGAATAGTGATAACAAAATAGTGTCTGAGCTATGGTGGGTTATTAACTAGTGCAATGGGCATAACCTAGAGCAATGCCTAGCACTTCATGAGGAATAAATACGTATTTGATGAATGAATGAATAAATGAGTGAATGAATGAAAATTTTTCTAAATGAGAGAGGAGGAAACTGCTCTGATCTTCAAAACCCTCCAGTGCCCACTGCCCCCTGCCCAGGCCCCCAGATCTCTCAGAGCAGAATCCCAATCCTTGCAGTGATCTACAAGGTCCTGTGTGATCTCAGCCCTAACTCCTTGTCCTCGCTCACTACATGTTAACATTGACCTCCCTGCTGTTCCTCAAACAAACCTCAGTCCCACCTCAGGACCTTTGCATTTACTTTTTCCCTGACAGAATGCTCTTACCCCAGACCTTCTCATAGATTATTCACTCATTTCCTTCTGCTTTCTGACCAATTGTCGTCTTCTCAGAAAGGCTTTCTCGGACCAATCTATCTAAAATAGCCACCACCAAGTACCACCCCGTGCTTACTATTATCCTCACTTCATTTATCCTGCTTTCCTCTTCTTTATAGCACTCATCACTACATACAATGAATTTACTCATTTACTTGTTTATTACCTGACCCCCCACTAGGCGATAAGCTCCCTGAAAGCAGGACTCACTGCTCTATCTCCAGTTTCTAAATCATGGCCAGTAGGGTGATCAAAAGTATTGGTTGAATAAATTAACAGACGAGTGAAGGGATCTTCTGAGAGACCTTTTATCATGATCTAGTTACGTTTTGGATAAAACCAAAGTTAGGCCCCAAACCATGGAGGTAATAAAAGATAATGTAAGAGTAGTCCCAATCTAACCACATGGGAGGGGAACTCTCAAGAAAGCCATGGGTAGGTACATGTCAAAGGGTGAAAAAACCTACCACTGGTTGCCCTGGAGTTGATTCCAAATCATGACAACACTGTGTCAGAATAGAACTGTGCTCCATAGAGTTTTCAGTGGCTGATGTTTCAGAAGTAGATCACCGGGCCTTTCTTCTGAGGCACCTCTGGATGAACTCGAACCTCCAACCTTTTGTTAATTGTTTGCACCACCCAAGGACCCACCAGCTGTGAATTCTAGCCTGAGTTCTAAACGATCTTGGGAGGGCTGGGGCCAAAGGACTTCCCATGATTAAGTAAAGCCATCTGTACTGGTTTCTGGTGGCTACTGTAACACATTACCATAAACTTGGTGGTTTAAAACAATAGACATTTATTCCCAAGCAGTTCTAGAGGCCAGAAGTCCCAAAACAAGGTGTTGACACGGTCCTGCTCTCTCCAGAGCCTCTTCCAGCTTCTAGTGGCTGTTGGCATTCCTTGCTTGTGGCTGCATCACTCCAACCTCTGCTTCTGTCTTCACATGGCCTTTTCCTCTGTGTCTCTGTTTTACGTTCTGTCTGTGTCAAATCTCTCTCCTCTGCCTTTCTCTTATGAGAACACTTGTCGTTGGATTTAGAGCTCTCCTGGGTAATCCAGGATGATCTGCTCATCTCAAAATTCTTAAGTACATCCACAAAGACCCTTTTTTCCATATAAGGTAATATTCACAGGTTCTAAGGATTAGTACGTGGATGTATCTTTTTGGGGACTACCATTCAACCCAGTACACCATCAATATTAAAGTTATTTGATTAGAGCTAAAATGCTTGTTTATCGACCTGTGCATTTCTCTGGTTTAATGTTGTATAACCCCAAAGAAGGTAGCGTTCATTTTATGAGTCACTATTAAAAAATGTTTAATGTCAGCCCTATCTGATCTAACAGAATCATTTAATGTGGATTCTTATTTTCCCAGGATCTATATCTGCATCAAGATGTTCTGAACAACCACAACTACAGTTAGGAATGTCTAATGTTACAAAATGACTAAAGCTAATTCTAGCATCTTCCGTTTTGCCATCATCTTTATGTTAATACTTGAGATCAGAATTCAGTTATCTGAAGAAAGTGAACTTCTTGTTGACAGGTCAAAAATGGATCTTACCCATGTTCCCAAAGATCTATCTCTGAAAACAACAATCTTAGATGTGTCACAAAACTCTATATCTGAACTTCAGGCTTCTGACATCTTGTCACTATCAAAGCTGAGGATTTTGATACTTTCTTATAATAGAATCCAGTATCTTGACATCAGTGTTTTCAAATTCAACCAGGAATTGGAATACTTGGATTTGTCCCACAACAACTTGTCGAAGATTTCTTGCCACCCTACTGTAAACTTGAAGCACTTGGACCTCTCATTTAATGGATTTGAAGTCCTGCCTATCTGCAAAGAGTTTGGCAACATGTCTCAACTAGATTTTCTGGGATTGAGTGCCACACTATTGCAAAAATCTAGTGTGCTGCCAATTGCTCATTTGAATATCAATAAGGTTTTGCTGGTCTTAGGAGAACATTATGGGCAAAAAGAAGACCCTGAGAGCCTCCAAGACTTAAACACAAAGAGTCTGCACATTGTTTTCCCCACACGAAAGGAATTCGATTTTGTTTTGGATGTAGCAGCTAGCACTGCAGTCAGTTTGGAACTGTCGAATATCAAATATGTTCCAGATGATAATGAATATTCTTATTTCATAAATGTTCTGTTAAAGCTTCAAAAGAATCCAAGGTTATTAAATCTTACTTTAAACAACATTGAAACGACCTGGAATTCTTTCATTAAGATCCTCCAGTTGGTTTGGCATACAACCATAGAGTATTTCTCAATTTCGAATGTGAAACTAACAGGTGAACTTGACCACGAATATTTCAATTATTCTGGCACTTCACTGAAGGCCTTGTCCATACACCAAGTTTTCAGTGATGCGTTCCGTTTTCAACAGGGTTATGTTTACAACATCTTTTCAAATATGAAAATCCAAAATTTAACAGTAACTGGTACACGCATGCTGCACATGCTTTGCCCTCTTCATATTAGTCCACTTGTGTATTTGAATTTTTCCAATAATCTCTTAACAGACGTGGTTTTTAAAAATTGTACAAGCTTGACTGCACTGAAGACACTTATTTTACAAATGAATCAATTAAAAGAACTTGCAAATATAATTTATATGACCAAGGATATGAAGTCTCTACAACAATTGGATATTAGCCAGAATTCTCTAAGGTATGAAAATGAAGGAAATTGCTTTTGGACTAAAAGTTTATTAATTTTAAATATGTCTTCAAACATACTTACAGACTCTGTTTTCAGATGTTTACCTCCCAGTGTCGCAGTTCTTGATCTTCACAATAACAGAATAGTGAGTATCCCTAAAGATGTCACCAGCCTGGAAGCTTTGGAAGAATTAAATGTTGCTTTCAATCATCTAACTGACCTTCCTGGATGTGGTACCTTTAGCAGGCTTTCTGTACTGATTATTGACTATAATTTAGTTTCGCACCCATCAGCTGATTTCCTCTATAGCTGCCAGAAGATTAGGTCAATAAAAGCAGGGAACAATCCATTCCAATGTTCATGTGAAATAAGAGAATTTATCAAAAGTATAAGCCAAATATCAAGTGAAATGGTAAAGGGCTGGCCTGAGTCTTATAAGTGTGCCTACCCAGAAAGCTACAAGGGAACCCCATTACAGGACTTTCACATATCTCAATTATCTTGCAACACAACGCTGCTGATCATCACCATTGGAGTCACTGTGCTGGTGTTGGTTGTTACTGTGACCTTCCTCTGCATCTGCTTGGATCTTCCCTGGTATCTCAGGATGATATGTCAGTGGACCCAGACCCGGTACAGGGCGAGGAACACACCCTTAGAAGAACTCCAGAGAAATCTCCAGTTCCATGCTTTCATTTCATACAGTGGGCATGATTCTGCCTGGGTGAAGAGTGAATTACTACCAAACCTAGAAAAAGAAGATATACGGATTTGCCTCCATGAAAGAAACTTTGTTCCTGGCAAAAGCATAGTTGAAAATATCATAAACTTCATTGAAAAAAGTTACAAGACCATTTTTGTTTTGTCTCCCAACTTTGTCCAGAGTGAGTGGTGCCATTATGAACTTTACTTTGCTCACCACAAACTCTTTCAGGATGCTTCTGATAACCTAATCCTCATCTTGCTGGAACCCATTCCACAGTACTCCATTCCTAGCAACTATCACAAGCTCAAAACTCTCATGGCACAGAGGACTTTTTTGGAATGGCCCAAGGAGAAGAACAAACATGGACTTTTTTGGGCTAACCTAAGAGCCACCATTAATATTAAGTTGATAGAACAAAATAAATAGATCACACATCAATAAAAAAATATTCCTCTTTTCAATGCTGCTGCTTTGGAAGTTCGAACAAGTTTAGTTTATTTTGCATTGGTACTAATCTGAACATAATTTTGAATTTGTGATGTAGATAAAAATGTGTGCTTTCAGGTACAAATTTACCACTTATAGGTGGCAATAAAATTAATGAAATGATATGTTGTTTTATTTTAAAAGTTAGTTAATTTCTAATACTTGTTGGATTCACCTGTTTCTCTGCTAGACCCAAGTTCAGTGAATTTATCATGTAATCAAGAGAATACCTGTTTAAACAACTCCAGTGATGCATACTCTTGTGTATCAAGGTCAATGTTAGAAAACTCCATGCTTTTATGCCTGTAGCTGAGTTTCTATAGCATTGCTGTTGGTACCCTCCCTACTTCCACTCAGCGTTCACTGCTATATGGTGAAAGCTGCTGATTGCTAATGCCAGAGACTCTATGCCTGAAGGATTTTCTTTCTGACCACAAGAACACAGTTGGCCTACACAGAGGACAATCCAAACATGCTGGAGAGTTAATGTTCTTGGAAGCAGCCCTCAACCAATGTCAGAAAGGGAAATGGTGAATAAATACTGCAACTTTCTCACCTATTTTTTGAGACAGCTCTAGGGTGTAGTCTATACTCTCCCTGAATTCCCCAATAGGCTAGAGTTCTGGTCTCTCACAGTAGAAATGGTTTGATTTTAAAGTATCTTTATGGATTTCCTTCCCTTTCTTGTCTCATTTCTTCATTTCTCTTTGAGTGTTTCCTGGGATCACCTCTGAAGTAAACTACGTGCAGATACTTGTCTCAGTGTCTGCCTCTGCGAGAAACTAGACAAAGACAGTGTTCTACCTCAGTCCAAATGGAAATTCTGAGTTTGGTCTTGTATGACTGAATATGTCACTGGGATTCTAGCTGTGTAAACTAGCATCAATGAGAGCTTTTGCTCTTTTTGTTGGAAGGAAGAATACAGTTGACGTACAGTGTTTCAATTCATAGTATCCCTCTCTCTGGGGAACTAACAAGTAGGGCATGAACAGATGGAAGCAGTGCAAGAAAATAGGCTGTATCAGATATTTTTCATACTCATCAAACATCTTCTCATTCTATCTTTTTGCTCCAGACGTTGCTGTGGCAACCAGCTCTGGGCAGGTTTAGCCCCACAGCACCTTGCCTTAGCTACACCATGTATCTTTTACTTTATACTCCAAGACTTCACTGTAACTGCTACATGGGATGCCTTGTAGAAGCCATTTTGGTACATGCACAAACTTGGAGGTGCCAGGGACATCCCCTGAGCTATCCTTGACCACTAGGGGGTGAGAGTCAGTGGATAAATACTCTTCTATTCTTGGACAAACAAATAGGAGGCATAATCTATACCATTTCTCAAAGGGTTCTCAACAAGATTGAGTCTCATTTACTAACAGAGATAACCAGTTCAGCAACTCACCCTTGGACTGATTTTCCCTCCTCCCCTGTTTCATTCTTACCAGCCTGCCAACATCCACCACCACCACGTTGAGCCCTGAGATTACTCCTCCAAACAAATTATCTACACAAAAATTCTTGCCTAAATCTCCACTCTTAGGCAGAAACCCAAATAAGACAGGTATATACAATTAGCTTCTGCTCTAAGGAACTTAGAGTGAATCAGAGGACATAACATGTATCCAAATAACTAAAATGAAAATCAACTACAATGGAAGTTCAGTGATCCTTAAGACTGTGTAAAAAAGACTTTCACAAAAGTGATAGTTTTTTCCATTAGGCCTTGAAGCAAAACTTTAACTTTGGATTTTTCGATGTGTGATGATGAAGAATGGAAAGACTATTCTAAATAGAGAGTTGAAGAGAGTAAAGTTAGGAGTACCTCAGACTCATTCTGGGACTGGTCTCCCAATTTGACTGAGACATGAGATTTGTGAAAAATGACAGTGGGATATTGTGGAAAGTTAGATTGTGGCCCTGTTGTCAAGTATCTTGAAAGTCAAGGTATAGAGCTAGAAATTAGGTACATAGGAAAGTTAGCATTTAAACTTCTATGGGTAAAATGTCCCTAGGTGGAGTAAATGGTTTGCACTTGACTGTTAACCTAAAGGTTGGTGGTTTGAACCCACCCAGCAGTACCTCGGACGAATAGGCCTGACGACATGCTTCCATTGAGATCACAGCCAAGAAAATACTATGGAACAGTTCTACTCTGTAACGCATGGAGTTGCCGTGAGTTGGAATTGACTCGACCACAACTAACAACAACACAAGGTAAAAGCTCCTAAACTTTCATGGGAGCTTATAGGGAAAAGCAAATTCAAACCATGAAATGAATGCTAAAAAAGGATAAAAGGACTTGTTTCTTAATAGAAGTTGCAATAGTTGTTAGAATTGCATTTTCCTTTTTTCTGTATGATGATTGAACTTCACGGCTTCATAATCAAGTTTTTAACTGCCTAGAAGCAGCAGAAGTTAACTACAAAACTCTGTAGGTGTAAATATATGTTATTGTTGTTAGGTATCATCCAGTCAATTTAGACTCATAGTGACCCTATGTACAGCAGAACAAAACACTGCCCGGTCCTGCGCCATCTTCACAATAGTTGCTATGTTTGAGCCCATTGTTGCAGCCACTGTGTCAATCCATCTCACTGAGGGTCTTCCTCTTTTTGGATGGCTCTCTGCTTTACCAAGCATGATGTCCTTCTTCAGGGACTGGTTCATCCTGATAACACATCCAAAGTACGTGAGACAAAGTCTTGCCATCCTTGCTTCTAAGGGGCATTCTGTCAGTACTCCTTCCGAGACACATTTGTTCATTCTTTTGACGGTCCATGGTATATTCAATATTCTTCAACAACACCATGATTCAAAGGCATCCATTCTTCTTTGGTCTTCCTTATTCATTGTCCAGCTTTTGCATGCATCTGAGGCAATTGAAAACACCATGGCTTGGGTCAGGTGCACCTTAGTCTTCAAGGTGACATCTTTGCTTTTCAACACTTTAAAGGGGTCTTTTGCAGCAGATTTGCCCCTGCTGCTCCCATAGATGTTGATTGTGGATCCAAGTGAAAGGAAATCCTTGACAGCCTCAATCTTTTCTCTATTTACCATGATGTTGCTGATTGGTCCAGTTGTGAGGATTTTTGTTTTCTTTATGTTGAGGTGTAACCCTCACTGAAGGCTGTGGTCTTTGATCTTCATCAGCAAGTGCTTCAGGTCCTCTTCACTTTCAGCAAGGAAGGTTGTGTCATCTGCATAACGCAGGTTGTTAATGAGTCTTCCTCCAATCTTGATGCTGCGTTCTTCTTCATATAGTCCAACTTCTTGGATTATTTCCTTAGCATGCAGATTGAATAAGTATGGTGAAAGGACACAACCCTGATGCAGACGTTTCCTGACTTTAAACCATGCAGTAGTCCCTTCTTCTGTTTGAACAACTGCCTCTTGATCTATGTACAGATTCTTCATAAGCACAATTACGTGTTCTGAAATTCTCATTCTTTGCAATGTTATCCATAATTTGTTTTGTTGCACACAGTCAAATGTCTTTGCACAGTCAACAAAACACAGTCAACATCTTTCTGGTATTCTCTGATTTCAGCCAGGATCCACCTGACATCAGCAATTCTATCCCTGGTTCCACATCCTCTTCTAAATCTGGCTTGAATTTCTGGCTGTTCCCAGTCGATGTACTGCTGCAGCTGCTTTTTCATGATCTTCAGCAAAATTTTACTTATGTGTGATATTAATGATATTGTTCAATAATTTCTGCATTCCGTTGGATCACCTTTCATTGGATTAGGCACAAATATGGATCTCTTCCAGTCAGTTGGCCAGGTAGTTGTCTTACAAATTTCTTCAAAGGCGAATGGGCACTTCTGGTGCTGCATTCATTGGTTGAAACATCTCAATTGGCATTTCGTCAATTCCTGGAGCCTTGTTTTTTGCCAATACCTTCAGTGCATCTTGGACCTCTTCCTTTGGTACCATGGGTTCCTGATCATATGCTACCTCCTGAAATGGATGAACATTGACCAATTCTTTTTTGTACAGTGACTCTGTGTATTCCTTCCATCTTCTTTTCATGCTTCCTGCATTGTTTAATATATTCCCCGTAGAATCCTTCAATATTGCAATTCAAAGCTTGAATTTTTTCTTCAGTTTTTTCAGCTGAAGAAATGCTGAGCATGTTCTTCTCTTTTCGTTTTCTAGCTCCAAGTCTTTGCACATGTCACAATACTTTACTTTGTCTTCTCGAGCTGCCCTTTGAAATCTTCTGTTCGGCTCTTTTACTTCATCATTTCTTCCTTTCACTTTAGCTACTTAAAGTTCAAAAGCAAGTTTCAGAGCTTCTTCTGACATCAGTTTTGGTCTTTTCTTTCTTTCTTGTCTTTTTAATGACCTCTTGCTTTCTTCAGGTATGATGTTTTGATGTAATTCCACAACTCCTCTTGTCTTCAGTCATTAGTGTTCAACGTATCAAATCTATTCTTCAGATGGTCTCTAAATTTAGGTGAGATATACTCAAGGTTGTACTTTGGCTCCTGTGGATTTGTTCTAATTTTCTTCAGCTTCCACTTGACCTTGCATATGAGCAATTGGTGGTCTGTTCAGCAGTCGGCCCCTGGCCTTGTTCTGACTGATGATATTGAGCTTCTCCATCGTCTCTCTCCACGGATGTAGTCGATTTGATTCCTATGTATTCCATCTGGTGAGGTCCACGTGTGCAGTCGCCATTTATCGGTTGGAAAAAGGTATTTGCAATGAAGAAGCCATTGGTCTTGCAAAATTCTAACACACGATCTCCGGCAGCGTTGCTTTCACCAAAGCCATATTTTCCAGCTACTAATCCTTCTTTGTTTCCAACTTTCAAATTCTAATCACTAGTAATTATCAATGTATCCGGATTGCATTTTCCATCAATTTCAGACTGCAGAAGTTGGTAAATATCTTCAATTTCTTCACCTTTGACCTTAGTGGTTGGAGCTTAAGTTTGAATAGTAGTCATATTACTTGGTCTTCCTTGTAGGGGTGTGGATATTATCCTATCACTGATAGTGTTGTCCTGCAGGATAGATCTTGAAATGTTCTTTTTGACCATGAATGTGAAGCCATTCCTTTTCAAGTTGTCATTCCTGGCATAGCAGACCATATGATAGTCTGATTCAAAATGGCCAATACTAGTCCATTTCAGCTCACTAATGCCTAGGATATCAATGTTTATGTGTTCCATTTCATTTTTGATGATTTCCAATTTTCCTAGATTCATATTTCGTACATTCACGTTTTGATTATTAATGGATGTTTGCAGCTGTTTCTTCTCATTTTGAGTCATGCCACATCAGCAAATGAATGTCCCAAAAGCCTGACTCCATGCAGGTCATTAAGGTCAACTCTACTTTGATGAGGCAGCTCTTCTCCAGTCTTTTGAGTGCCTTCCAACATGAGGGGCTCATATTCCTATATCAGACAATGTTCCACTGCTATTCATAAGGTTTTCACTGGCTAATTCCTTTCAGAAGTAGACAGCCAAGTCATTCTTGCTTGTGTGTTTTAGTCTGGAAACCTATCCACCATGGGTGAGCCTGCTGGTATTTGAATACCAGCGGCATAGCTTCCAGCATCATAGCAACATATAAGCCCCCACAGTACCACAAACTGAGAGATGGGTGGTGGACCATTTACATAAATCTATCATAATCATCCCCTTTTTAAGTGCCCATTCTTCCAGCGGACAAATTCATTTGGAAATTTCATCTTCACTGGCGATTTCCAAAAGTGTCACTTAAATCTTAAGTATAAATAAAAACATCTCAAAAAGTGTTGCTTTTAAAAAATTTATATGTACTCTGCAATCCACAATAAAAAATTGCAAGCTTATTTTACCACTTCACTTCAAGACTAGGCTTCTAGCTAACCTCTCCCCATCCCCTTCCAATCAGGTAATGCTGAAATTATGGAGCCATCATTCCTATTCCGCTCATCACCGCTTGGCCACTGTACCCAATCTGATGGATGGGATACATGATCTGAACTTTGACACATCAAAATCAGATAAAATTACAGTAAGTCTCCAAGGTTATGAATGTCTGACTTATGAACAACTCATACTTGCCCTTTAATGTTGTATAAACTTGCTCTCACTTTGTGTTATGGACTGAATTGTGTCCCACCAAAATATGTGCATCAATTTGGCTAGGCCATGATTCCCGGTGTTGTGTAATTTTCCACCATTTTGTCATGTGATGTGATTTTCCTACGTGTTGTAAATCCCACCTCTATGATGTTAATGAGGTGGAATAGGTGTCAGTTATGTTAATGAGGCAGGACTCAATCTACGAGATTGGATTGTGTCTTGAGCCAACCTCTTTTGACATATAAGAGAAAGAAGCAAGCAGAGAGACAGGGGGACATCATACCACCAAGAAAGCAGTGCCAGGAGCAGAGCATGTCCTTTGGACCTGGAGTCCCTGTGGGGAGAAACTCCTAGTTCAGGGGAAGATTGATGACAAGGACCTTCCTCCAGAGCCGGCAGAGAAAGCCTTCCCCTGGAGCTGATGCCCTGAATTTGGACTTCCAGCCTACTAGACTGTGAGAGAATAAACTTCTGTTTGTTAAAGCCACCCACTTGTGGTATTTCTGTTACAGCAACACTAGATGGCTAAGACACTTTGGAACTATTGAACCAACCCCCACTTGCAACAAATTCTTCATCACAATCACCTTCACTTGCTGCACATGCAGCTTTTAAATCATTGAAAAGGCTTTGAGCTGTTTCTTGCACTAAATTAAGGCTAAATAAATATTCACCAGTTCTGACTTACGTACAAATTCTTAAAGATACACTTAGAAACGGATCTAGTTCGTAACCTGGGGACTGCCTGTATAATGAAGTTACACAACATGCAATGCCACCAGCATGCAGTAGAGGGCAAAGGGGAGTTCAAGCTTCCCGGTAAAGCTTGACTCATTATGCTCCTGCAGCCAGTTGTGGCCCTGTCTTTGAATCACCCACACCTGAAGCTCTGACTGAGCTGGTGCAAGCCAGAAGGTAAGAATTTTTAGCTTTGTTTGTTATAACACTTACGAGAAAGAAATGAGTTGCATGGGTATTTTCTAAAAAGGAGATAATTTGAACTAGTGTAGATGGAAGGAAAGAAGACACATAAGATTTTCAGTATTTATTATTTTGCCTAAATTAATCTAAAGATTAAGCATTAGTGGTTCTGGGGCTATCAATCTGAGGAATTGTCTTGCAGGTATTTGAGGGTTTGGGCTTCTTTCCATTAGTTGCTGATTAAATCTGGTCAGTTCTTCTATCCAGAGTGGAATGTTCAAGAATTGTGGCAAGTTGTCTCTAGCTTTTATTTTCCTCTAATGCATGTTAACAACAACAGCTGGATGAAATCTCTGGCTAGTTAAATCTTGTTTGTTGCTCTTTTATTCAGTTTAGAAAGAGCTGCATTTGTGTAGTAGTTCTAAAAGTAGAGACACATATGATGGATCTTGTACAATGCACTTCTTGCTCAGTTTCCCTCAGAACTCCAAAGTAATCAAAGGTGGCCGTATGGCTGTGGTAGAGTGGAGCATAATTTTAAAAATGTAGACATTTAATTTCTGGAAGAGGTTTCTCGCAGAATGCCTAAACTGAGCTATTAATTAGGGATGTGTGCACTCCCTGAGTTTTGTTTCAATTCTTGCGAATTTGTAACACTCTCAAGATATACTTACACACAGGCAAATTCTTGAATGCTGAGACAGCCAGTAGAGTGTCACATAGCAGCTGCATACTGCTTCAGAGAGAGGTACCTGGGATGGGGAGGAAAGAAGAGGCAGCACTGTCATAGCTGGCCAGGACAATGGAATGAACCTTGGTAACCACATCCTGTTGTTATTGTTAGGAGCCATCCAGTCGGTTCTGACTCATAGAGACCCTATGCACAGCAGAACCAAACAGTGCACTGTCCCACACTATAGTCACAATCTTTGCTATGTTTGAGAACATTGTTGCAGCCACTGTGTCAATCCATCTTGTGGAGTGTCTTCCTCTTTTTCACTGACCCTCTACCTTACCAAGAATGATGTCCTTCTCCAGGCAATGGTCCCTTCTGATAACATGTCGTAAGTATGTGAGATGAAGTCTCACCATCCTCACTTCTAAGGAGAGCTCTCACTGTACTTCTTCCAAGACAGGCTTGTTTGTTCTTCTGGCAGTCCATGGTAAAAGAAGTCAACATTCTTTGCTAACACCGTAATTCAAAGGCATCAATTCTTCTTCCTTCTTCCTTGTTCATTGTGCAACTTTCCCATGCATATGAGGCAGTTGAAAATACCATGGCTTGGGCCAGGTGCACCTTAGTCCTCAAAGTGACATCTTTGCTTCTTAATAACACTTTAAAGAGGCCTTTTGCAGCAGATTTCTCCAATGCAATGAGTCATTTGATTTCTTGACTGCTGCTTCCATGGGTGTTGATTGTGAATCCAAGTAAAATAAAAATCCTTGACAACTTCAATATTTTATCCATCTACCATGATGTTAAGAGCCCTGGTAGCACAATGGTTAGGAGCTTGGCTGCTAACCAAAAGGTTGGCAGTTCAAATCCACCAGACACTCCTTGGAAACTCTACGGGGCAGTTCTACTCTGTCCTATAGGGTCATTATGATTTGAAATCGACTCGACAGCAACAGGTTGTTTCTGGTACCATGATGTTACTTATTGGTCCAGTTGTGAGAATTTTTGTTTTCTGTATTTTGATGTATAATCCATACTGAAGACTGTGGTCTTTGATCTTCATCAGTAAGTGCTGCAAGTCCTCTTCACTTTCAGCAAGCAAGGTTATGTCATCTGCATATTGCAGGTTGTTAATGAGTCTTCCTCCAATCCTGATGCTGTGTTATTCTTCATATAGTCCAGCTTCTCAGATTATTTGCTCAGCATATAGATTGAATAAGTATGGTGAAAGGATATAACCCTGATGCACAACTTTCCTGATTTTAATCCATGCAGTATCCTTTTGTCCTGTTTCAATGAGTGCCTCTTGGTCTATGCACAAGTTCCTCATGAGCAACAGTTTAGTGTTCTGAAATTCCTATTCTTCATAATGTTATCCATAAGCTGTTATGATCACACAGTTGAATGAATTTGCATAGTCAATAAGACACAGGTAAACATCTTTCTGGTATTCTCTGCTTTTAGCCAAAATCCATCTGACATCAGCAATGATATCCCTCCTTCTATGTCCTCTTCTGAATCCAGCTTGAATTTCTAACAGGTCCCTGTCGTTGTACAGCTGCAACCGTTTTTGAATTGTCTTCAGCAAAATTTTACTTGTATGTGATATTAATGATATTGTTCAGTAATGTCTGTATTCCACTGATCACCTTTCTTTGGAATAAGCATGAATATGGGTATCTTCCAGTCAGATGGCCAGGTAGCTGTCTTGAAAATTTCATGGCATAGATGAGTGAGTATTTACAGCATTGCATCCTTTTGTTGAAACATCCCCACTGGTATTCCATCAATTCCTGAAGCCTTGTTTTTCACCAATGTCTTTAGCGAAGCTTGAACTTCTTCCTTCAGTACCATCAGTTCTTGATCGTATGCTACCTCCTGAAATGTTTGAACGTCGACCAATTCTTTTTGGTACAGTGAGTCTGTGTATTCCTTCCATCTTCTTTTGATGCTTTCTTCATCATTCAATTTTTTGCCCATGTTGTTGTTGTTAGGTGCTGTCAAGTCAGTTCCCACTCTTAGTGACCCTATGTATGAAAGAACAAAAAACAGGCCGGTTTTGCCCATCAACTCCCTCAATACTGCAGCTCCAGGCCTGAGTTTTTAATTCAGTCCTTTCAGCTTGAGAAATGCTGAGTATCTTCTTCCCTTTCAGTTTTCTATCTCCAGGTCTTTGCACATTTCATTATAAAACTTTGCTTTTCTTCTCAAGCTGCTCCTTGAAACATTCTGTTCAGTTCTTTTACTTCATCATTTCGTCCTTTTACTTTAGCTACTCTACATTCAACAGCAAGTTTCAGAGTCTCTTCTGACATCTGTTTTGGTCTTTTCTTTCTTCTTTGCCTTTTTAATGACTGTTTGCTTTCTTCATGTATGATGTCTTTGATGTCATCCCACAACTCGTCTGGTCTTGGCCATTAGTGTTCAATGTATCAAATCTATTCTTGAGATGGTTTCCAAATTCAGGTGGCACATACTAAAGTTTGTACTTTGGCTCTTGTGGACTTGTTTTAATTTCCTTCAGCTTCAACTTGAACTTGCATATGAGCAATTGATAGTCTGTTCCCCAGTCGATCCCTGGCCTTGTTCTGACTGATGATACTGAGCTTCTTTATCGTCTCTTTCCACGGATTTGATTCCTGTGGATTCCATCTGGCAAGGTCCATGTGTACAGTCATTGTTTATGTTGTTGCAACAGGTATTTCCAATGAGTAAGTTGTTGGTCTTGTAAAATTCTATCTTGTAATCTCTAGCATTGTTTCTATCACCAAGGCCACAGTTTCCAACTACTGAGCCTTCTTCTTTGTTTCCAACTTTTACATTCTAATCACCAGTAATTATCAATGCATCTTGATTGCATGTTTGAGCAATTTCAGACTGCAGAAGTTGGTAAAAATCCCAATTTCCTCATCTTTGACATTAGTGGTTGGTGTGTAAGTTTGAATAGTAGTCGTATTAACTGGCCGTCCTTGTAGGCATATGGTTATTATTCTATCACTGACAATGTTGTATTTCAGGATAGAATTTGAATGTTCTTTTTGACAATGAATGCTACGCCATTCCTCTTCAATTTGTCATTCCTGGCATAGTAAACCAATTGATTGTCTGATTCAAAATGGCGAATACCTGTGCATTTCAGCTAATGCCTAGGATATTGATCTTCAAGCATTCCATTTCATTTTTGTCAACATCCAATTTTCCTTGATTCATATTTCTTATATTCCACATTCCGATTACTAATGGGTGTTTGCAGCTGTTTCTTCTCATTTTGAGTTGTGCCACATCAGCAAATGAAGGTCCTGACTCCATCCATGTCACTAAAGTTGACTCTACTTTGAGGAGGTAGCTCTTTCCCAGTCGTATTTTGAGTGCCTTCCAACCTGAGGAGCTCATTTTCTGGTACTGTATCAGACAATGTTCCTCTGCTATTCAAAAGGTTTTCACTGCCCAGTTTTTTCGGAAGTAGACTACCGGGTCTTTCTTCCCAGTCTGTCTTAGTCTGGAAGCTCTACTGAAATCTGTTCACCATGGGTGACCTTGCTGTTATTTGAAATACTAGTGGTATAACTTCCAGCATCTCACCAACGCACAAGTCACCACAGTTGGAGAAACTGACAGATGAGTGGTAGAAATTACAATCTAAACCACTTCATTTCATGATTGAGATCCCTTGCATTTGGATTTGAGTACCACCCAAAGCCCTGCTCTACCACTTACTTACTGGATCACCTTAGGTATGCTATTGATCCTCTGGACTTTAGCTGCTCCATCTATATAATAGGGATAATAGTAGTCACCACTTCATAGAGTTGTTGATAATATGTGAAAAGCACTTTTTTCCATGCTGGGCATATAGGAAACACTCAGAAAATGTCAGTCATTCTTACTCTTATGTTGTAAATATTCAGTAAGCAATTAGTTTTTGACACTTTCTCCATCTCTTTGTTTCATTGGGAACGGAGAAATTAGATGATTAATTATTCTTTGGCAGACCACCAATTGCCATCTCTTACTGTCTTTTGATGTGACCTTTAAATAAGAAGCTATTAATAAAAATCATTTTGTTTTTCACCTGCTTTCAGCATAGTAGTAGTAGGAGGAGAAATATCCTAATAATACATAATATTATTGATGCATTTTTTAATCAAAGGTTAAGTTTTAATGAAATGCCATAATGTATATCTATTGCTTGAGAGATAGGCACTTTTTATTTTACTGTGTTAAGAGAAGTTTGAGGAGAGTTATTGTGGCATTGGGCGTGGGGAAATGGTGGGTAAAAGATGTAAACTGTGACATCTCAACCCAGGGAATTCCAGATAAAACAACAGGGTTAGATTCCGCTGCATTTTTCTAGCGCTATAGCTCTCAGACCTAGAACGTTAAATAAGTTGCTACAGATTGAAGTATTCTGTGACATGATAACTTCAAAAGCACCTTTATTAGCTTAATGATTGTAACTGCCATTTCCTTCCAAGTCATATTGGAGCCTGAGGGAAAAAGAAAAATCAGTAATACTAATCTTGTTCGTATTAAACATTTTGGTATTTTATTCATCATGGTTTTTTTGCATTAATTTTGATTTAAAAAATATATTTCATTAAAATATATTTTATCTTTGTTGTTGTTGTTGAGAATATACCCAGCAAAACATAACACTGATTCAACAGTTTCTACACGTGCAATTCAGTGACATTGATTACTCTCTTCAGGTTGTGCAACTATTCCCATCCTCCTTTTCTGAGTTGTTCCTTCCCCATCAACATAAACTTACTGCCCCCTAAGTTTCCTATCTAATCTTTCGAGTTGCTGTCTTCAGTTTGATCCCATATAGATAGATCTTGAAAGAACACAATGCTCAAGGCAGACATTCTTTTCTAGTTAAACTAAACTAATGTTTGGTTTAAAGAAGACTTCAGGGGATATTTTTGGTTTAAGGTTTAAAGACTATCTCAAGGCAGTAGTTTCAGGGGTTCATGCAGCTTCCAAGGCTCCAGAAAGTCTGGAGTCCATGAGAATTTTAAATTCCGTTCTGCATTGTACCCCTTTGGATCAGGATTTTTCTATAGAAAAATGTCCTTTAGTCTTGATTACTGAGTTTCTTGGTGCCCCTTAAATTTGCCTCACCCTAGTGGAGGCCCTGATAACTGTTACCATTTATTAAGCATGATATACTAGACATGGTACCAAACGATTTATATACATTATCTCATTTACTCCTATGCACAGACTCCATTTTACTGATAAGAAAACTGAGCATTTAAAAATTACCTAAATGACCCAAGTTCCACACCCAATCAGTAATTAAGATTGGACTGGAACACAGATTTATCGATCCCCAACACCAACCTCATTCTTTAATCATCATGCACTACACCATATCAGGAATTCACAACACAAACTCATTCATTCAACATATGTGTTTTGAGAATATATTATATATCACCTTTTACTACAGGATAAAAATTTGAAATCATTCATGGATTCAACATGTATTTACGGAGCACGTGTCATGAGTCAGGAATTATTCTATGTGCTGGGGATACAGCAGTGAACAGAATAGATAGGTCCACGCCCCCCAGGGGTACAAGGAGTAGGGGGAAACAGTCAATAAACAAATAAATTAACAAAAGTTTCCGATAGTGGTAAGTGCTCTCCTCCACTGAAAAATGAAATAAGGTAATGTGAACTAATAACAAGTTGGCCACTTTAGGTTAGTTGATCAAGGTAGGTACCTTAGAGGGGATAAATTTTTAAGCTGAGACCTAAATGACAAGAAGGAGCCAGCCAAGGAAGGATCTAGGGGAAGAGCATCCCAAGCAAAATCTGTGCAAAGATTCTAAGGTCAGAGCTATCTTGATGTGGCCAAGGAACATAAAGAAGGGCCATACGTCTACAGTGTAGTGGGCAGGGAGAAGAACAGTATGAAAAGAGGTCCTAGAAAGAAGCAAGACTAGCTTGTGGAGGGTATCAGGCTCAAGGATGTTCTCACCCACTGGGATGGATAAGCAAATTTCTGAATGAGAAAATTGTCATTTTTCATTAACATAAGTTGAATCTTTAAAGAGCTTCGAGTCTATGTTAATTCTAAACAGGTGAGTTAATACAAGATGCATTAAACCTAATTATAATATACACATTAATTTTCAAAGATTATAAAATTTCCATATATTTATCAATCTAATTTATTAAAATCATATACTAAGTCTTCCTCATCATGCAAGTTATCCCAGATTATCACAGCTGTGTGACTGAAAGTTAAGAGAATTCAGAGTGAAAACCTGGATTCTGGAGTCATTCTAATTTCAAATCCTACTTATGCCACTGAGTTCTCTAATGGATATTAATAGTAGCTACCTCATAGACTGTTGTGAAGTTCAAATGAGATAATTCATGTAGCTTGGCACATAGTGCTAAATAAATTTTAACTATTATTAGATTACAAAGAAATACAACACTGACTAATTAAAGGGGAGAACTCTAGATCTTTTCATTCTTGTGTGTGATTAGATATTTTTTGCTTTGAAAGAGGCGACACAAAGCAAATAGCCTGTGTATCAGCGATTTTTCTAGGCTACCTGTTGTTTCTAGGCTACATGTTGTTTCTGGTATTGCCATCCTATATCCAAAAACTATCCAAAACTTCCCAAGTGAATTGTATTTTCTAACACAATAGCCCTGAAAATGCTCAACATAATGGCTCAGTCCATATGAGTCCTAAAAGTAATTGATACAAAACCTAAATTGGGTGGCATTTGCAGACTTAATCATTAGGATTCTTGGACACTGTATTAGAAAACTTTAAAGAATCAATATGACTTAGGAAGATAAAATTTCATTCTGATTAAAGTATTATAACATATTTTGGAAACAGATTTGCCTTGGCTTACCCTAGAGAGGCAAGATATCAGAGTGGCTAAGAGTCCATGCTCTGGACTCCCACAACTTCAGTTCTACCATGTAGTAACTTTGTGACTATGAAAAAATTACATGAACTCTCTTTCCGTATATGTAAAAGGTAAATAGTTATAGCATCAACCTTATAAGATTGTTGTTGTGAGAATCAATCTGTGTAAAGTACTTAGCTCAATGAATGCTAGTTGTTATTTAAAAAAATAACAAGTGGTCATTGCTTCATTTACATGATAAAGTCAGTATAAGTGGAGATGCCATCAGATTCCCCTGACAGATAAAAATGTATAGTTTCATCGAATAGAACAAGTTACTCAGGTCATCTTAAATATGGGTAATATATTACAATTATGGTACTGATAAAGAATTTATTTTGCTGGGTTTGTGAAATCTGGAAAGTTAACATGGACATAAGGTTGTATCATGGAGGCATTATTTTTATGTTCATATTTGTTTTTATACTGATCATTGATTGCTATATTAAATGCTATAGAAAAGGGAGATGACCAAGAATGAAATGGATTCATGGAAGGATGAATTGGATGGATTGGAGGAAATAAAAGTAGATGGAATATCTTAGTGGAATCAAGGGAAAATTCCAGGCCAATTCCAGGCTCCCATCTCCTCAATGCCATCTGTGAAATGGTGGCAGTAATAGCATCATCAGTACCTGTCTAACTTTGGGGGAGGAGGAGAAAATGACCAGGGTCAGCCCAAAGTTGATCCCTATGAGGTGGATGTCATACATACCTCCACCCTCCAACCTTTTTACCTATTTTGACACAAGCCATCCCCTCATGGCTCTCTACTTCTCTTGTGGGTTTGGTAATCTGTTGCAATGGCCACACAGAACTCACAGACCATACTTACAGTTAAGTGGTTTATTAAGGAAGCAACAGGGTACAACTTGGGATCAGGATCAATAGGCTACAACTCAGGATCAGGATCAGGAAGCATGCAGGCAAAGTCTCCCCTCTTCAGTGTAGGAGAGCTCTCTCAGCTCCTCTTGGCTGTGCAGGCCTCCTCTCAGCCCTCTGAGGACAGGCCTCTCTTGGCCCTGATCTCTGTCACCACCAACTCTGCTGTTGGGCCCCTTCCAGGCATGTCAGTGTCTTCATTCAGTGTTAATAGCCATTGACCTGTGTTACAGCTCTTTTAGGAGGTTCTTTGCCTCCTCTCTCACTGCTTCTTCTTTGTTTTTTCTTCTTTTCCCTTCTGCTTCTTCCTACTGCTTCTCTTCCTGCTTCTTTCTGTCTGCAAAAACTCTGCAGAGCTGGCTACTTGTCAATTTCAAGGCATGGCACTTCCATCAGGGACCTGAACAGAATAATCCCCTCTCTGTAGGCCACAGACACTTCATTTTCATAGTAGACTACAACTCACCTCATTTGCATAGTCTATTGACCCATCCCTGCAAGGTGCATACCAATCACAGGGCAGGCTGTAGCCCAGATCAGACAAAAATATCAAAACGAAGTAGTTTACAGCTTACCCAGAAATATCAATCAACCTGGACAAAAGTAACAAACTCTCTGGGGTGGAAAACTAGGGCAAATGTAACTCCTCAGGGATTAGGTGAAAAATCTCTCAAGCTGTTTTTCCAAAGAACCAAGGCAAAATGCCCCATAAAGGAACTCATTACACCATACCATCCCTACCTAGTACCTTTCATGTCCTCCTTCCACTGAGGGCACAATGGTCAAAAAATATCAAAATCAAAGTTCTCCACAGTCATCTCACAAGCTGGCTGAGTATTTTGGTGCAATTTTGTCCCTTTCCTGTTTTCTATGAAATAGTTCTATAGAGTGTTTTCATTTTTAAGATATTTTGGAAAATATCCATATGTTTTCTAAGCTTTCTTCACTTCAAGAAAAAGACAAACTGGGCAGGTTCTAGTCAAAGAAAAATCCAGATAAGAGTGAGGAAATATTCCAGGTGTCTTTGTTTTAATTCTGCCAGTCATGACTAGGGATGGATTACCCAATAAGCAAGATATGCACGGGCTTACTTGTGCTTACTTACTAATCTGTAGGACACAGTTTCACCTGTTTTTCACCACATCAGCGACGCAGCGAAAACCCATGTGAAATTGTTCACTACAGATTAGTAAGTAAACACAAGCCTGCCTTGCTTACTGTAAACCTTGCATACCTTGCTTACTGGTTAATCTGCCCCTGGTCATGACCCTGCCTGCATACACACATACACACACACACACACACACACACACACTCTGCCTCTCAGAACTATAGGACAGAATAAAAAGTACAGAGAGAGACTTCCAGGCAACATGGCGCTATAGTCAGAAGCACCACACTGTCCCTCCACAGCAAAGATCAGAAAAACTAAGTCAAACAGAGTCACACTTCAATCCTGAAACCCTAAACATCAAATGAAGAGATAAAGAACTCAGCCAAGCACCGAATGGAATAAGAAACTGACTGAGAACAGAGCGGGAGGAGAGATACATGCAAAGGTACCCTATCAGCTACTGCAGCGCAGATCCACCATCTTGGACTCCTATCGGAGATCGGCGAACAGGAGGTATGAGAAAGCAGCTTCACGGAGCCTCCAACAGGAGACAGAACAACCGGTAACCCATGATATAGGCTTTCCCACCCCCCACCCTTCTTCATCCACACTTAGTCTCCTCTGCTTCCTGCAGCCACAGTCTGTTGGCCAGGAAGCACGAGCTTCTCCCCATTGCAGCTTGGATTCCACCCGCCTGCACTGGCAAGCTCCCTGAGTGCCATTTGTTGGCGGCTGGTGTTGCTTTTTTCTGCTTCTTTAGATTTCTTCCTTACCTCTCACCACCTCCCCCTCCTTTCTCTCAAATACCTGGCTCCATGCTCCATCTTGCTTCTTCGTGAAAGGCTGCAAAACACTGCTTGATTGTGAAACTGCTTCCTGTCCTGTGCCGCCATGCTGGTGGGACCCCCAGGGCTTTTTTCTTTCTTTGTTTGCTCTGATTTGTTCTGTTTTGATTCGTTTATTTGTTTTCTTTTTCTTTTCTCTGCTTGGGAGCCCCTTCTAGCTGGGCAGTATCGTGTGGCTCGGAAGATAGTCGGTCCCTTACTCTGTGCAGATGCACAGGGACATCCCTGGGGGCATTTCTTTTTTTTTTTTGTTTGTTTGTTTTTTATTTGTTTTTTTTTTGTTTGTTTTTTCATTTCTTTGTTTAGTTTTCTTCCTCTATTATTCTCTTTTTGTCCTTCTTCATTTCCAGTTTCTCAATTTATTCGTTTTTTCTTTTACCTTTTTTCTTTTTTTTCTTTTTGTTTTTCCCCATTTCTCAGTCTCTCATCTCTCCACTCCAATAGCAAGCTCACCTAGCACCCTTTCTTGTTTGTGTGTATGTTTTTGGCTCCTGTTTCTTATCTTTCTTATCTTTCCCATACCCATCTTAGCTCCACATATCACAATCTACCCCTCCTCCTGCCTACCTGCACCTTGCACTGAACATCACACTCCCAAACAGCACAGGCATGGCCTACTGGAACCTGCCCTGCACTGATTCCCAATCTGCACTGTCAGCCCTGGTACGTGCCACAAAAAACCTATCCCAGCAATTCCCCTTCAGCTGGACCTGCCCTGCTGTACCATACCCCTGCCCATTGGAGAAGGAGGTGATAAGTATCATGCCCACAGACGAGCAAACAACAAAGAACACACAGCCTGCCTACTCAGACATAACCAAATAAAACAAAAAAGCAGGATGAAACAAACAAATCTATAATCAATAAACAAGGAAAATAACCACGGAATGCCCCGAAGACAGCAGACAATATCAAAACATTTACAAAAACAGGACAGGATGGTTCCAGTAGGTGTCCAAAATGAAACACCAGATGACCTGCCAGTAGAAGAAAAGGCACTAGACCTAACTGATGAGGAATTCAAATCTCTAATATTCAGAATTATCCAAGAGTTGAAGCAAAAAACAGACAAAAATGAGGGAAAAATAGACAAATTCATGGAAAATACAGACAAAAAAATGGAAGAATTCAAGAAAATAATATAGGAACAAAATGCTAAAATAAATTCCCAACTAGAAATCATAGAAACACAATTAGAAATCCAAAAGATAAACAACAAGATTTCAGAAATGGACAGTGTCATAGAAGGGCTGAGGAGCAGGTTTGAAATAATGGAAGATAGGATCAGCGAAATTGAAGACAAACACTTGGATTCAACTCTGTTTGAGGAAAAATCAGAAAAAAGAGAGAAGAAAAATGAAGAAACCCTGAGAATTAAGTGGGATACAATCAAAACCAAAAATCTGTGAGTGATCGGAGTTCCAGAACAGGCAGAGAAAACAGAAAACAGAGAGAGGATCATTGAAGAATTGCTGACAGAAAAATTCCCCAATATCATGAAAGATGAAAAGCTGGCCATCCAAGAAGCTCAACGAACCCCATATAGGATAGACCCCAAAAGAAAATCACCAAGGCTTATCATAATCACACTTGCTAAAACCAAAGACAAACAAAGAATCCTGACAGCAGCTGGAGAAAAACAAAAAGTCACGTACGGAGGAGAAACAATAAGACTAAGCTCAGATTATTCGGCAGAAACCATGCAGGCAAGAAGGCAATGGGATGACAGATATAAAACCTTGAAAGAAAAAAATTGCCAGTCAAGAATAATATATCCTGCAAAACTCTCATTCAAATTTGATGGTGAAATTAGGTCATTTCCCGATAAACAGAAATTAAGGGACCATGTAAAAACCAAACTTACAAGACTTATTAAAGGAAGTCCTCTGATCTGAGAACAAACAATATCAGACCACAGGCTGAGTCTAGGACACAGGATTGTACTAGCCAGATACCAACCTAGGAAATGAACTCTTAAGGACTATGCAAAACCAAAAGAATTACAAGAGAACCAGAGAGGTTAATCTGTAAATGACAACAGCATCAGAACAATAAAAGAGGGAAAAAACAGTGTAGGTATAGAACCTTCTAATGGAGAGGAAGTCAAGCGATACCAAGTAATAATAGACAATGGTTCAAATCTAGCAAGATAAAGGTAAATTTCAAAGTAACCACAAAGAAAGTTAACAAACCTACTCATCAAAATAAAGAAGAAAAACATAAAGTCTCAGTAAAAACAAAACCTACACAAACAAAAGAAATGAAGAAAATATCCACAAACAAAAGGAACTAAACACAGGAGAGTAAGAGGAACAAAGAAAATGTCAACACCACAAAAAAAAAAGCACTACAAAATGCAATCCCACTCCCAGGAATATATCCTAGAGAAATAAGAGCTGTCACACTAATAGACATATGCACACGCATAGTCATTGAAGCACTGTTAACAACAGCAAAAAGATGGAAACAACCTAGATGCCCTTCAACAGATGAATGGGTAAACAAACTATGGCACATACACACAATGGAGTATTATACAAAGATAAACAACGATGATGAATCTGTGAAGCATCTCATAACATGGATGAAACTAGAGGACATTATGCTGAGTGAAATAAGTCAATCACAAAAGGACAAATATTGTATGAGACCTCTACTGTATAACTCATGTAAAAGTTTGCACACAAAAAGAAACAATCTTTGTGGGTTACGAGGGATGGGAGGGGTGGGGGTGGAACTAAATAGATAAGTGGTAACTTTGGTGGAGGGTAAGACAGTACACATTACTGGAGAAGCCAACACAACTTGTACAAGGAAAGGTCATGGAAGCTCCATAGACACTTCCAAACTCCCTGAGGGACTGAATTGCTGGACGGAGGGCCGTGGGGACCATGGTCTCGGGGAACATCTAGCTCAACTGGCATAACACAGTTTATAAAGACAATGTTCTACATTCTACCTTGGTGAGTAGCGTCT
>NW_004444062.1:5986424-5995264 GCF_000243295.1 Trichechus manatus latirostris
GTCCTCAAGGTCGAGAAGGGAGAGTGTTGACATGTTGTGGGGTTGTTAACCAATGTCATAAAACAATATGTGTACTGACTATTTAATGAGAAACTATTTGTTCTGTAAACCTTCATCTAAAGTACGATAAAAAAAAATTTTTTTAAAAACAGAAAAGTACAGAGAAATCTCTCTACACCATGCTCTTTCTGTTGAGTATGAGTTTTTCCCCTTTTGCTTGTCTGTTGGAGTGACCAGTCTGATGGAGATTGAAGGTCAATGTATATTGGACACATGCAAGTAGGAGCAGAAGAGCTCTCTCCACTGCTAGTCATTATCTCTCCTGCCCCTTCCCTTGGTGCTTTAAGAGTGCTTGGTGAGGGGAGGGCATAAAATTGAAAAGTTTACTAATTTAATATTAGAATCTAACCACTTCTCATCATCTTCCCCACTACCTTCTTTTTTGCGTGCATTATTCTACTGTTTCCCAAAGGGTTTCCCTGCCAGGCTTGTACCCTTACAGTTATTTCCATCCAACAAAGGAATCTTATGAAACTGTACATCAGAACCTGTTACTCCTCTACTCTAAACCTTCCACTGGTTTCTTATTTCAATGATCAGAGGGAAATCCCAAGTACGTACAAGTCTCTACAAGGTCTGGCCCTGAGCCACCTTTCTTCTTTTCTTCTTGTAAAAATATAGACATGTTTAAATTTGCCAATTCAACATTTTTCTCATGTACAATTCAGTGAGACCAAATTATATCAATCATGTTGTGCAACCATCACCAATATTTGTTGCCAAATTTTCCATCACCATAAACAGAAACTCTTGCCTTTCTAGCCTCTTCTCCAATCCACTCACAAACTTCACTCTAGTTGTTCCTCAAATTTTCCACACAAGCTTCCATTTCAGGATCTTTGAACTTGTGCTTGCTATTCTCTATCTCTAGAATTCTCTTTCTCCAAGAAATGGTAGCTGGTTTTATCTTTACTGTTATTATTTGGCAATGATCCAGATTGTTTTTGCCACCAACCTGGAGATATACGGAGGAGGAGGACAGGAACCATTCTGTTTGTTTCTATATTTTAGACCTTCCATGTTTGTATTAGTTTCCTAGGGCTGCCATAACAAAATACTACAAATTGGGTGGCTGATAAAAGCAGAAATTTATTGTCTTACTGTTCTGGAGGCTAGAAGTCCAAACCAGGGTATTGGCCGTGTTGGCATTAATCCCTTCTGATGGCTCTGGAGCGAAACTGTTCTGTGACTCTCTTCTAGCTTCTGGTAGCTCTAGGTGTTCCTTGGCTTGCAGCTGTAGCATCACATAATGTCCTTCCTCTGTCTCCCTATCTCTGTGTATCTTCTGTTTTATAAGGACACCAGTCATATAGGATTGGTACCCACCCTACTCCAGTATGACCTCATGTTAACCTGATAACATCTTCAAAGAGCTTTTCTCCAGACAAGGTCACAATCATAGGTACAGAGGTTAAGACTTTAACGTATCTTTTTGAGGGACACAATTTGATGCATAACAATGTGTATGGATAAGAGTTGTTGAAAGCCAGATACTTGCTCAAGGGACTCTATGTCCACAAATACAAAGGTTGAGGAACAACCCTATGACATTAATTCAGGAGCCCACAGTTTTGGGTGATAAAAATTTACCTTCAATTTTCTTAAAACTTTCAGACTGTCAAAAAGGGATGTGACAGAAGGTGTTGACTATGACCTGACAATGAAGTTTCTAAGCTGAGCTGAGGGAGAGGCACTTATGCTACCTAGTATACTTGTCCTCGCTGAGAATCTTGACTTGCTTCAGATTTGGGGATGTGGCACAGTAACTAGCTTGGGTATTGTAAAATTCAAGTAGCAGTAGTAGTGTCATCAGAACCTGTCTAACTTCAGGGGGGATAATGACCAGGATTAGCCCAAAGCTGGTCCCTATGAGGTGGAGGTCAGACATACCTCCACCCTCCAACCTTGTAAATCAATTCTGACACTAGCCATCCCTCCCATGGCACTCTTCTGGGTTTGATAATCCATTGTAGTGGCCACACAGGGCTCACAGACCATATTTACACTTAAGTAGTTTATTAAGGAAGTAATGGTACAACTCAGGATCAGGATCAAGAAGCATGTAATCAAAGTTTCCCTTCTTCAGTGCAGGACAGCTCTCTCAGCTCCTCTTGGCCATGCAGGCCCCCTCTCAGCCCTGTCAGGACAGGCTCCTCTTGGCCCTGCCATCTGTCACCACCGACTCTGCCACTGAACCCCTTCTGTGCCTCTTGTTGTCTTCAGTGTTACAGCCCTTGACTTGTGTTACAGCTCTTTTAGGAGGTTCCTTGCCTCCTCTCTCTTTCTCCTTCTTCTCTTCTTTCTTCCTTCTGCTTCTTCCTGTCTGAAAAACCTCTGTAGGCTGTTTGCATATATATATACATATGCATAACTCCTTGTCAATTTCAAAGCATGGCTACTCCCAGCAGGGACCACAAACTGACCAATCCCCTCTCAGTAGGTCACAGACACTTCATTTGCATAATAGCTATAGTCACCTCATTTGCATAGTCCACAGTCACTTCATTTGCATGGGTATATTGACCAACCCCTGCAAGGTGCATACCAATCACAGGGCAGGCTGCTGCTCAGGGCCAGACAAAAAGTCAAGTTGTTTATAGTTTTCTCAGGAAAAGTCAATCAACCTGGGCAAAAGTAATAAACCCTCTGGGGCAGAAATTAGGACAAAGGTAACTCCTCAGGGCTTAGGAGAACAATCTCTCAAGCTGTTTTTCCAAAGAACCAAGGCAAAAGGCCACATAAAGGAATTCAGTCAGGTATCTACCAGCCAAAGGTTTGAGATGGAACCAAAGATTCCATTCTGTAGGTGGAACCCTATTTCAAACTCTTGGTGAACATAGTCAGATGCTGGCTTTTTTTTTTTTTTTTTTAAATAAAAATGCTATGGGATTTAACAAACCAAATAAACACCTGATATCATATGCTCTCTTTCTAGGGTTTCAAACTCATCTTCATCATACATATGAGGGAACCAGTGATAAAATTATTGGAAATACAATGAGGTTTATCAGAAACATTTGCATATTTTGTAGTATTGTTATGTCAGTGCAGGGCTGGGCTCCAAAGCAGCCAGAAGAAAGGGAATTGACTACCAACTGCTCCAACATGTCTCTAAGAAGGGTTCCTGCAGATTTGACCCCAACCACAACCACACTGGATTTATCCTACAACCTCCTTTTTCAAATTCAAAGTTCAGATTTTCATTCTGTCTCCAAATTGAAAGTTTTGATCCTGTGCCATAACAGAATCCAACAACTGGATATCAAGGCCTTTGAATTCAACAAGGAGCTAAGATACTTAGATCTGTCTTACAATAGACTAAAGATTGTAACGTGCTATCCACTGGCAGGTCTCAGACATTTAGATCTTTCTTTCAATGACTTTGACACTGTGCCTGTTTGTGAGGAAACTGGCAACATGTCCCACCTGGAAATTCTAGGCTTGAGTGGAGCAAAAATACAAAAATCAGATTTCCAGAAAATTGCTCATTTGCATCTAAATACGGTATTTTTAGGATTGAAAACTCTTTCTCATTATGAAGAAGGTAGCCTGCCCATCTTAAACACAGTAAAACTTCACATTGTTTTACCAATGAACACAAATTTCTGGGTTCTTTTGCATGATGGAATCAAGACTTCAAAAATATTAGAAATGACAAATATAGATGGCAAAAGCCAATTTGGAAGTTATGAAATGCAGCGAAATCTTAGTTTAGAGAATGCTAAGACATCTATCCTGTTACTTAATAAAGTTGATTTGCTCTGGGACGACCTTCTCCTCATCTTCCAATTTGTTTGGCATATGTCCGTGCAATACTTCCACATCCAAAATGTGGCTTTTGGAGGTAATGTTTGTCTTGATCACAATTCATTTGACTATTCAAATACTGTTATGAGAGCTATAAAACTGGAGGAGGTACATTTCAGAGTTTTTAATATTCCACAGGATAGAGTCTACCTGCTTTTCACCAAAATGGATATAGAAAACCTGACAATATCAGATGCACAAATGCCACACATGCTTTTCCCTAATTATCCTACAAGATTCCAATATTTAAATTTTGCCAATAACGTCTTAACAGATGCTCTGTTTGAAAAACCAATCCAATTGCCTCATTTGAAGACTCTTGTTTTGAAGGGCAATAAACTAGAGACACTTTCCTTAGTGAGCTACTTTGCTAACAACACATCCTTGAAGCACTTAGATCTGAGCCAAAATCTGTTACAACATGAAAACAGTGAAAATTGTTCCTGGCCAGAAACCTTGATCACCATGAACTTGTCATCCAATAAATTTTCTGATTCTGTTTTCAGGTGTTTGCCGAGAAGTATTCAAATACTTGACCTGAATAATAACAAAATTCAAAGTGTCCCTACGGCAATTATTCATTTGGAGTCTTTACGAGAGCTAAATGTTGCTCTTAATTTTTTAACTGATCTCCCTGCGTGCAGTCATTTCAGAAGACTCTCACTTCTGAACATTGAAATGAACTTAATTCTCAGTCCATCTCAGGAATTTTTTCAGAGCTGCCAGGAAGTTAAGATTCTAAATGCAGGAAGAAATCCATTCAGGTGTACTTGTGAATTAAGAGACTTCATTCAGCTTGAAAAAAATTCAGAGGGTATGTTGGTTGGATGGTCAGATTCATATATCTGTGAATACCCTTTGAATCTAAAGGGGACTCAGTTAAAGGACATTCACCTGCCTGAATTATCCTGCAATACAGCCTTGTTGATCTTCGTCATTGTGGTCATCATGCTTTCTCTGGGAGTGACAGTGGCCTTCTGCTGCTTCCACTTTGATCTGCTCTGGTATATTAGGATGCTAAGTCAGTGGACACAGACGTGGCACAGGGTTAGGAAGACTACCCAAGAACGACTCAAGAGAAATGTCCAATTCCATGCATTTATTTCATACAGTGAACATGATTCTCTCTGGGTAAAGAATGAATTAATTCCCAATCTAGAGAAAGAAGATGGTTCTATTTTGATTTGCCTTCATGAAAGAAACTTTGACCCCAGCAAGAGTGTTACTGAAAATATCATAAACTGCACTGAGAAAAGTTACAAGTCCATCTTTGTTTTGTCTCCCAACTTTGTCCAGAGTGAGTGGTGCCATTATGAACTCTTCTTTGCCCACCACAAGCTCGTCCATGAAAATTCTGATTATATAATCCTCATCTTGCTGGAACCCATTCCACTGTACTGCATTCCTACTAGGTATCATAAGCTGAAAGCTCTCATGGAAGAGCAAACATGCCTGGAATGGCCCAAGGATAGGCGAAAATGTGGGCTTTTTTGGGCAAACCTCCGAGCTGCTCTTAATGTTAGTTTATCAGAAACCAGAGAGATGTGTGAATTACAGACACTTGCAGAGCTGAATGAAGAGTCTCGAGGATCTACAGTCTCTCTGATAAAAACAGACTGCCTATAAAATCCCACCCCCTCAGGAAATTGGGGCCCACATACACGTTGGGATATATATTGGTACAACCTTATGATGGCAATTTGTTAATATCTATTAAAATGAAAAATGGTCATTTCTTCGTATCAGTTCCTTGAAGGATTTCTAAGAATGTATCCTATAGAAACACCCACACAGTTTTACAAAGGTTTATGTAAAAAGATACTCATCTCAATGTTGTCTATAATCATGAAATTGAAGACAGCCTGAATGTTCACAAAATAAGGATTAATTAAATAAATTGTAGTACATTAATGCAATAGAATATTAAAAACCAAATCAATTGCTGTTGAGTCGATTCTGGCTCATGGAGACCCCAAGTGTTTCAGAATAGAATTGTGCTTCATAGGGTTTTCAATGGTTATCATCTTTCCGAAGTGGATTGCCAGGCTTTTCTTCTGAGGTGCCTCTGGAAGGATTTGAACCATCAACCTTTCAGTTAGTAGGTGAGCAAAAACTTAACCGTTTGTGACACCCAAGGACTCCAATAAAGTATTAGGCAGCCATTAAAAATAATGAGGTATGTATATTTACTGGTGTGGAAAAATCATATTAATATATTGGTTTATACATTGAAATAAAAATCTAAAGGAATCTACACCAGTACACTTGTATAGTAACAGTGGTTTGGGTCTGGGAGGTTGGATTACAGGGAGTATTTACTTTCTATGTTGTATATTTCTATGATGTTCAAACTGTTTAGAATTAACCTGTATTACTTTATAAGCAGAAAAAACAATAAAGAGAATTTTAAAAGCCTATACATCCTATTCCTTTTGCTTGATTCTGCACTTCTAGTCTCACTGGTCACAGAAAGAAAACAAGCTCCCCTGGATTTTGCAGAATTATATATCAAAAAGAAACATCATGTCACTTCCCGAATTAAAAAACTTAGTGGTTCACCTATATGATAAAGGAAGAAAACGCCATGTCCTTCAAGATCTGGCACCAGTATTTTCTTACCTCCTTGCATCCTCTCATTGTGTCCAATCAAATTATTGACACTTTCCCAGAATATCCAGTTTCCATTCATGTCCCCAGAGCCTTGACACTATGCCTACCTGTAACACCTTTGTCCCCTTGGTCCACTCAGGAAATCTTACATATCCTTGAAGGCACAAGCCAAATGCCAACTCTTCCTGGAAACCTTCCTCATCTCTTCCCTAAGCATGTCGTTGTTGTTAGTCGCCGTCAAGTTGATTTCGATTTATGGTGACCCCATGTGTGCAAAGTAGAACTGCTCCATAGGATTTTGAAGGCTGTGACCTTTTGGAAGCAAGTTGCCAGGGCTTACTCCATGGCAGCTCTGGTTGTGTTTGAACCACAACCTTTCGGTTAGTAGTCCAGCACTTAACCATTTGTACCACCCAGAGACTCCTCTCCAAGTATGATGTTCTTCAATTCTCTGTAACACTTTAGACATATTTCTATTACCAAACTGATTATGTAACTTTTTAAAGTTTGCTTTCCTCACTAGGCTATGAGCCCCTCAGGGGCTAGGACAGAACTTTCCATCTGCCCTTTTATTGGCAGCAGTTTGCAGAGTCCATAGTTTAGAAAAGTGCTCAATGAATGTTTCTGGAATGGATGGTTAGTTGGCTAGAGGAATTTAGTGGGAACTTAACTGGTCCCAGGATAGAGGGTAGAATTTTAGGGCAAATTCTGGGAAGCTAGTGACAAGACAGAGAATCCAGAATTGAAATATTTCTGAATGTAGCTTGAATCATATGAAATTACCAACATTTAATTACTTTTAATGTACAAAAACATCAATTCACATGGTTCAATTAATAAAACTAGTCTCCTAAAGGAGGTAAAACTGGATTTACTGTATTTAAGTACAACTTGTTTCCTTTTAGTTTGTGTCTTATGAATTCCTCATGCAGTAGTGATTTTTTTTTTAATTGTATTCAAGATGGCCAACCTGAGAGTATAAGAAGAAGAATAGGTGTCAGTCTAGAAGCCAAGTTGTGCTCCCATTTGACCAATGGCCCATCTACTCTGAGGAGTTAGAGTCCAGCAGCCTTGATGTTGACTGTCACTTTTTCCCTTCCCTGCTGGAACCATGGTCTTTTTGGCAGAAGGGCTAAGTCCAAAGAAATCACGGTGGGTGAGGGCAGAGAATGGAGAGATTGCTTCTCCTCTCAGCTCTCAGCATCTGGGCCACTGATATTTGTGTGATTCATGTCTTCTGGAGAAGACAGGTACAATTCGAGGGATTTGTAAATCTTGAGTCAATTCGTCAGTGTTAGACTTTTACCTTTAATTTACTGAGCACATGCAAGTAAGCCCTAAAGTCACCAGGATTGAGTCATCCCATAGTTTAGTAATACTGTTTTTTAACAGATACATTTTATGACGCTTTTAAAAACAACATGTTAGGCTTTGTTGTTGTTGAGTGTTGCTGAGTCAATTCCAACTCATAGCAACCCTATAGGACAGATTAGAACTGCCCCATAGGGTTTCCTAGGCTGTAATCTTTATGGAGCAGATTGCCAGGTCATTTCTCTCGAGGACCCGCTGGTAGGTTCAAACCCCCGACCTTTAGGTAAGTTGCAGAGTACTTAACCTTTGTGCCACCAGGGCTCCTTTGTATTAGACTTAGCTCTCAGTAATGCCTTTTTTAGCACCTGGACAACCCCTAAGTCTTAACCTATCAGAGACCCTTGTACTGTTCCTTTCTCAGAAAGGTAGAGACTGTCCTTTTTTTTTTTTCCTGTTGTTGTTGTTAGGTGTCATCGACTTGGCTTTGACTCATAGCAACACTGTGTATAACAGAACAGAAAGTTCTCCAGTCCTGTGGCATCCTCACAACAGTAGGTATGTTTGAGCCCATTGTTGGAGCCACTGTGTCAGTCTATCTCATTGAGGGCCTTCCTCTTTTTTGCTGACCCTCTACCAAGCATGATGTCTTTCTCCAGTGATTAATCCCTCCTAATGACATGCCCAAAGTAAGCAAAAAAAGGCTCACCATCCTTGCTTCTAAGGAGCATGCTGGCTGTCCTTCTTCCAAGACAGATTTGTTAGTTCTTGTATAGTCAATATTCTTCACCAACACTGCAATTCAAATGCACCAATTCTTCTTCAGTCTTCCTTTCTCATTGTCCAGCTTTCACATGAAATGAGGCCATTGAAAATACCATGGCAGAGAGTTCCAGCAAAATGGTGCTCTAGGCAGAAGCACCACGCCATCCCTCCACAGCAAAGATCTGAAAAACTAAGGCGATCAGAGAATACAACAATCCTGAAACCCTAAAACATCAAATGAAGAGATAAAGAACTCAGCCAAGCACCAAATGGAGTGAGAAAACAGAGAA
>NW_004444062.1:5995518-6031810 GCF_000243295.1 Trichechus manatus latirostris
GGGTTGTTAACCAATGTCATAAAACAACATGTGTACTACTGTGTCATGAGAAACTATTTGTTCTGTAAGCCTTCACCTGAAGTACAATAAAATATTAAAAAAAAAGAAAATGCCATGGCTTGGATCAGGCCCACTTTAGTCATCAAAGTAACATCTTTAGTTTTTAGCACTTTGAAGAGGTCTTTTCCAGCAGATTTGCTCAATGCAATACAGCAGTTGATTTCTTGACTGCTGCTTCCATGGGCATTGATTATGGATGGATCCAAGAAGAATGAAATCCTTGACAACTTCGGTTTCTTCACCATTTATCATGATTTTGTTTATCGGTCCATTTGTAAAAATGTTCATTTCCTTTATGTTCAGGTGTAATCCATAATGAAAGCTGTAGTCTTTTACCTAAATCATCTTAACTTTTGGCAAGCAATTTTGCCTATCTGCATATCTCAGATGGTTAATTAGTCTTCCTCCAATCCTGATGCCACGTTCTTCATCATATAGTCCAACTTTTCAGATTATTTGTTCAGCATATAGATTGAATAAATAAGGTGAAAAATACAACCCTGCCTCACAACTCTTCAAATTTTAAATGACACAGTGTCTCAGTGTACTGTTCAAAGACTGTCTCTTGATTCATGTGCAGATTCTGCATGAGCACAATTAAGTGTTCCGGAATTCACATTCTTCATAATGTTATCCATAATTTTTATGATCCACACAGTCGACTGCCTGCACATAGTTGATAAAACACAGGTAAACATCTTTCTGTTATTCTCTGCTTTTGACCAAGATCCAGCCGACATCAGCAATGATATCCTTTATTTCTTGTCCTCTTCTGAATCTGGCTTGAACTTCTGGCAATTCCCCGTCAATGTATGGCTATAGCCGTTTTTAAATTATCTTTAGCAAAATTTTGCTAGCATGGGATACTAATTATGTTGTTCAATAATTTACACATTCTATTTGGTTGCCTTTCTTCGGAATGGGCACAAATATGGATCTCTTTCAGTCGATTGGCCAGGTAGATGTCTTCCTAACGTACTTGATTTTGATTTTTATTACTTAACAATTAAAGAAAACAAATTTTATATAATCTTAATGTTACTTGCTTTTGGGGCTTGAAGTACAAGTAACACTTAGCCTCATGGAAACCCGATGATATATTTTTACCCAAGAAACTTCAGATTTCAGTAAGTGGCCCATTCTTTTGCATCACAACATTAATGGGGAAGTGAGCTTACACAGATCTCACGCTGAACTGAAACCCAGTGTAACAAGGCTTTTTGAAAAGGACTCTAGGGCTTGTAAACTGTAGCAAGTTCTTTTTTATTTCCCTTCCATTTGTCAGCCTAGAGCTTCTTCCATTTGTTTCCAAGTAGACTGAGCTCTGTATCAATGTGGTTGAAGTCTCCCTGTGGAGTCTTTCAGGAGAGCTATCCCAATCACTATGCATTTCTGTAGAGAAGTGGCAGTATCTCCTGGGATGGTGTTATGGATTGAATTGAGTCCCTCTAAAATATGTGTTGTAGATCCTAACCTCTATGCCTGTGGTTAGAATCTCTTTTGGGAATGGGTAGTCTTTGTTATGTTAAAGAGACAGGATTAGTGTAGGGTGTGTTTTGAGTCAATCTCTTCTGAGATATGAAAGAGATCAAACAAGCAACGAGAGAAGTAGAGATGGGAGCAGAGAGATGCCAAGCCACATGAACAGTTCTTAGGAGCAGAGCCTCGGAAAAGACCAAGGACCTTCCCCCAGAATCAACAAAGACAGAAAGCCTTCCCTTAGGGTTGGAACCCTGAATTCAGATATCTAGCCTCCTAATCTGTGAGGAAATAAATTTCTGTTTGTTAAAGTCACCTACTTGTATATTTCTGTTATAGCAGCACTAGATAACTAAGTCAGAACGTGGTACTGGAAAAGTGGGGTACTGCTTTAACAGATACCTAAAATGTGGAAGCAGTTTTGGAATTGGGTAGTGGATAGAACCCTGGTGGCACAGTGGTTAAGCATTCAGCTGCACATGAATCAAGAGGCAATCTTTGAACAGTACACTGGGATACTGCATCATCTAAAATTGCAAAAGTTGTGAGGCAAGGTTGTATTCTTTCACCTTACTTATTCAGTCTATATGCTGAACAATAATCTGGAAAGTTGGACTATATAAAGAAGAATGCAGCATCAGGGTTGGAGGAAGATTCATTAACCATCTGAGATATGCAGATAGGCAACCCTGATTGCCAAAAGTAAAGATGATTTAGGTAAAAGACTACAGCCTTCATTATGGATTACACCTGAACATAAAACACAACAAAACAAAATCTGTTGCCATCGAGTCAATTCCGACTCATGGCAACCCTATAGAACAGAGTAGAACTGCCCCATAGGGTTTCCAAGCTGTGCTTGGTGGATTTGAACTGCCAGCCTTTTGGTTAGCAGCAATAGCTCTCAACCACTACACCACGAGGGTTACTACTTGAACATAAAGGAAACAAAATTTTTTACAACTGGACCAATAAACAACATCATGATAAATGGTGAAGAAATTGAAGTTGTCAAGGATTTCATTCTTCTTGGATCCACAATCAATGCCCATGGAAGCACCAAAAGGTCGGCAGTTCAAATCCACCAGCTGCTCCTTGGAAACCCCATGTGGCAGTTCTACTCTGTCCTACAGTGTCGCTATGAGTCAGAATCGACTCAGTGGCAATGGGTTTTTGTTTTGTTGTTAATAATAAAAGCCTAGATTGCCTTGCAGAGACTGTTGGTAGAATTATAGATCCCTTGAAGAGACTGCTGGTAGAATTATGGACGTCAAAGGTAATTCTGATGAAGGCTCAGAAGGAAGTGAGGAGAGCTATAGAGAAAAGTCTCTATCATGTTAAATAATACATATGGCACCAGAAACAGAATGTTGCTAGAAATGTGGATGTTAAATATGCTTCTGGTGAGGCTTTAAAAGAGAATGAAAGATATGTAATTGGACAATAGAAGAAGAGTGATACTTTTTATACAGTGGCAAAGAACTTGTCTGAATTATATTCAAATATTTGGTGGAAAGTAGAACTTGTGAGTGATGAACTTGAAAATTTAGCTTTCTAAGCAAGATCTTAAAAGATCCGTGTGGTTTCTCCTTGTTGCTTATAGTAAAATGTGAAAGGAAAGAGATGGACTGTGCAAAATGAAAACAAAACTTAAATATTTGGGAAATTCTGTTGTGCAAACTAAGAACATGTGTCCTAGAATTTTCACCAAGGATATGGCTATACAATCTTTTGTTAAAGTAATTAAGCCTGTGACTATGGATCTAACCAACTATCACAGCAGAAACCCATCAGTTTTGCTCTTTAGTTACTATTGGTTTAATGGTATACCAGACACTTTTTATGCCTCTGAACTTTGTAAGTAGTACATTAGTCTAGTTCTAATGCATTTAGCATCAAGTTAGGTCCCTTTTGAAAAGCGTGAAGCTCAGCAGACCAGACTTGGAGCCTCATTGTTGTGTATGTTGAGCATTCTATTAGGTAATGCTTCCTGGATGTGTTAGTTTTGTAAATTTTTGTGAACTTTTGTCCTTTTTTCCTTTATTTCCATAAGATAAGCCTTGCAAGTATAATTATGACTTTCATGTGTAATAGGGAGTCCTGATGGGTTTGTTTTGGTTTTTCTTGTAAAATCAGAGGCTCCCCATGTAACCTAAGGGAAAGACACCTGCAATAAATTCTCTACTTAGTTCTTATTGGTATATTGTCATACTACAGATCGGTGGTGCCAGAGTGTCACTCACCTTATTGGTGGCTTGTATTACCAGATCATATTTCTTAAAATCCATATTACCCACCAAAAATTTAAACACACTCAATTAGTAAGCATGCATTCCAATAGTGAAAGCACATGCCATCAAAAAATTTAATAAAAAAAAAAAAGGTAACTAAAGGGTTAGACTGAATGGGGCAGAGAAAGAACCAAAGGAGAGAACACTGTCTGCATCTTAGAACTCTACAGGCAGGACACAGGCCGAAGGAGATACATCTGTTGTCCTCCAAGAAAAGAAAAAGACCATCGTTGGAGCAGCTCGGAGGATCAGCAGAACTGTTAGAAGGAACACAGGAAGCAAGGCCTTCTAGGTTTCAAAGAGTTGGATCTTCACCAACTTGGTTCCAGAGTGTGAGACTATCATTAAGGGTGTGCCAGGGGGATGGAGCACGCCCAAGGGGCAGAAGAACGATGCCTGTGGGGCCAAGGGGGTTGGGTTGCCGCTCAGATGGACTATGAGAATGGAGCCACCCAAACCCAAAGGAGCAGAGTTCCCATCCCAGTGGGCCTGGAAGGCAGAGCTGAAGCCCAGGGCCAAGGTGCCTCCACGCAGAATCCACAGGGTTTCTCCAATACCCAGAGTTTGGAGGGCAGGGCCATTGCCCAGATGGTCTCAGAGAACAGAGGATTATTTTCAAACCCTGAGAGCTAAAGTAATTTGTTCTGATGGGTTGCAGATCAGACCATTGTGATCCATAGGGCTTTCATTAGCTGATTTTCCAAAGTAGGTCACCAGGCCTTTCTTGCTAGTCTGTCTTAGTTTATGAGCTCCATTAAAATGTGTTCAGCATCCCACAGCCTTCACCAGCCTGAGCCCAGAAGAAAGACATGGTGCCTGACTACCACCACCAACTTCTCTGACTGAGATCACAATAGAGGGTCCCAGGCAGAGAGAGAGAAAAATGTAGAACAAAATTCAAATTCACAAAAAAGACCAGACTTACTAGTCTGACAGAGACTGGAGGAACACCTGAGACTATGGCCCCTGGACACTCTGCTAACTCAGAACTGAAGCCACTCCTGAAGTTCACCTTTCAGCCAAATATTAGACAGGCCTACAAAACAAACAATAACATCTGTGAGGAACGTGCTCCTTAGATCAATCAAGTATACGAGACCAAATGGGCAACTCCAGCCCGAAAGCAAAGATGAGAAGGCAGGAAGGGGCAGTAAAACCAGACAAATGGAAACGGGGAACCCAGAGTGGAAAAATGGAGAGTGCTGACACATTGCCGGGATTGCAACTAATGTCACAAAAAAAATTGGGTATAAATTTTTGAATGAGAAACTTATTGTATTTGTGCTGTAAACTTTCACCTAAAGCACAATAAAATGTTAAAAAAAGAAAAAAAAAAAAAAGTGGTCAGCCTCATGGCAACATGCAAGCCCCTACTGACAGACAGATGGTGGCTGCACATGAATTTGCAACTTATTTTTTTATCAAATTGTTTATGTAGACAGAGACCTGCACTGCAAGAAGTCTTTGCCCTGGGGCCCTGCACATCGTAGGGGCGGTCCTGAGAAGGAATATATTCTAGCTTATGCAGCCATGTTCATACTAGAATAGACATTACTGCTTGTTTCTTGGCTGCACAATGACTTGTTTCATTTCTGACTAAGTCATCGGCAGCAGAATATTTTTTGTCTCAAGTGCTGATGGATGATGTGGTGAAATTCAGTGGTAAGATGGATCCATCTGACAGATTGGAACAGGCAAATTCTAGTACCACAATGTTAAGGTTGTTGGAAGTTCCTCCTATGATTTTATTGAAAAAAATAATAAAAAGGAGAAGAGGCATTTCCTCTTTTATGTCATGTTGCGTTAAACATTATTAAGTTCTGTTCTCCTATGAGGAAGTTAGACCCTTAATTGTGCCTGGGGACTTTCTAGAGTTCTAGTTTTGTAAAGAGTCTGACTTCCTGGCAGCAGTACCTTTGGCCCTGGGAGAAAATAGGTCAGAAAGATGCTGAAGGAAGCTATACTGGGTTGTCTTTAATAGTCCTTTAGAATCAATATCTTCTTTTGATTCCTGGACTCACTAATCCTGAGGAGACCCAGAGACCCATCAGGCCTCAACTTCTTCCTGGTTCTTTTATGTCTAGAAAGATTTGGATCAGTATCAATGAGGCTGTGGTTAGTACCCTGGCCTTATACCAAACAATAAAAATTGCTAACTTTTCATGAGGTTCAGATGTCTAGCCACTATTCTAAGGCTGTCATGAGTTATACATGTTAATTCTCATAAACCTATGAGTTAAATTTTATCATTATTCTCTTTAACAGATAAAGTACCCAAGGCATCAAAAAATTAAGGTTTCATGGCTAAGAAGTAAAAAAATCTAAGGTCATCCAATTATAAAGACTGATTTCATATCTGCTCAGCTATACTGCGTCCCAAGAGCTTGGGAGCTAGTTTCTTTCGTGCTTATATCCTCCCTGGAAATACTCATTCCTGCTGCCTTTTCAATTGCCTCATATGCAAGTGAAAGCTGGACAATGGAAAAGGAAAACTGAAGGAGAATTGATGCATTTGAATTGTGCTGTTGGCGAAGAATATTGAATATACCATGGACTGCTAGAAGAATGAACAAATTCATAATGGAGAAACAGCCAGAATGTTCCATTGACATGAGGATGGTGAGATATCATCTTGCTTACTTTGGACATGTCATCAGGAAAGACTAATTGCTAGAAAAGGACAATCATGCCTGGTAAAGTAGAGGTTCAGCAAAAACGAGGCTAACTCTCCATGAGATGGACTGACATGTGGCTGCAACAATGGGCTCCAACATACAAAAGATTGTGAGGAGGGTGCGAGACCAGGCAATGTTTTGTTCTGTTATACATAGGGTCACCATGAGTGGAAGCTGAATCAATAGCAACTAACAACAAGCTGTGGTTCTCAAAACCTGAACCCTATTCTTAGATGGAGATTGCTTATTGCTTAAGAGCCATTCTCATCATTTAGTGTGTAACCCTGGAGCCCTGGTGGCGCAGTGGCTAAGAGATTTGTTGCTGCCCAAAATGTCAACAGTTCTAATCCACCAGCTGCTCCTTGGAAACTCTATGGAGCAGTTCTACTCTGTCCTATAGGGTCACTAGGAGTCAGAATCCACTTGACGGCAATGAGTAGTATGTAACCCAAAAGCTGGTAACCCTCACCAGACTATAACTACAAAGAAAGCACATCAACATCAATAATTCTTAATTCTTGTTCTTGCCCCTGCATACTTAAGCATCTGTCAGTTTGCCTTACTGTGGGGCCTGCATGTTGCTGTGATGCTGGAAGCTATGCCACCAGTATTCGAATACCAGCAGGGTCACCCATGGCGGACAGGTTTCAGCTGAGCTTCCAGACTAAGACAGACTAGGAAGAAGGACCTGGCGGTCTACTTCTGAAAAGAATTTGCCAGTGAAAACCTTATGAATAGCAGTGGAACATTGTCTGATATAGTACTGGAAAATGAGCCCCTCAGGTTGGAAGGCACTCAAAATACAACTGGGGAAGAGCTGCCTCCTCAAAGTAGACTCGACCTTAACGACATAGATGGAGTCAAGCATTTGGGACCTTCATTTGCTGATGTGGCACGACTTAAAATGAGAAGAAACAGCTGCAAACATCCATTAATAATCAGAATGTGGAATGTACAAAATATGAATCTAGGAAAATTGGAAATAGTCAAAAATGAAATGGAATGCATAAACATCAATATCTGAGGCATTAGTGACCTGAAATGGACTAGTATTGACCATTTTGAATCAGACAATCATATGATCTACTATGCTGGGAATGACAAATTGAAGAGGAATGGCATGGCATTCATTACCAAAAAGAACACTTCAAGATCTATCCTGAAGTGCAACACTGTCAGTGATAGGATAATAAGCATATGCCTACAAAGAAGACCAGTTAATACTACTGCTATTCAAATTTACACACCAACCACTAAGGCCAAAGATTAAGAAATTGAAGATTTTTTCCAACTTCTGCAGTCTGAAATTGATCAAACATGCAATCAAGATGCACTGATAATTACCGATGATTGGAATGCAAAAGTTGGAAACAAAGAAGGATTGGTAGATGGAAACTATGGCCTTGGTGATAGAAATGCTGCTGGAGATGGCATGATAGAATTTTGCAAGCCAATGACTTCTTCATTGCAAATCCTTTTTCACCAACATAAACGGCAACTATACATGTGGCCCTCCTCGGATGGAATACACAGGAATAAAAAGGACTACATCTGTGGAAAGATACGATGGAAAAGTTCAGTATCATCAGTCAGAACAAGGCCAGGGGCCAACTGCGGAACAGACCATCAATTGTTTGTAGGCAAGTTCAAGTTGAAACTGAAGAAAATTAGAACAAGTCCACTAGAGCCAAAGTACGACCTTGAGTATATCTCACCTGACTTTGGAGACCATCTCAAAAATAGATTTGACTTGTTGAACACTAATGACCGAAGACCAGACGAGTTGTGGAATGACATCAAGGACATCACACATGAAGAAAGCAAGAGGTCATTAAAAAGATCAGGAAAGAAAGAAAAGACCAAAATGGATGTCAGAAGAGACTCTGAAACTTGCTCTTGAACGTCAAGTAGCTAAATAGGAAGGAAGAAATGATAAAGTAAAAGAGCTGAACAGATTTCAAAGGGCAGCTGGAGAAGACAAAGTAAAGTATTATAATAACATGTGCAAAGAGCTGGAAATAGAAAACCAAAAGGGAAACACATGCTCAGCATTTCTTAAGCTGAAAGAACTAAAGAAAAAAATTCAAGCCTCGAGTTGCGGTATTGAAGGATTCTATGAAGAAAATATTAAACGATGCAGGAAGCATCAAAAGAAGATGGAAGGAATACACAAAGTCACTATACCAAAAAGAATTGGTTGACGTTCAACCATTTCAAGAGGTAGCATATGATCAGGAACCGATGGTACTGAAGGAAGAAGTCCAAGCTGCACTGAAGGCATTGGCGAAAAACAAGGCTTCAGGAATTGATGGGACACCAACTGCGATGTTTCAACAAATGGATGCAGTGCTTGGAAGCGCCCACTCATTCTTGCCAAGAAATTTGGAAGACAGCTACCTGGCCAACCAACTAGAAGAGATCCATATTTATGCCTATTCCCAAGAAAGGTGATCCAACCAAATGTGGAAATTATCAAACAGCATCATTAATATCACAGGCAAATAAAATTTTGCTGAAAATCATTCAAAAGTGGCTGCAGCAGTATATCGACAGGGAACTGTCAGAAATTCAAGGTAGATTCAGAATAGCATGTGGAACCAGGGGTATCATTGCTGATATCAGATGGATCCTGGCTGAAAGCAGAGAATACCAGAAAGATGTTTACCTATGCAAAGGCATTTAACTGCATGGTTCATAACAAATTACAGATAACATTGTGAAGAAAGGGAATTCCAGAACACTTAATTGTGCTCATGAGGAACCTACACATAGATCAAGGGGCAGTCGTGCAAACAGAACAAGAGGATACTGCGTGGTTCAAAGTCAGGAAAAGTGTGCATCAGGGTTGTATCCTTTCACCATACTTATTCAATCTATATGTTGAGCAAATAATCCAAGCAGCTGGACCTTACAAAGAAGAATGGGGCATCAGGATTGGAAGAAGACTCATTAACAACCTGAGATATGCAGATGACACAACCTTGCTTGCTGAACGTGAAGAGAACTTGAAGCACTTACTGATGAAGATCAAAGACCATAGCCTTCAGTATGGATTACACGTCAACATAAAGAAAACAAAAATCCTTGCAACTGGACCGATAAGCAACATCAAGATAAACAGAGAAAAGATTGAAATTGTCAAGGATTTCATTTTACTTGGATCCACAATCAACACCCACGGAAGCAGCAGTCAAGAAATCAAAACAATGGATTGCATTGGGCAAATCTTCTGCAAAATACCTCTTTAAAGTGTTAAAAAGCAAAGATGTCACCTTGAAGACTAAGGTGTGCCTCACTGAAGGTATGGTGTTTTAATTGCCTCATATGTATGTGAAAGCTGGACAATCAATAAGGAAGACCAAAGAAGAATTGATGCCTTTGAATTGTGGTGTTGGTGAAGAATATAGAATATGCCATGGACTGCCAAAAGAATCAACAAATCTGTCTTGGAAGAAGTACAACCAGAATGCTCCTTAGAAGCAAGGATGGTGAAACTTAGTCTCACCTACCTTGGACATGTTATCAGGAGGGATCAGTCCCTGGAGAAAGACATCATGGAGAAGGTAAAGTAGAGGGTCAGTGAAAAAGAGGAAGACCCTCGACGAGATGGATTGACATAGTGTCTGCAACAATAGGCTGAAGCATAACAACGATTGTGAGAATGGTGCAGGACTGTGCAGTGTTTCGTTCTGTTGCACATAGGGTCGCTGTGAGTCAGAACCAACTGGACAGCACCTAATAACAATAACACTTAAGCAGGATTTCTGGCCTTCATGCAAAAGTCCCCACAAGTATATCCACAAGTTCTCAAAATGCCTCAGATGTGCTTGCTCATCACACTGTTTGGTGCCACTGTAGTCTGCTCCCACTCTAGCTATCTCAGGTGGCTAGACCTGGGGCCTTTGAAGATCCTTAAAGAGCCTGTCACTGTTGACACAGATGAATGAAGGTGCCTCCAAGACGATGCTAACGTCCATGCTAAGTGTGCTTCTCTCAGTAATCCCAAATCCAACCACCCTTGAGGTGAGGAGCCATGCTGAGTTCCATATAGCAGTAGGTTTAATATCTCCCTCCTCAAAACCAGTTTCAGCGTCTCTGCATCCCAAAGTGGCAGTGCTGGGATCCAGAGTCTCATCGAATCTCTCACAAAATCCCTTAGTTCAGCACTCACCCCCACCCTCCATGAGGGCTTCAAACCAGTCCAGCACCCTATCCCTTCCATTGTCCTTATCCCTTCCCATCTCTTCTTTCCAACTCCCAAAATACCTCTCCTTCCTCTTACCTTTGCGTAGCAATGTATGCCTATAGATGGGAGGAATGAACATCATCCAAACAACCAAACTTTTATTCCCAGATTGGGTTCATCCAGGACATGATGCTACATATTTTTATGCAAATTGGATGGGGAGGCTTGTCCCCTAAGGAGGCCCAAACTAAAAAAATAAAGAAAAAATAAATAAAAAACAAATTGCCATTAAGTTGATTCTGACTCATGGCGACCCCATGTTTGCAGAGGAGAACGGTGCTCCGTAGGGTTTTCTTTTTATTTTATTTTGTTGTTGTTGAGGATATATACAGCAAGACATACACCAATTCAACCGTTTGTACATATACAATTCAGTGACATTGATTACATTCTTTAAGCAGTGCAAACTTCTCACCTTCCTTTTCTGAATTGTTCCTCTTTATTAAACTCATTGACCCCTAAATTTCCTATCTAATCTTTCGAATTGTTATTGTCAATTTGATCCCATATAGATAGTTCTTAAATGAGCATAATGCTCTAGGCAGACATTATTTACCAGTTTAGCTAACCTATTTAGTTTTAAGACTTTAGGGTTTTTTTTTGGTTTAAGGTTTAAAGATTATCTCAGGGCAATAGTTCTGGAGGTGCATCTAGCCTGCATGGCTCCAGAAAGTCTGGAGTCCATAAAAATTTGAAATTCTGTTCTATGTTTTCCCTCTTTTGATCAGGATTCTTCTATAGAATCTTTGGTCAAAACATTCAGTAATGGTAGCCAGGCACCATCCAGTTCTTCTGGTCTCATGGCAAAGGAAGCAGTTGTTCATGGGAGGCAATTAGCCACACATTCCATATTCTCTTCCTATTCCTGACTCTCTTCCTCTGTTGCTCCAGGTGAATAGAGACCAATTATCATGGCTTGTATGGCCACTTGCAAGCTTTTAAGACCCCAGGCAGTATGCGATGAAGTAGGAGGCAGAGCAGAAGCACTAAACATGTTATTAGGCCAATTAACTGGGATGTCCCATGAAACCATGTCCCTAATCCTCCAAACCAAGAAACCAAATCCCATGAGGTTTTTGGTTATACATAAACAGCCTCTGCAGCTATTTTTTTTTTTTTTTTGGTAGATGTTTCTATTATACAACTTTTCCAGTTCTACTTTTTACAGTTGTACAAGTTATTGACAGCAATTACAATAATTGGCTGTCCAACCCTGCCCTTAATCAATGTGATTTTTCCATCATTGTTAACCCTCCCTTTCCCCCTCCCTCCCACCCCTGGTAGCCGCTGATAAACTTTGGTCTCTATACATTTGCCTTTTCTTGTCTTTTTATATAAGTGAGGTCATACAATATCTGTCCTTTTGTGATTGGCTTATTTCACTCAGCATAATGCCTTCAAGCTCCATCCATATTGTAGGATGTATCAAGACTTTGCTTCTTCTACTGGCTGAAAGGTATTATGTTGTATATATGTACCACATTTTGTTTATTCATTCGTCTGTTGATGGGCATTTAGGTTATTTCCATTTTTTGACTATTGTGAAAATGAACATTGGTGTACAAGTCTCTGTTTGAGTCTCTACTTTCATGTCTTCTGGGTATACACCTATGAGTGGAATTGCTGGGTCATATGGAAGTTCTGTTTTTAGTTTTTTGAGGAACCACCACACTGTTTTCCACAATGGCTGTACCATTTTGCATTCCTAGCAGCAACAGATAAGGGTTCCAAATTCCCCATATCCTCGCCAACGTTTGTTCTTTTCTTTTTTTTAATCTTAGCCATCCTAGTGGGAGTGAAATGGTACCTCATTGTGATTTTGTTTTGCATGTGTCTGATGGCTAATGATGTTCAGCATCTTTTCATGTGTTTGGTGGCCATTTGAATGTTCTCTTTGGTGACACTCCATAGGGTTTTCAATGGCTGATTTTTTTGGAAGTAGATGGATCATCAGGACTTTCTTCCAAGGCACCTCTGGATGGACTCCAGACCCAAACCTTCAGTCTTTCAGGTTGGCAGCCCAGCACACTAACTGTTTGGATCACTGGAGACTCCCTATTGTTATAGCCTTATAGAAAACTTACAGACGCAACATCCTCCTTGGCCTTTACAAGCAGGGAACTGGTAAGCTTTAAGCTGACTGATGTAGTAGATAAAAATGGAATAGATATAATTTTGTTTTTAATTTTTAAATCTCTCTGCCTTAAAACTCAGCTTGAGGCCCAAGAATAAAAAGGACAAAAATGATATAGGAATATCATGAAAAAGGAAACCACACCCCCTAGCCCCCCCAAAAAAAAGTACCAAGAGAAAAAGAAAACACAGCAGGACAGTTATAATGCAAATTCTCATTTTGCGGTACAGATCTATCGCCATAAAGCAAGAGCCTGACAGAAGCTAAACTCTCAACATTGTGGTTAGAAGTAGTTTCACTTCATTGGTTATTCCCCAAAGCCTCTCCGCTGTGGAAAGGAGAAGTCCGAGATATTAAAATAGATCCCATTGTACATGCAAGAGTAACGCTACCAGCAAGCATCTCTTCCTGTTATTCTGCTTCTTCAATTCTCAAGTTGGTTCTTTTCAGCCCATTTATATGGACTCTCTTAGAAACCCTGAGTTGGCTTTTATTAAGTTGGAATCACCGACAGTAACAGGGTTTTTTTTGTGTTTGTTTGTTTGTGGGGGGGTGCAGTTTATGGAATGTTTGCTGAAACATTTGGCCCCTTAGAGTTTTATAAATTCTGTAACAAATTTTCTAATGAATTCTCGCACCAGAGACATAAAGGGAAGATCCATTCTGAACTTCTCCACAGCTCACTGTAACCAGGACACCTGCTCCTTCAGAATCAGTCCTCAGAGAGGTAAACTGCAAGACACTAGTGAGATTGCAAGAGAAAGCTGACTCTGTTGGTTTTATTTTGCTTTGCTTTGCATTTTTCTTCCTCTTTACTACCTCCTAAAGGCATAGAATGGGGCTGTTTTTCAGGTCTACTTAATTCTTACTCCTGTCAAAATCAGAAACAATGGAGAATTGCAGAAAACTATACTCTAGCTGGAGTCCCCGGGTGGCACAAAGGGTTAAAGTGCTTGGCTGCTAACCTAAAGGTTGGAGATTTGAGTCCACCCAGAGGTGCCTGGAAAGAAAGACCTGGTGATCTACTTCTGAAAAGTCAGCCACTGAAAATCCTATGGGACACTGTTGTACTCTGACACACGTGATCACCATGAGTCGGAATCCACTAACAGACAACTGGGTTTTTATACTCTAGCTAGAATCTTGATACAGCGTCAACATGACCTAGGTGCTTGTTAGAAATGTAGGATTTCAGAACACACCCTAGACCTACTGAATCAAAATCTGCATTTTCACAAGATCCTGGCTGATGCGGTAACATTAAAGTTTGAGAGGCACTGGGAAAGACTTCAAAAAACAGAGGTCTTGCATGTAATTTTTTGATCATAGCGCCACCTGGTAGTTACTTTAATAGTTGCTGTTGAGCTTTTAGGTGAGAAAGCTGTGCCTGACAGAACACAGTTCATTTATCGCTGGAAGAAACAGATGACCGTTGTACTAGTGCCGAGAGGTCTCTGAGTTCATCCTTTCTCCACCACGCTGTCAGCTGAAGAGATATGGGCCTTCTTCCAGAGATTTCTTCTATCGGAGCTTAGAAGAACAGCTCATAGTCTTAGCCATTTTCTGTATTAGAAACAGCAGGATCAGTAGATCCCAAAGAATTTCCTCCCCCTTCACAAGATTTTTTGTAAAATCTATAAAGCCATTAAAACTTAGAGGCACAAAGGGTGATTTTAGAGATCATCTAAATGAGTGGTCTCTACCTTCAAGGTAGAGGATCACTTTGTAATAACAGTTGGCACTTACTGAACATTTAGTGTTCTAGTTCTGCTCTATCCTATAGGGTCTCTATGAGTCGGAATCGACTGGATGGCAATAGGTTTGGTTTAGATACTATTCTAAGAACCTGCATATATTTAGTCATTTAAACCTCTCACCAATTGGATGACGTAGGTGCTATGGTATCTCTATTTTGTAGACCCGCCTATGACAGTAATTTTGTTTATAGTATTTGTTGGTTGAGAAAATCCATATTCATAAGAAACTACTATTATGAACCTACTCACTTGTGAGGACTCCCTGTATGGAGCAAATGGTTATTAAACTCAGCTGCTACTTGAAAGGTTGGAAGTTCACCCAGAGGCACCTTGGAAAAAAGGCCTGTTGATCTACTTCCAAAAAGTCAGCCATTGAAAATCTATGGAGCACAGTTCTACTCTGACACACATGGAATTGACTCAATGGCAACTGGTTTCTAGTCACTCTTGAAAATGAATTTGTATTTAATTAAGCCCCAAAACTTCCATATGTATATTTAGGAAAAGGTAGTGCAGGTGTATAAGACATGTTATCTATCCAGCCTCAGACCATGGTTGAGCATACATAGATTTGGCGACCTTTTGCAATAGCTCCAAGGCTCTCCAAAGAAGTCATAGCCACAGGCTGGCAATGCTCAATGTAAAAATGCACCCCAGATGCTTTAGAGATGACATACATACAGTCCTGAACACACGTGATTTCATCTCTAATAATTAGCAGGATCATGGTTAACTTGCTTTGAGTAGAAGATTTTGGGAAGCAGCAGATGAGGAAACTGATTTCAGAGAAGTTGACTGACTTGTCCATGGTTTCACTTCTAGCTTGAAAAGCTACGCTGTAGAGACAAACATAGCCCACAGTCAGTCTCTTCCTTCTGTTCTCCAACTTATATAGGAAGGTTAATTTTCCTAAAACACAGTTCTGCTTAGTTTATTCCTCAATTAAGAGTGCCTCCAACAATGCCCATCTGGTTATGTGAAATAAAAGCCCATTTTGCTTATCTTGGTTTTCAGAGTAAAATCTAATCTCAACCAATCTGCTTGCCACTATCCGCTTCATGTCCCCTATGCTCTATCTAGACTATTCTCGTCTTCAGTGCTGCCAGTAGAGAATAATGGCCTCAGAGGAGACCTGTAGGGAGGCCAACTAGCCCTTGGTGAAGTCACTAGAATGCAGGGTTAGGTCCTACACACAGGAAACAAAAGCCTTGACGAGAAATAGAGTTCTCTCAAAACCAAGCACAAGTTTACTGTGAGAAATAGAATTACTGAGTTGACCAAATAAGCACAAATGCTGCTGGGTATTGTCTCCCACAGGCCCTCATTGGCAAAAACATCATAAATAGACAGTTGTTTGCTCAGCACACTCCTTGGCCATTTCTTGTTTCTGGCTTCCCAGTATCAATCGCCTCTTCCTACAAGTACATCATTTCCTTTTCAGGCATTCTTTCTTCCCATTGGATATTGTCTGGGATACACTGACCAAGATTTCTGCCCTCTCCTAGTTAGTGGGCGGGGAGACCCAAGCTAAGACAGTTGGATGCTCTCTTCCTGTAACTTAAATCTTGACCAGAGGATCAAAGAAATAGAAAATAATTTTATTTTATCCCAAGAGTGGTCTTTGAGTCCTAGCCTTCCAGAAATATCCTGGTTTCTGGCCTGTTTCCAAGTCTCTATCTTTTTATTGATTCCTTGAGACTTGATCATCCTTCAAAAAAATAAATATCCCTTTTGATTAAGTTAACATACTAGTCACCTATTGCTGGAACAATGCTGTGTAAAAAATAAACCTCAAAATCTCACTGGTTAGAGCAACACGATTTTATTTTTCTAAGTCACAGATCTGTTGGTCAGCCTGGGTACTTCTGTCTCAGACGTAAGATCTGGTTAGGTCTGTCTTCTGCTCTCATTTGAAGACAGCAGCTACTCAGTGCATGCTCTTCTCATGATAGATGGAAGAGGGCAAGACAAACCACACAAACACATTTAAAACCTCTGGGGGAGCATTGTTATGGATTGAATTGTGTCCCCCCAAAATATGTTTTGTAAAACCTAACTTCTATGCCTGTTGTTATCATCCCATTTGGGAATGGGTTGTCTTGTTATGTTAATGAGGGAAGATTAGCATAGGATGTGTCTTGAGTCAATCTCTTTTGAGGTAGAAAAGAGATTAAACAAGCAAGGGAGAGAAGCAGAGATGGGAGAAGAGAGGTGCCAAGCCACACGAAGATCGCCCAGGAGCAGAAGCTCAAAAAGACAAGGACCTTCTTCCAGAGCTGACAGAGAGAGAAAGCCTTCCCCTAGAGCTGGCACCCTGAATTCAGACTTCTAGCCTCCCAAACTGTGAGAAAATAAATTTTGTTTGTTAAAGCCATCCACTTGTGGTATTTCTGTTATAGTAGCACTAGATAACTAAGGCAAGCATCATATATGTTATTCTACATCCCACTGGTCAAAGCAAGTCACATGGTTAAGCTTAAACTCAACAGGGTAGAGATGTGTATTCTGCCTGCTCTAAAGACTAGTTGCCAATGAGTTAACGCTGCTCCACAGAATTTCAGTGGCTCTTTTTTTGGAAGTAGGTCACCAGGCTTTCTTTCCCAGGCACCTCTGGGTAGACTCAAACCTTCAACCTTTTGGTTAGCAGCCGAGCACGTTAACTATTTACATCATACAGGGACATCACTCTAAAGGCAGACACCGCAAAGTCACAAGGTAAAGAGCATAGATGTATTATTCTATTATGAGGAGTGGGTACAAAGTTGGGAACATTAATCCAACCTCCCTTGGTTGACGTTAATAGAAGTTAATTTTAACATAGTCAAATTTATCAATATTTTCTTTCATAATTTGTACTTTCTGAGTTTTGTTTAAGAAATTCTTCTCTGACCCAGGATCATCATAAAGATATTTTTCTTTTATTTTGTTTTTCATACTTAAGTCCTTAGTCTAGAGTGCCAGAGTATGGGTGAGGCAAGGATCCAATTCTGAGTTGTGGGTATTGGATGACCAATTGTTCCCAGCATTGTTTATTAAATAATTCATCCTACTCCCACTGATTTGCAATGCCATCTTCACTATATATCAAGTTTCTGTAAATGCAGGTGTCTTTCTGGATTTTATTCTATTTCATTGTTTTATTTGTCAGTCTCTGTGCTGACACCCAACTTTATAATTAATTCTTCTTTTTTGACTCAAGACCATTGCATTGACTCTTGTAGTTAAAGATTTAGGATTAACATTTACAAAGCACATCCATTCACCAACATTATCTCATTTTAATCCCACAGTCATCCTATGAGGAATCTCTTAGTATCATCCCCATTTTGTGGATTAAATGACTGAAGTGTGGAGAGGTCAGCTAGCTTGTCAAAGTCATATAACTTGAAAATATCCATGGTCTTGAGACTCCAAGGCTAGGGCTGGCCACTCGAGTCAGACCCTCTGCAACTCTGTCTTCTCAACTAGTTTAGACAACACAGGCCACTGAGTCAGTCCTATAAAGGGGCCAAGGGCTGCCATTGTCCACCTCCCCTCCCAGTAACAGGGCAGCTTGCCTATGCGTCTTCAGATGTTGTTATTGTTGTTCGGTGCCATTGAGTCAATTTCTACTCATAGCGACCCCACGTACAATAGAACAAAACACTGCCCGGTCCTGGGGCATCCTCATAATCGTTGTTATGCTTGAGCCCATCATTGCAGACACTGTGTCAATCCATCTTGTTGAGGGTCTTCCTCTCTTTCATGGACCCTCTACTTCACCAACATGATGTCCTTCTCCAAGAACTGGTCCCTGTTGATAGCATGTACAAAATATGTTAAGACAAAGAATCACATGATCATCTCAATAGATGCAGAAAAGGCATTTGATAAAGTCCATCACCCATTCCTGATAAAAACTTTCAATAAAATAGAAATAGAAGGTAAATTGCTCAACATAATAAAAGGCATCTATACAAAACCAACGGTCAACATCATTCTCAACAGAGAAGGGCTGAAAGCACTCCCCCTGAGAACGGGAGCACGACAAGGATGCCCTTTATCACCACTCCTAGTTAACATTGTGCTGAGAATCCTAACTAGAGCAATAAGACAAGAGAAAGAAAGAAAGTGCATCCAAATTGGAAAGGAAGAATTAAAACTATCCATATTTGCAGATGATATGATCCTATACGTAGAGAACCCCAAAGATTCCACGAGAAAACTACTGGGACTAATAGAAAGATTCAGCAGAGTAGCAGGATATAAGATCAACATACAAAAATAGGTTGGATTCCTATAAACTAGCAAAGAGAACTTCAAAAAGCAAATCAAGAAAACAATACCAATTATAATAGCCCCTAAAAAAATAAAATACTTAGGAATAAATCTAACCAGGCATGAACAAGAGCTATACAAAGAAAACTACAAAACACTATTGCAAGAAAGCCAAAGAGACCTACATAAATGGAAAAACATACCATGCTCATGGATAGGAAGACTCAACATTATGAAAATGTCAATCTTACCGAAAGTGATCTACAGATATAATGCAATCCCAATCCAAATACCAACAGCATTCTTTAACAAGATGGAAAAACTAATCACCAACTTTATATGAAAAGGTAAGAGACCCTAAATAAGCAAAGCATTACTGAAGAAAAAAGAACAAAGTAGGAGGTCTCACGCAACCTGATCTCAGAACCTGCTATATACAGCCAAGGTAGTCAAAATAGCCTGGTAGTGGTACAACAACAGACACATAGACCAATGGAATAGAGTCGAAAACCCAGATGTAAATCCACCCACCTATGGTCAGCTGATCTTTGACAAAGGACCAAAGTCCACTAAGTGGGGGAAAAAAATAGCCTTTTTAACAAATGGTGCTGGCAAAACTGGATCTCCATCTGTAAAACAATGAAACAGGACCCATAACTCACACCATACATAAAAACTAACTCAAAATGGATCAAAGATCTAAATATAAAACCTAAAACAATAAAGATCACGGAAGGAAAAATAGGGACAACACTAGGGGCCCCAATACATGGTATAAATTCAATACAAACCATAACTAGCAATGCACAAACACCAGAAGATAAACTAGATAACTGGGAGATCCTAAAAATTAAACACTTACACTCATCAAAAGACTTCACCAAAAGAGTAAAAAGAGAACCTACAGACTGGGAAAAAATTTTTGACTGCAACATATCCAATAAGGGTCTAATCTCTAAAATCTATAGAATACTTCAACACCTCAATATCAAAAACACAAATAATCCAGTTAAAAAATGGGCAAAAGATTGAACAGACACTTCATCAAAGCCATTCAGGTGGCTAACAGACACATAAGGAAATGCTTGTGACCATTAGCCATTGTTGTTGTTGTTGTTAGGTGCTGTCGAGTTGGTTCCTACTCATAGTGGCCCTATGTGCTACAGAACTAAACCCTGGCTGTTCACAATCTTTGTTATGCTTGAGCCCATTGTTGCAGCCGCTGTGTCAATCCATCTCATTGAGGGTCTTCCTCTTTTTCACTGACCCTCTGCTTTACCAAGCATGATGTCCTTTTCCAGGGACTGGTACCCGCTGATAACATGTCCAAAATATGTGAGACATAATCTCACCATCTTTGCTTCTAAGGAGCATTCTGGTTGTACTTCTTCCAAGACAGATTTGTTTGTTCTTTTGACAGTCCGTGGTATATTCCATATTCCTGGAGCAAGGGAGCTGAGCACCTTCTGGCCAAAGTTTACTGGCAGAGTGGCCATTCACCACTAGAGAAATGCAAGTCAAAACTACAGTGAGATACCGTCTCACCCTGACATTACTGGCATGAAAAAAAAAAAACAGAAAATAACAAATGTTGGAGAGGTTGCGAGGAGATTGGAACTCTTATGCACTGCTGGTGGGAATGTAAAATGGTACAACCACTATGGAAAATGACATGGCACCTCCTTAAAAAGCTAGACATAGAAATACCATATGATCTAGCAATCCCACACCTACGAATATATCCTAGAGAAATAAGAGCCGTCACATGAATAGACATATGCATACCCATGTTCACTGCAGCATTATTCACAAAAGCAAAAAGATGGAAACAACCTAAGTGCCCATCAACAGATTAATGGATAAACAAATTATGATACATACACACAATGAAATTGTATGCAACGATAAAGAACAATGATGAATCCTAGAAACATCTCAGAAGATACATGAATCTGGAAGGCATTATGCTAAGTGAAATAAATCAATCAAAAAGGACAAACATTGTATGAAACCACTATTATAAAAACTCAAGAAAAGTCCTACACACAGAAAAAAACAGTCTTTGATGGTTAAGAGGGAGAGGAGGGGTGAGGATGGGAAATCACTAAGTAGATAGTAGATAAGTGTTAACTTTGGTGAAAGGAAAGACAGCAAACAATATAGGGGAAGTCAGCACAACTTGACCAAGGCAAAGTCATAGAAGCTTCCTAGACACATCCAAACATCTTGAGGGACCAAGTTCCTGGGGCTGAAGGCTGGGGACCATGGTCTTGGTGGACTTCTAGGTCAACTGGCATGACATAGTTCATAAAGAAAATGTTCTACATCTGACTTTGGTGAGTAGTGTCTGGGGTCTTAAAGGCTGTTGAGCGGCCATCTAAAATACATCTATTTGTCCTGTCATGTTCAGAGCAAAGGAAAATGAAGAAAACCAAAGACATAAGGAAAATATCAGTCCAAAGGACTAATGGAACACCTGAACCACAGCCTCCACCACCCTGAGCCCAGAGGAAATAGATGGTGCCTGGCTACCATCACCAACCACTCTGACAGGGATCACAATAGAGGGTTCCGGACAGAATGGGAGAAAAATGTAGAACAAAATTCAAATTCACACACACACACAAAAAAAACAGACTTACTGGTCTGACACAGACTGCAGGAACCCCTAAGACTATGGCCCCCAGACACCCTGCTAACTCAGAACTGAAGACACTCCCAAAATCCACATTTCAGCCAAAGATTAGACAGGCCTATAAAACAAACAATAACACAGGTGAGGGATGTGCTTCTTAGTTCAATCAAGTATCTGAGACCAAATGGGGAACACTTGTCCAGAAGGAAAGACGAACAAGCAGGAAGGGGCAGGAAAACCAGAGGAATGGAAATGGGGAACCCAGGCTGTAAAGGGAAAGGGGGAGAGTGCTGACACATTGTGAGAATTGCAGCCAATGTCACAAAACAATTTGTGTATAAATGTTTTAATGAGAAACTAAAATATAAATAAATAAATAAACAGAGTGATGGTAAAAAAAAAAAAAAAAAAGTATGTAAGATGAAGTCTCGCTATCCTTGCTTCTAAGGAGTACTCTGGCTGTACTTCCTTCAAGACAGATTTGTTCATTCTGCTGGCAGTCCATGGTATATTCAATATTCTTCACCAACAACATAATTCAAATGCATCAATTCTTCTTCAATCTTCCTTATTCACTGTCCAGTGTATGAGGCAAAGGGAAATACCGTGGCTTGGGTCAGGTGATACCTTTGATTTTTAACCTTTTAAAGAAGTCTTTTGCAACAGATTTGCCCAATGCAATACGTCATTTGATTGACTGCTGCTTCCTTGGGCATTGTTTCTTGAGCCAAGTAAAATGGAATCCTTGACAACTTCAATTTTTTTCTCCATTTATCATGTTGTTGCTTGTTGGTCCATTTTGAGGATTTTTGTTTTCTTTATGTCGAAGTATTCAATTACTTCATCTTTAAAATAAGTCTTTACATCTGATATGGAAAGCCTTTCACCTTGTTTCAAAATGGTCTTGGTTATTTCTCATTCTTTGATCTTCATTTAAAATAGCTTTTCAACTTCCACGTATGCACACTAACATCAATCACTATTTCGTTCAGAATTTCTTTGAATTAAAGGTTAGTCTGTGGAAAACAAAGATCTTCAAGATAATGAATCTTCCTCTTTCATGAACAAGGAATATTTTTCCATTATTTAAGTCATCTTTAATTACTTTTGATACAATTTTATAATTCTTCTTTGTCATACACATCTTTTGTTAGATTTATTCCTAGATACTTTATTTTTAAACTATTATAAATGATACCCACCAACAGTCTGTTTGTCCTACTGTCGTGGCTTACATGTTGCTGTGATACTGGAGGCTATGTCACCTGGATTTCAGATACCATCAGGGTCACCCATGGTAGACAGGTTCCAACGGAGCTTCCAGATTAAAATAGACTAGGAAGAAGGCCTGGTGATCTACTTGTGAAAATTAGCCTGTGAAAACTCTATGGATCACAACAGAGCCTTGTCAACTCACTTGGTTTGGACACATTATCAGGAGGGATCAGTTGCTAGAGGAGGACATGATGTTTGGTGAAAGACAGGGCCAGCAAGGGTGAAGGAGTCCACTGGGGAGATGGATGGGCATAATAACTGCAACAATGAACTTGAACATACTGGTGATCGTGAGCATGACACACAACCAGGCAATGTTTTGTCTGTTGTAGATAAGGCTACCATGAGTTGGAGTTAACTTGACAGCATCTATCTATCTATAAATGATATAATTATTATCTTTTTACAAATTTTGTTCTGGTACTTTATAAAATATAATAAATTTTTGTATATTGATCTCAAAGCCAGCAATCTTTTTTTAAAATAAAAAAAAATTGTGCCTTAAATGAAAGTACAGTTCAAGTTAGTTTCCATACAAAACTTTAAACACGCACTGCTATGTGACCATAGTTGCACTCCCCATATACTGTGACAGCACACTCCTTTCCATCCCGGATTTCCTCCTCCATTCAGCCAGCTCCTGTTCCTTTCTACCTTCTCATCTTGCCTTCGGACAGGAGCTGCCCATTTAGACTCATGTGTCTACTTGAGCTAAGAAGCATACTCTTCACAAATATCATTTTATGTCTTATAGTCCAGTCTAACCTTAGTCTGAAGAGTTGGCTTTGGGAATAGTTTTAGTTTTGGGCTAACAGAGAGTGTGGGAGCCATGTCTTCCAGGGTCCCTCCAGTCTCAGTCAAACCATTAAGTCTGGTCTTTTTACTAGAATTTGAGTTCTGCACCCCACTTTTCTCCTGCTCCGTCAGGGACTCTCTGTTGTGTTCCCTGTCAGGGCAGTCATTGGTGGTAGCCAGGCACCATCTAGTTCTTCTGGTCTCAGGCTGATGCAGTCTCTGGTTTATGTGACCCTTTTGTGTCTTGGGCTAATATTTTCCTTGTGTCTTTGGTGTTCTTCAATTCTCCTTTGCTCCAGGTGGGTTGGGACCAATTGATGCATCTTAGATGGCCGCTGGCTAAATGCCAGCAATCTTAATGCTAATAGCGAACATTTATATATTCCTCACCGTGTACCGGCACTGCTCTGAGCACTTTATATGTTATGAATGCATTCGATCTCACAAGAAGTAGGTACTGTTATGATTACTATTTACAGATGAGGGATCCGAAGCCCAGAGGGGTTAAGTTGTCCAAGATCCTCAGTGGTGGAGTCAGGATTCCAACTCATTGTCCTACATGCAGTGTTATAACCCCTACACTATATTTGCCTATTAATCTTGTTAAACTCTTTTATTAATTTTAACAATTTGCCTGGCTCTTGGGTTTTCTATGCACAAAACAATAAACAATAAATATTTTACAATCAACTAGCAAACACGTTTAATGCCCAATTAAAGCAGTGCAGTGTGTGTGTGTGTGCGTGTGTGTGTGTGTGTGTGTGTGTGTGTGTGTGTCTGCGCGCGCACGTATGTGTTTATGGGGAGAGGGAAATTTATGAAGAGCAGCATTCTCAGAGTGAATGGAATTCACCAAGCCTTTGGGTTTGCTGTTTCCTTTCAGAGGAGCAAGGAATTTCATGCACTGCAGCACTAGCCCAGGAGGAACATCCTCAGAGAGGGCCTGCCAGCCTAAGGAGGCCTGAATAGGGAATGAGGCCCAGGCGAGACCCAACGGAGAGTGTCAAATAACAAGCCTTTCCCTTCCCCATCTCCACCCCCAGATTCAAGCTGAATCAAAGGGCCATTGAGGCCCCTCCCATTCACAGACAGAGGCCTTTGGGGCCATTCCCTGAGGCTGGAACTGCAACAATCTCAGGAGCATCTACTCCAAACAGGCTTGTGTTTGAAACCACAATGCACTTGGCTCCAGTTCAGTTTTACACAGGATACTTTCCTGGAGCTGGGGAAAAAAAAAAGGGAGGGGGGAGTTAGAAGAATGAATGTGAGAGGTCTTGAGGGATGGGGAATTCTTTTTCCAATGTAGTGAAAGAAGTTAATAAGTGGAAAAACAAAACTAATCTCCGTGAAGTGTCTTTGGAAGGGTTACCAGGCCACAATAATTAAAAGCAAATTGAAAGGCTATTTCCCTTCTTTCAGCCTCAACTGCCTCTCTCAGTTCTGAGGGAAATGAGTGTACTTTAGGGCTGCAGAGGGGAAGAACCACACCTCTCTGATGGTGTGGGCTGGCAACTGGTTAAGAAGGAGTTGGGGTGCCCACCGATATTTCTCTCTGTGGCATTCCAAATGCTACTTCATGGATTGAGGAATTGACTGGATAACAATCCCCCAAAACCCCATTTCAAATTGAACATTTGTTTACACATTTCAAAGGAATGTTTTCTGGTGCTTTGCCTCTTGTAAAGAAAAAAACCCTGGATTTGGGTTCCCTTGGGGAAGTCAGTTGAGTCTCTCTGGACCTCAGTTTCCTCTGTGTAAATTGAAGGTATAATCTAGATTAGTGGTTTTCAACCAGTGCTCTCCAGGGAGTATTTATTGTAGTAATCAATTGGAAGTATTAATAGAGCAATTTAGCTGATGTATGCTTCTGTCATCTTTTGACCTCAGAACACTTTCAAGGCAACCTAGTTGAACAGTGAATTCTAACAAGCCTGGTTCTGTGGCATACTCTCTCTCATCAACTCCAGGTGACCAAAGAGGTAGAGGCCATACCCATATTGCCACTTTGTAGGAGGTATGGAAGGTTCCTGCCTGCATGATGTCTCTCTCAAGGAGACTGAGGAGGACTTGTGACAACCCAAGTGGGTGATGACACACACAGGTTTTGTTCTAGTGGCTTCAGGAGGTAGCTGCATGGCCTCTGTTGAAATGAGATCCTGCAGAGCTACTTGTGTACTTTCACAACTGCAGGTGAGATTTTTTCTAATATTCTGCAACAATTTTCCTGTGAAACCTTCCTGAGCTCCAAAGCTGTGTTCTGATGCTTCTCTTATGTTTTCCAAAGCATCTGAGGTTACTTATTACCGTGTTGTTGGTGGGTGCTGTGTCAAGTCAATTCCAACTCATGGTGACCCTGTGCGACAGAGTAGCACAGCCCCACAGTATTTTCTAGGCTGTAATCTTTATGGGAGCAAATCGCCAGGTCTTTCTCCTATGGAGCTGCTGAGTGAGTTCAAACCGCCAACCTTTCAGTTAGCAGTCGAGCACTTAAGTGTTGTTCCACCAGGACTCTTTACTCACTACCCTAGAACTTAGAATTGTTATGTTATTGCCTGTTAACTTACGTTTCATGCATTCTTTCACTTGTCTTGAGGTCAAAAACTAAGGCTTTTCACTATGAATTCCCAGGAACTGGCAAAATCAGAGGTGATTTTATTTTCCAAAATTGGCCACAGCAGTATTTCCAGTTCCACATGTCCTTCTAGTACCTTGCTACACCCCATCCTGAGGCAGAATCTGTTTCTCCTCCCCTGGAACCTGAGGACTTTGTGACTACGTCAATAAATAGAATGTGACAGAAGTGATACTGTGTGCCTTCCAAGGCTAGATTATTAAAAAGCAATACACCTATTCCTCACTTATCAACTCTCTCATTATCTGACATTTTGCAATTAATTACAACAATAGTAAAAAATCTGCTATCTAGCTATTTTGCAATTAATGACGTACATCTAGCAGTAGGAAATAACAAATTGCGAGGAGAGAGTAATGCTGGCTGTGATGGTTAAGGTTATGTGTAAACTTGGCTGGGCCATGATTCTCAGTGGTTTGGCAGTTATGTAATGATGTAATTTGGCAGTTATGTGATGATGTAATTTGGCAGTTATGTAACGATGTAGTCATCCTCCATTTTGTGATCTGATGCGGTCATCCTCCATTTTCACATAACGTCAATTTTCACTAACGACCTGGTCTTTGGAACCTAACTATGTCAATAAGTGAGGAGTGGGTGTAATGCTTCTGCTTTGTGCTCTTTCTCTTGGGACATTCATCCTTGAAACCCAGCCACTAGGTTGTAAGGAAGCTCAAATTAGCCCATGTAGTGGGCAACTAGGAGTCCCCGGGAGGTGCAAATGGTTAAGCGCTTGACTACTAACCAAAAGGCTGGTGGTTTGAATCCACCCAGAGGCACCTTGGAAGACAGGCCTGGCAATCTGATTCTGAAAGGTGACAGCCTTGAAAACCCTATGGAGCAGTTCTACTCTGCACATATGGGGATTGCCATTAATCAGAATCCACTCAATGGCAACTGGTAGAGAGCAACAGATACTCCTAGGCAACAGCAAGCATCAGCTGCCAGATATCTGAGTGAATCAGCCTACAAGTGATTGAGCCTTCAGCTTTTGAGTCTTCCAGCTGAGGCCTCAGACTCTGTAGCGCAGAGCCAAGGTATCCCTGCTGTGCCGCATTCAAATTCCTGACCCACAGAATCTGTAAGCATAATAAATGTGTATTACATCACTAAGTTTTGTGGTTATTTATTACACAGGCATAGTAACTACAACAGTGGACAATGATAGACCCTGAATATAGTAATGACTTGGTCATGGGTTCTATCAGATCCCTAGACCTACCTAGAAAGTGGAAAAGAGAAGAACTATTCTTGGAAATGGGTGGAAGTGTATTGTGTTTTTCTAAAGTTGTAAGGCATAAATATCTACAGTAGAAAAGATTCTTTTAAAAATCAGGGCTACTTAAATATGGTTATATTTGTCTAGGAGTCCCTGGGTGGTGCAAAAGATTAACGAGCTCAGCTACAAACTGAAAGTTTGGAGGTTCAAGTCCACCCAGAGGTGCCTCGAAAGAAAGGACTGGCAACCTACTTCTGTAAAATCAGCCATTGAAAACCCCGCGGGGCACAATTCTACTCTGACATACATGGGGTTGCCATGAGTTGAGGTCTACTCAAAGGCAACTGGTTAAGGTTAAGGTTATATTTCTCTAAGGGCTATTCTCCACTCTCGCTTCCCCTCTCTGCTACCCTCCAACAAATAAACAGATGGCACAATCATTGGTGGAATTTTTAGTGATCATATCACTGCATTAGAGGTTGAGGTTACAGCTTGACCAAGAACATTAAGGGTTAATTTGTCTTGGGCCTTGTTCTTTGCTTCCTTTCTTTCTCTGGGGGAGTACATGCTATCTGGCAGCTGATTTGTTTCTAACATAATTTAAGAAGACTTGTTTTTGTCTTGAGAGACAGTGAAAAACTTCCACCTTAAAAGGCACACAACTAAATGAATGGCTTAGGATGAGATTAAAACAAGGACGCCAGGGCATTTTGAATAATGAATTAAGCCTTCATTATTCTTCCGTGCCTTTTTTTTTTCCCCTTTGGCATTTTATTAACTAACAACTGTTTTCCATAAAAATATCAATGGGATCATCATCTGTACAACTGACTAAAGTAAATGTAATGTTTAATTTTGCATTGTACTTAAAACTAGGTGTTATCATTGGACTTTGTTATTATGTCTATTTGTTTAATAGATTTCTCCTTAGAAAATACAGAGCGTGACCCTATAGTTCCCAGAACGGTTATTTGAATGGAAGATGATTGCACAGGCTTTCATATTTTTAAAAAAAGTGTAATGATGATTATTCATGTTTTTGGTTTGAGTCCTTAATCTCACTTGTGTTGCCTGTGTGTGTGCAAACACTTGCTAAACATCTTGGAAGAGAAGTGATTGTCAGTCTATACTACAGAAGTTCTCCAGTCTTCATGAAGGGGGGAAGTGATGGCAGCTTGGGGCCGGAAATCTGCAGGACAGAGAAGTGCATCACTAGAATTCTAGGCTGAAAAGAGCAATGTCTGAGATCTACTTTCTGCAAGTTTTTCATATAGAAATGATTTGTGGATTTTGTTGGGTGCTGTCGAATTGATTTCAAATCATAGCAACCCCATAGAACTGCCCCATAGAGTTTTCTATGCTATGATCTTTATGGAAGTAGCTGTCAGGTCTTTCTCTGGCAGAGCAGCTGGGTGGGCTCCAACCTTTTGGTTAGCAGCTGAGCTCTTAACCATTGCACCACCAGGGCTCCTTATAGAAATAATTACAATAAATATATCCTTTTGGTTCATTAAAAATGAGTTATTCCTCTGGACACCCTGTGAACTCAGAACTGAAGCCACTCCCAAAGTCCACCTTTCAGTCAAAGATTAGGCAGGCCTATAGAACAAACAGTATCATATGTGAGGAACATACTTCTTAGTTCAATCAAGTATACGAGACCAAACGGGCGACATCTGTGCAAAAGCAAAGACAAGAAGGCAGAAAGGGACAGGAAAAGTGGATGAATGGACACAGGGAAACCAGGGTGGAAAGGGGGAGAGTGCTGACACACTGCAGGGATTGCAACAATGTCACAAAACAATTTAAATTTTTGAATGAGAAACTAATTTGTGCTGTAAACTTTCAACTAAACTTTCAGCACAATAAAATTTAAAAAATGACAATAATAAAAAAGTTGTTATGAATATGTATTTATAAATTGTTTTTTAGTTTTATCAAATTGCTACATGTACAAAATTTAACAAGTCAAATAGTTTGATAAGACTTATGTTGGAAAACAGCAGTCCCCTACTTGCCTTTCTCCATCCCTAATTTCCTCTCCACCGAGGCAATTATTTCCATCTTTTAAAGCTATTTCTTTGGAGTTTGGCTTCATATTTCTAAATCACATGCTGTCCTAGTTATCTGGTGCTGCTGTAACAGAAACACCACAAGCAGGTGACTGTAAAGAACAGACATTTATTTTCTCACAGTTTAGGAGGCGAGAAGTCTGAATTCAGGCCCCTGACTCTATAAGAAGGCTCTCTCTCTGTAGGCTCTCATGGAAAATTCTTGTTTCTTTCAGTCTGTGGCTCCGATGTTCCTCAGTTCCTTGGCAACCTTACTTTCCATCTATCTTCCCCATTTATGTTTGCTTCTTTGTCTAATCTGCTCTTTTTATATCTCAGAAGTGATTAGGTTTAGGACACACCCTACTCTGATAAGGTCTCATTAACATAACAAAAAAAAACCCTGTTCCCAAATGGGATTAGGATTAGAATTTCAACACATATTTTTGGGGGACACAATTCAATCCATAACATATACTTATATTGCTATTTCTCATGTCCTCATTTGTAAGGTTTAAAAACCCCATAAGGTTGGTGTATGTGTGAGTGTGTGCATGTTCGTGTGCATGTTAATACATGTGGTGGCGTTGATGGCTGCAGGGAGCTTAGCAATGGATGACTTTTCTGCAGAGTGATCTTGCTGTGGTGTTTCACTGGAAGACTCCCATTTGTCTATTTCTTTGTTTTTTTCTCTCAGTCTAGTCAGTTACCCCAGAGAAGGCTCCTCCAGCTTCTGCTCTGAGTGATATAAACCTGGCTGCCAGCATCCTGAGACAGAAGTGGAAGAAAGGGCATGGGGGCCTACAGGTCAGGATATAGAACTCCACTTGATACCTTGTATTCTGTAGGGTGTCCTGCCCTGATGTCACTGAAGCCAGGGGCTCTCCCACTTAACCCACTTCAGAGAGTCAACCTCTGGGCTTTGGAGATTGGGGATAGTAGGTCAGCAAATCTGGGGGATCTATGTGCTTCCTGTACAGACTTACTACCAGTCTTCTGTTCTCATCCCCACTTGTACCCTGGAGCCACCAAGTCCTAAGTCTTTCTGAGGGTCTGTGGCTGAAATCGGCCTGTTTCTAGGCTGCCCCACATGTTAGCATTGGTTTCAGCTTCCTTTGGTCAGCGAAGTCAGTAATCACTTGTCCATATGCTTTCCAGCTTCCAAAATATTTCTTTTCTTTTCTTCTCTCTTCTCTTTGTCCTGTGGGCTTATATCTTTTTTTTTTTTTTTTTAAGTTCACTCACTGTCATTTAGGTGGGACTGGTGGGGTGGGGCAAAACTGAAATGGTGTTTTCAATTTGCATTTAACATTTAACAGGATGTTTAAGTGATGGAACTTAAACAAAGTAATGATGAAATATAAACTGAGCTGCATTAGTTTATTTCTGATTGGATACAGTCTTGACTTTTAAAATTTCTGAGGGATGCCGAATTTGATTGTTATTGTAAGATTTTATATGTCTATAGGTGCCCTGTTTGTGTAAAAGTTTATATCAGAAAAAAAGAAAAGCTGAAAATTGATAAACCATCTCAAGGAATTAAAAAAAGAGCATCAAATTATACACAAAGAAAATAGAAGGAAGGAAATAGAGATAAAAGCATAAGTAAATGAACTAGAAAAACAACATACAATAGAGGAATTCAGCAAAGTCTTCAGATACAACTATTGATCCCTATTCATTCTGGAGCAAAAGAGAATGAAAGAAACCAAAGACTCAAAGAATAAACTAGTTTACAGGACCAGTTGCCTACACAAACCATAGCCTCACCTATCAGAGACCAGAAGAACTAGATGGTGCCCAGCTACCACTACTGACCGTTCTGACCAGGGACACAGTAGATGGTCCCAGATAGAATGGAAGAAAATTGTAGAACAAAACTCAAATTCCTAATAAAAGGCCAGACTTAGCAGACTGGCAGAGACTAGAGTAACCCCTGAGACTACAGCCCTGAGATACCCTTTAAACTGAAACTACTCCTGGAGGTAACCTTTCAGCTATATAACAGATTGGCTAATAAAATAAACAATATCACCAGTGAAGTACCGAGCTCTTTTTAATTAAAAAAAAAATCATCTATATGATAATAAACAGTTAACATTTACCCTAAAGCAAAGATGAGCAGGTCAGGGGGTGGGCAAGGAAGCAAGAATAAGGAAACAGAACAATCAGAACAGAAATAATGAGAATGTGACATAATGTGGAAAATGTAACTGATGTCACAGAACAATATATATAGAAATTTTTAAATGAGAATCTAATTTGCTGTGTAAACTTTCACCAAAAACTCAAAATATTTTTTAAAAAAGCAAACCTCTGGCAAGACTGATCATAAACAAAATAGAGAAGGCCTAAATTACCAATGTCAGGAATGAAAAAGGAGAGATCACCTCAGATTCGAAGTAGATCATAAGATGATATTTGACATTGGTGGTTTAGTGGTAGAATTCTTACCTTCCATGCAGGAGACCTGGGTTTGATTCCAAGCCAACGCACCTCTAGCATAGCCACTACCCATCTCTCAGTTGAGGCTTGTATGTTGCTATGATGCTGAACAGGTTTCAGTGGAGCTTCTAGACTAAGAGGGACTAGGAAGAATGGCCTGGCAATCTACTTCAGAAAATCAGTCAATGAAAACTTTATGGATAACAACAGTGCAGGATCATACTGTTGTGCATGAGGTTGCCATGAGTCAAGCGTGGATTTGACAGCAGCTAACAACAAGATAATATAAACAATAAATACCTATAAGTTCAAAACTTTTAGATGAGGTAGACAAATTCTCAGAAAAATAATTTATCAAAATGGATACAAGAAATCTGAATAGTCCTGTAAATATTTTTAAAAACTGAATGTATAACTTAATCATTCTCACAAGGAAAACTCCAGGCTCATAGGGCCTCACCAGAGAATCTTACCAAACCTTTAAGTAAGAAATAATGCAAATTTTACACAAATTCTTCCACAGAATAAAAAAGGGTGGAACAATTCTCAAGTTGTTTTAAGAGGCCACATAACTTTGGTATCAAAATCTGGCAAAGACATAAGAAAGCAAAATTACAGGCCAATCCTACACATAGATGAAAATATCCTAAATAAAATATTAGTAAGCTAAATCCAGCCATGGATGAAAAATATAGAACACTGTGACCTATATTATTTAGTTTATTAAAAGGGTTTATTCCAGAAAGTCATGGTTGGTTTCCCTTTCAAAAATCAATATAATTGATCACCTCAGCAGAATAAAGGCAACATTTTTGTCAAGATGACTATTTAAGATACTCTGCTGTTAGTTTATTGTCTCCTCTGACATACGAGGTGATAGCTTGTCATGTCCAAGTTAGAGATGATTTCATTTCCCACTTGTTCTCATCATCTGGCAGCATGCCCCAGCCACCTCTGCAGCTGTGTAGTCTTATCCCCCCATTGCCCTTTCATCAGATCACAAAATGGAAGATGACTACATCATTATATAACTGCCAAATTACACATTACATAACTGCCAAACACTGAGAATCATGACCCAGCCAAAGTGACACATAACCTTAACCATCACAGCCAGTGTTACTCTTGCCTTGCACCTTGGTGTTCGTTACTGCCAAACATGTCGTTAATGTGCAAAATAGTTGCATACTAGATTTTTTACTATTGTCGTAAATGCGAAATGTTGGATAACGAGATAATTGATACATAAGGAGTAGGTATAATCAACACATATGTAAATATATGTAATTAACACTTATAATCCCATTGCTGTCAAGTCAATTCCAACTCATAGGGACTCTATAGACAGAGTAAAACTGCCCTATAGGGTTTCCAAGGCTGTAAATCTTTACGGAATCACACTGCTACCCACAACATTCTCCCACGGAGTGGATGGTGGGTTCGAACCAAGCACTGTGCCACCAGGGCTCCTTAGTTAACACTTATAGCACTTCCTATGTGCCAGGCTTACACCTGAACGTGGAAAAAATGAAAATCCTCTTACCTGGACCAATAAACAACAGCATGGTAAATGAAGAGAAAATCGAAGTTGTCAATGATTTCATTCTACTTAGCTCAACAAACAACGTCCATGGAAGCAACAGTCAAGAAATCAAAGTATGGCAGGCAGGGCCAAGATGGCAAAGTAGTCAGACGCTTCCAGTGGACCCTCTTACAACACAGACCCGAAAAAACAAGTGATTTGATCATATATGGCAATCTGGGAGCCCTGAATATTAAAGGCAGAGTTGAGGAACTGTACTGAGTGGCAGGGGGAGGGAGAGATGGTTCAGAAGCAGCGAGGAGTTGCCAGACCTGACCTAGCGAGAGCCTGAGCACTTCAGGTCTGATCAGCTCGGCTGGGAGCAGTGAGGCAGGCAAGCAGCCATGCTTGGGAGGTGCGTTTTCCACACCGGGAGAGACACAGCACCAGAGACTCTACACGGCCACCCGGAACCCGTGAGGAGCAGCCCTCCACGAAAGATAAGTACTTGCGTACGGCTTACCGCGTGGATCAAAACCCCCCCCCCCAAGGGAAAAAAACTCTTTCCCATTTATCTCCCCACTCCCTGCTCTGCACTGGGTCCCGGACCTGCTAAAGCAATTGCCGAGTCCCCTGGGCCAGAAGTAGGATCTGTCACACGCCCGGAGCCATTCTCCCTGCCTTGGAGAGTGAACAAATTAACAAATGGGAAAAAATAAACTGCCGGCTCCCCTAAGCCAGGAACCCAGGGTAGACACAGCTCCTTTGCCTAGGCACAGGCATAAGGGATCCATGGACTTTGAGTGCCTTTCCCCCTGCATAGACTTGTGTGAGCCCATTTCAACAGCATAGGCCCTCATTACTGCAGTACAACAAGGTATATACCGGAACTCTAACTTCAACTGTTTCAGCTGTGAAGTGGTAGGTTCTTGACATTTGAGACTGCTCTGCCCATTAAGCAGGGGCTTCACCTACCCACATCAGGGGCCTGAGGACTGGTGGCTCCACCCACACCACCTAGCCACCTGCGAGAGGGGTCCAAGAATAAGAGGTGCCCCACAGTCCTTACAGCCAACAGCATTAGGTGCTCATAGTCCGGCTACAAAACCCACCCACCTACGTGCTCTAAGGAACAGGGACACACCTTCCTCCTGGACACTTGGGGGCAGCTGTCAGCCCCCTGCCTTGCTCAGAGTGTGTCCCCCAGCTGCAGTCAGATGCCTGTGCCTACACCAATCAACCATGCCTGTCTAGGACTGTAGGTGAGAGCATACACCCCACACATGGTGACTATCTACCTGAGCACCTGAGATGAATCCATACAGGAGGAGTGGGTGGACTCCTGAGCTCACATACCTAGTAACAGAACTAAGCACCTGGCGACAGGACTTTAGAGCTTCAAAGATGCCAATAATCAAACTAGCTCATACGAGCAGCCTATTTGGGCATATCAAAAACAAGACGCTAGAACACAGTAAGCAAACATAAAATAAATTAATATAATAACTTATTGACTGCTTGGAAACAACAGTCAATATTAAATCACATAAAGAGACAATCCATAATGGCTTCAGCAAGCTCCCAAAATAAAGAATCTAGAAATTTCCCAGAGGAGGAATATTTCTTGGAATTACCAGAGGCAGAATACAAAAAATTAATATAAGAACTCTTCAAGAAATTAGGAAGGAAAATAATCAAAATGCAGAACACACAATAGAGGAAATTAAAAAGATTACAGAAGAGCATAATGACAAATTTAACAGGCTGCAAGAATCCATAGAGAGACAACAATTAGAAATCCAGAAGATTAACAATAAAATTTCAGAATTAGACAACTCAATAGAAAGTCATAGGAGCAGAATTGAGGCAATGGAAGTCAGAATTAGTGAGATTGAAGATAAAGCATTTGACAGCAACTTATTTGAAGAAAAATCAGATAAAAGGGTTAAAAAAGTGAAGAAACCTTAAGAATTATGTGGGACTCTATCAAGAGGAATAACCTACGAGTGATTGGAGTACCAGAACAGAGGGGGATAACAGAAAATACAGAGAGAATTGTTGAAGATTTGTTGGCAGAAAACTTCCCTGATATCGTGAAACATGGCAAGATATCTATCCAAAGTGCTCATTGAACCCCACATAAGGTAGATCCCAAAAGAAAGTCACCAAGACATATTATAATCAAACTTGCCAAAACCAAAGATAAAGCAAGTTTTAAGAGCGGCTAGGGATAAATGAAAAGTCAACTACAAAGGAGAGTCAACAAGAATAAGCTCGGACTACTCAGCAGAAACCATGCAGGCAAGAAAGCAATGGGATGACATATATAAACCCTTGAAGGAAAAAAACTGCCAGCCAAGAATTATATATCTAGTAAAACTGTCTATCAAATATGATGCCGAAATTAGGGCATATCTAGATAAACAGAATTTTAGGGAATCTTCAAAAACCAAACCAAAATTACAGGAAATACTAAAGGGAGTCCTCCAGTTAGAAAATCAGTATCAGATAACAACCCAAGACTAGAACACAGGACAAAGCAAACAGATATCAACCCAGATAGGGAAGTCACAAAAGGAAATCAAAGCTAAAACACTGAAAACAGGGAAACAGATGTCAATATGTAAAAGATGACAACATTTTAACAAAAAAGAGGGACTTAAAAATGGATTTTTTCATATGGAGAGGAAGTCAAGGAAATATAAAGAAACAAAAGACAGGTATAAACTTAGAAAAATAAGGGTGAATATTAAGACAACTACAAAGGAACTAACAATCCTACAAGTCAAAATAAAAAACTAGAAAAATATAAAGACTCA
>NW_004444062.1:6031910-6049121 GCF_000243295.1 Trichechus manatus latirostris
ATGCACAAAAACTAACTCAAAATGGATCAAAGACTTAAATATAAAATTAAAAACGATAAAGATCATGGAAGAAAAATAGGGACAACGCTAGGAGCCCTAAAACGTGGCATAAACACAATACAAATACAAACCGTAAGTAACAACCCACAGGCACCAGAAGAGAGACTAGATAAATGGGACCTCCTAAAAATCAAACACTTATGCTCATCAAAAGAGTAAAAAGACGACCTACAGGCTGGGAAAAAATTTTTGGCTACGAGAAATCTGATCAGTATCTAATCTCTAAAATCTACAAGATACTGCAAAACCTCAACAACAAAAAGACAAATAACCCAATTAAAAAACGGGCTAAGGATATGAATGGGCACTTTGCCAAAGAAGATATTCAGGCGGCTAACTTACACATGAAGAAATGTTGATGATCATTAGCCATTAGAGAAATGCAGATCAAAACTACAATGAGGTATCATCTCACCCCAACAAGGCTAGCATTAATCCAAAAAACACAAAACGATAAATGCTGGAGAGATTGTGGAGAGACTGGAACACTTATACACTGTTGGTGGGAATGTAAAATGGTACAACCACTTTGGAAATTGATTTGGCCCTTCCTTAAAAAGCTAGAAATAGAAGTACCGTACAATCCAACTATTCCGCTCCTTGGAATATATCCTAGAGAAATAAGAACCATCACACGAATAGATACATGCACACCCATGTACATTGCAGCGCTGTTCACAATAGCAAAAAGATGGAAACAACCTAGGTACCCATCAATGCATGAACGGATAAACAAATCATGGTATATCCACACAATGGAATACTACGCAATGATAAAGAACAGCGATGAAACCATGAAACATCTTATGACATGGAGGAAACTGTAGCTCATTATGCTGAGTGAATTTAGTCAGTCACAGAAGGACAAACATTGTATAAGACCACTATTATGAGAAGTTAAGAAAAGGTTTAAACACAGAAGAAAACATTATTTGATGGTTAATGAGGGTGGGGAGGGAGGAGTGGTGTTATTTACTAACTAGACAGTAGATAAGAATTATCTTAGGTGAAGGGAAGGACAGCACTCACTACAGGGGAAGTCAGCACAAGTAGACTAAACCAAAGCTAAGAAGTTCCCTGAATACAATCAAACACTTTGAGGGATGGAGTAGCAGGAGTAGAGGTCTGGGTAAACTGGCATAACAAAGCTTATTAAGAAAATGTTCTGCATCCTACTTTGGTGAGTGGCATCTGGGGTCTTAAAAGCTTGCAAACGGCCATCTAAGATGCATCAATTGGTCCCAACCACCTGGAGTAAGGAGAATGAAGAACACCAAAGACACAAGGAAAGCAGTAGCCCAAGGACAGAAAGGGCCACATAAACCAGAGACTTCATCAGCCTGCGACTAGAAGAACTAGATGGTGCCCGGCTACCACCAATGACCGCCCTGACAGGGAACACAACAGAGAGTCCCCGAAGGAGCAGGAGAAAGGTGAGTTGCAGAACTCAGATTCTAGTAAGAAGACCAGACTTAATGGTCTGATTGAGACTGAAGGTACCCCAGAAAGCATGGCCTCTGGATTCTCTATCAGCCCAGAACTAAAACAATTTCCGAGGCCAACTCTTCAGACAGGGACTGGACTGGACTGTGGGACATAAAGTGATACTTGTGAGGAGTGTGCCTCTTAGCTCAGGTAGATACGAGAGACTAAATGGGCAGCTTCTGTCCAGCGGTAAGATGGGAAGGCAGAGAGGGTTAGGAGCTGGTTGAATAACATGGGGAATCAGGGGTGGAAAGGAGGAGTGTGCTGTCACAGTATGGGGAGAGCAATTAGGGTCACATAACGATATATGCACAAATTTTTGTATGGGGAAAAAAAAAAGTCTTGAATGAACAAAAATGTTATTTTTTTTTTTTGCATTATATTCCACACTGCGATAAAATTAGAAAGAATATATATATATATAGGTATCTTTCAAAACAAATTTAACAGAACAATTGAAATTATTAAAGGAACTATGATGATCATGGAAACCCTGGTGGTGTAGTGGTTAAGACCTACAGCTGCTAACCAAAAGGTCGGCAGTTCAAATCCACCAGGTGCTCCTTAGGAACCCTGTGAAGCAGTTCTACTCTGTCCTATAGGGTTGCTATGAGTCGGAATTGACTCGATGGCAATGGGTTTGTTATTTTTTTAATGATGACTATGGCTATAAAATAAACTTGGAAATATATACATTTTTTCATATTTGTTTTTGAACTTCTTTTAAAACTCTATGTCTTCGTTTAAAAGTCTTACTACAGAAATCTTAATCAAGGCTAGTCTGATACTTATTTGACTATCTTCTTTTTCTTTCATCTTATTTTAGTAACTGATATACCACACACTAAATATAACTCAATTGTTCCTTTTTAAGGACTTAAAAAAAAAAGAAAGAAAGAAATCAAAGGACGTATTGCACTGGTCAGATCTGCTGCAAAAGAACGCTTTAAAGATTTAAAAAGCAAAGATGTCACTTGGATGAGCAAGGCGTGCCTGACCCAAACCATGGTCTTTTCAGTCACCTGATATGCATGTGAAAGTGGAACAATATAAAAAGAAAACAGAAGAAGAACTGATGCGTTTGAACATGGTGTTGGCAAAGAATATTGACTATACCATGGATTGCCAGAAGAATGAACAAATCTGTCTTAGAAGAAATACAACCAGATTGCTCCTTAGAAGCGAGGATGGCAAGACTTTGGTTCACTTATTTTGGACATATCATCAGGAAAGACCGATCCCTGGAGAAAGACATCATGTTTGGTAAAGTAGAGGGCCAGTAAAAAGAAGGGAAACACTTAATGAGATGGAATGACACAGTAGCCGCAACAATAGACTCAAACATATCAAAGATCATGAAGATGGGACAGGACTGGGCAAGGGTTTGTTGTTTATACATAAGGTCACGATGACTTGGAGCCGACACAACAGAAAATAACAACAATGTGCCAAACACCATTCTAATTGTCTGACATGTCATCTTATTTATGCCTCAGAACAACTCTGTGAGGTAGGCGCTAATATTATCGTCCTGATTTTACAGATGAGGAAGGTGAGGCACAGAGAAGTGAACGACCTGCACAAAGTCACACAACAGTGGCAGACAGGATCTGATACCAGGCGGTCCGGCTCTAGAATTCACCTTCTTCACCACAAAGCCACGTTGCCTTTCCCAGCACTACTCTTGTGCAATCCAGTCCTGGGAGGACAGGCTTTGAGGGGTGCAGGGGGAGCTCTAGGAATCCTCTGAAGACACCCCACCCCAGCCCCCACTACTGCAGGCTCTGAACTCAAGGCCCCAAGTATCTGGGTCTTTCTCTCCAGCAGAGGGCGCCCGTAGCCCACGTTTTCTGAGTTCCCGCTGTGGACAGGATTCTGAGAACTGGAATTCCTGACCCTTTGTGTGAAGAGCCCTGATCTTAAAAACTTTGTGTCTCATTTTTGAAGTATATTAAGTGTATTAATGAAAGTATATATAAGTGTATTAATGAAAGGAGTGATTCAGTACATGGAAACTAATCAAAGGAATGATCCAGTTCATTTCTTGGAGGCCCTGGAATTGACACCAATAACCATGAACCCAATAAACCTGTATAGGGACCCCAAGTTTATATTAGCATTGTCACATTATTGCCAGATAAACCACATCAGAGGCAGGGATTTTCCTTATCACATTCAGAAAGCATGCTATTCAAACTAGCCCCAGCTCAAGGGACAGCTTTGAACACATCAGGTTATGGGGGCCCTTGCTGTACTAACTGCATTGCCCTTTTGGAACCTGTGCTGAGGTGTCTTCCCTCTGGTGACCTTTGTTACCTCCTTTACAGGAAATTAGCTTGGAGGAGCAACCCCAGAACCTGCACCAGAGACAGAAATGCCAGGAGCACGGTTCAGCAGGATTTCGCCTTCTCAGCAGAGGGAAGAGGAAACAGGCGCTGTAGGGGGTCTTACCTCCCGCCCTGCACTCCTCACACACTTATTATATTCTGCAATAAAGACTGGGTCAGGGACCTAACTTTTAATGAGGTCTTTTCAGGTTAAGTGCATGCACAAAGTTGGTTGTCCTGGGAATGCAAAAGTTTCTCCCACTTTCCATACACTCACTCCCCAGTAGCTCTGAGGAGACTTAGTAGGCTTCCGGGCACTCTCATCAGCCTCTCCCCGGTGATCTCTGTTCTGTATATAGCTTGGCATAAGAAATCTGATTCAAAATTAAATGAGAGGGAGTTTTTTTTCAACAGATTTGCTGCCAGAACACAGGTATTGGTGAAAACCATTACAAACTCTAAGCCAACAGGAAATGAAAAGACCCATATCAACATTATTGTCACTGGACACATAGACTCAGGCAAGTCCACCACTACTGGTTACCTGATCTGCAAATGTACTGGGATTGACAAAAGAACCATCGAAAAATTTGAGAAGGAAGCTGCTGAGATGGGAAAGGGCTCCTTCAAGTATGCCTGGGTCTTGGATAAACTGAAAGCTGAATGTGAGTGGGGCATCGCCATTGATATCTCCCTGTGGAAATTTGAGACCAGCAGTACTACGTGACCATCACTGATGCCCCAGGACACAGAGACTTTATCAAAAACATGACTACAGGAACATCAAAGGCTGACTGTACTGTCCTGATCATTGCTGCCGATGTTGGTGAATGTGAAGCTAGTATCTCCAAGAATGGGCAGACCCATGAGCATGAACTTCTGGCTTACACACTGGGTGTGAAACAACTAATTGTTGGTGTTAACAAAATGGATTTCACTGAGCCACCTTGCAGCCAGAAGAGATACGAGGAAATTGTTAAGGAAGTCAGCACCTACATTAAGAAAACTGGCTACAACCCTGACACAGTAGCATTTGTGCCAATTTCTGGTTGGAATGGTAACAACATGCTGGAACCAAGTGCTAACATGCCTTGGTTCAAGGAATGGAAAGTCACCCATAAGGATGCAATGCCAGTGGGACCACACTGCTTGAAGCTCTGGATTGCATCCTGCCACCAACTCGTCCAACTGACGAGCCCCTGCGTCTGCCTCTCTAGGATGTCTACAAAATTGGTAGTATTGGTACTGTCCCTGTGGGCAGAGTGGAGACGGGTGTTCTCAAACCAGGCATGGTTGTCACCTTTGCTCCCATCAATGTCACCACTGAAGTCAAGTCTGTTGAATACACCATGAAGATTTTAGCAAAGCTCTGCTTGGGGGAGAATGTAGGCTTCAATATCAAGAATGTCTCTGTCAAAGATGTTGATCATGGCAATGTGGCTGGTGACAGCAAAAATGACCCACCAATGGAAGCAGCTGGCTTCACTGCTCAGGTGATCATCCTGTACCACCCAGGCCAAATCAGTGCTGACTATGCAGCTGTGCTGGCTTGTCACACAGCTCACATTGCTTGTAAGTTTGCTGAGGTCAAAGAGAAGATTGATCACCATTCTGGTAAGAAGCTGGAGGATGGCACCAAATTCTTGAAGTCTGGTGATGCGGCCGTCATTGACATGGTTCCTGGCAAGCCCATGTGTGTTGAGAGCTTCTCTGACTGTTCTGCTCTGGACATGATATGAGACAGACAGTTGCTGCTGATGTCATCAAGGCAGTGGACAAAAAAGCTGCTGGATCTGGCAAGGTCACCAAGTCTGCTCAGAAAACTCAAAGGCTAAATGAATATTATCCATAACACCTGCCACCCCAGTCTTAATCACTGGTGGAAGAACGTCTCAGGACTCTTTATCTCAATTGGCCATTTAAGTTTAATAGTAAAAGACTGGTTAATGATAACGATGCATCGTAAAACTTTCAGAAGAAAAGGAATATTTTGCAGACCATTTGTTTCTTTTTTGTGCGGCAGCTTTAAGTTATTAGTTTTTAAAATCAGTACTTTTTAAACGGAAACAACTTGGCCAAAAATCTGTCACAGAATTTTATGACCCATTAAAACAAAGTTTAATGAGAGAAAAACATTAAACGAGAAGGAAAACAGAGAAAAATACCCCAATGCCAGCCTTAGAAGATCCCCTGGGTTCAGATCCTAGTACTGCCTCATATGGGATGTGCAGCCCCAGGCAGGTTATTTATCCTATGTCCCTGGGTGGTGCAAAGGATTAATGCTCTCTGCTGCTAACTGAAATGTTGGAGGTTCAATTCTACCCAGAGGCACCTCGGAAGAAAGGCTTGGTTATCTACTTCCAAAAAATCAGCTATTGAAAATCCTATAGAGCACAGTTCTATGGACACACGTGGTATCGTCAAGAGTCAGAGTCCATTTGACAGCAACTGTTTTTGGTTTTGGTTTTTTCTGTACCATGGTTTTCTCATCTGTAAAATGAAGATAGTAAAATCCACCGCCATTGGGTTGTTGATCATAGTCAATGAATTAATGCATGTAGAGCTTTAAGCACAACGTTTCACACACAGGAAGCTCTTGATAAATCTCAGCTGTTGTGATTAAATCCATCTGTACAGGCCACAACTGAGAAAAATGAATTTTGCAGTTTCTCACTACTATGATCTTTACTGGCACCACGGCTGAATTTTCTGCTGTGGGTGACACTGGCAAACTTCCTGCCTCCCTGCGGAGAACGCGACACCCTCCCTACACCCCCACCTCCCCACACAGACTCCCTCCTTCAAGGCAGCAAGTAGATGCCACGCGGAAGTTTTCTCCCCTGGAATCGGGCCCCTGGGCGTTTATCCTCATGATTAACTGGCTTGGAGTTGAGGTCAGCTGAAGTTCAAGAGGGCCTCCATTCTGACTTTTACTGTTCATTGATTTGTGGCCTTTAGAAGCCAAAGTGCTCCTTGTCCAGGCCTCCAGGGCCAAGACCCCAGGTGTAACAATGCAGTCCTTCTGTGGTGGCCCTGTTTACCTTCCGGGAGCGGTCCGGGTGTGGTGAGATCTGCTGGGGTGGCAAGAGCTCCAGCGTGTGGTAAGAACTCTGGGTGTGGCTGCCCAGGACAGGCCTTGGAGAAATCAAGACCAGGGAACAAGCCAGGGGCCGGGTGCCTTAGGTCTGAACACTGAGGCCTGGTGGTTCCTGTTCTGCTGTGGAGTAGCTGTGGAAACACAGGTTCTCTGTGCCTCACTTTCTCAGCTGTAAAATAACAGCAACAACACAACAATAATAATAGCTTACATTTACAGAGTATTTTCTAGCCACACAGTGGCACTCCACAGGTCTCCCTTAATGGCTAAGACCATGGGCTGCTTGTGAGTCCGGGCGCAGCCACTCTCTAGCTGCGTGACCTTGGAGACGTGACTTAAGCCCTTTGCCCCTCAGCTTCCTCATCTGCAATAAATGGAGCAGTAAGAGTACCTTGTTCTTTGTCTTGTGTGAGGACCTGGGCTGGGTCCTTGACCATGGCTAGGATTAACATGCAGGTTTTGCCCACAAGGAACTCACAGGCCAAACAGAGGCAAATCTGCAAACAAATATAAGCCCCTGCTGGGCTTGAGGGGTCCCTGGGTGGTGCAAATTTTTAAGCACTGAACTACTAGCCAAAAAGTTGGCAGTTTGAACCCCCCCAGAGGTGCCTTGGAAGACAGGCCTGGTGATCCGCTTCTGAAAGGCCACAGCCTTGAAAACCCTATGGAGCAGTTCTACTCTGCACACATGGGGTCGCCGTGAGTCAGAATCTACTGCAACTAACAACAGCTGAGCTTGAGCACCTATACAAGTCTCCACAGTTCTGTACTGCTGATGACCCCACTTGAAAAATTTCTTGAACATCCTTACTTCTTTTGAAGGCCCAAGGAAACGGGCTTAAATAAAAATAATCTACTCCATTTTGCTTGAAATTCCCATTTTTAGATTGAGGTTTAAAGTGGACTGTTAAATAAAATGAAACAAACAAGCAAACAAACTGGGAGAGGCCTTTATCATCCTGGAAGACAAAAAAGATTAGATAAGGATTTGGAGAAAGGTATAAACTCCTTTTAGGTATAAACTCCTGGGCAAGGGTCTCCTCTAAACACTGGACTTTGGAAAATTGCTTCCGGATTCTGGAAAACAGGTCAGGAAAATGTCACCCACCAAGAAACTAGGAAAAAAATAGTTGATGGGTCATCTGCAGGTGTAACCCACAGTCAAGACAGGGTATAGATTCATACCCAGGGAGACTCAAAATGCTAAACCAAATCCATCCATTCATGAAACCAAACCCAGGCATTTCCAGGGTAGCCTATAGACACTGTGCCAATGGTTAAGTAATCAGTTGCTAACTGAAAGATTGGCGATTTGAACCCATCCAACAGCTCCTCAGGAAAAAGACCTTGTGATCTGCTTCCATAAAAATTACAGCCTAGAAATCCCTATATGGCAGTTCTACTCTGTCATATGGAGTGACTAGGAGTCAAAATCAACTGAACAGCACCTAACAACAACAAACGTTCCGAGAACACCAAGCCACATTTAGGAACATACTTTTAAAGAACTCTGCAATTGAGGACTTAAATAGGTACCATGTAGTTTTTTCCTATCAGCAGCCTTCATACATGGACCATGAGCAGGGACTTTGTAGAAACCCTAGAGGAGGTGGAAGACCAGGGCCCATGAGAATGGGGAGGTGGTGCCCAGTGGCTTACAGAGTAAAGGTGGACAAGCCTGGTTTTAGAACCCTAAGGTGGGTGTTTGAGAGCCTTGGACCTGGAGAACTGTCTTAATTATCTAGGGCTACTATAACAGAAATACCACAAGTGGGTGGCTTTAACAAACAGTAGTTTATTCTCTCACAGTTTAGAAGAATTCTCTAGTTCTGAATTCTCTAGAAGTCCGAATTCAGGGCACCAGCTCCAAGGGAAGGCTTTCTGTTTCTGTCAGCTCTGGGGGAAGGTCCTTGTCATCAATTTTCCCCTGGGTCTAGAAGCTTCTCAGCACAGGGACCTCGAGTCCAAAGGACGTACTCGGCTCCTGGCTCTTCTTGCTTGGTGGTAGTGAGGTCCCTCTCCTCTCTGCCCAATTCTCTCTTTTATATCTCAAAAGAGATTGACTCAAGATACAATCTAATCCTAATTGATTCCTGCCTCATTAACATACCTACCTCTAATCCTGTCTCATTAACATCTTAGAGGATAGGATTTACAACACATAGGATAATCACATCAGATCACAAAATGGTGGACAACCACATAATACTGGGAATCACGGCCTAGTGAAGTTTGTTACACATTTTGTGGGGACAGAATTCAATCCATAACAGGAACCTACAGGGTTTTAGAGAGCTCATGAAATGGATTGAGTTAAACAGAAACTGGATGCCTGACAAGGCTTCACAGTAAGAGTTCATAGACTGTTTCTTTTAGAGTCTCAGGACCTTCTGCAGATAGAGAGAGAAGGGCCTAGGGCCCCAAGGGGTGTTGGCTTGGTGGGGCTTGGAAGTTTAGAGAGTTGAGGGAAAAACTCTCAATCCCACCTACTTTCAAATCATAGAGGTATTGGAGTAGGACCTGAGGGATGCAGTTCTAGTCAGAAAGGAGCTTAGGTTTGATCCTACTGACAAAGTCTTATGGGAATAGGATCTCCAGGGGAAGATCAGTTACTGGTCAAAGTGGAGTCAATTACAACTCATGGTGGTCCCACTCATAGCAGCTTCATATGTGTCAGAGTAGAACTGTGCTCCATAGAGTTGTTTTTATTTAATTTTTTTACACATACATACTTTTTTATTGTGATAAAAATGCATAACAAAACATTTGCCAATTCAACAATTTTTACATGTATAATTCAGTGACATTGATTACATCCTTCATGTTGTGCATTATCACTATCCTTTTCTGATTTACAGGTGGTCCCCAACTTACAAGGGGGTTCCATTCCAATGACTCTGTCATAAGTTGGTTCTGACGTAAGTTGAATACCTCATTTTTTTTTTTTTTTTTTTAGTTTTCTTTATTATCAGTATCTTTATAAATCTGATCTTTATTTGTCTTTGGGGGTTGGAAACATATCTGAGAATGATAACATCAACACATTATGCACTGCAACATTGTATGTAGTACATATTACTATGATAAGATGTAACCCCCCCCCGAGAAAAAAACAAACTGTTATTGCACTTGCCACTTGTCCTAACTCTAATATGTCATAAGTCAGGGACTACCTGTATTCTACCACCATTAACAAGCAATAACTCCCCTTTTCCCTTTTCCTCCTAACCCCGGTAACTAATATTAAGCTTTGATTTCTATATATTTGCTTATTTCACATAAGTGAGATCATACAGTATTTGTCCTTTTGTGACTGACTTATTTCACTGAGCATAATGTTTTCGAGGTTCAGCCATGTTGCAGCATGTACCAGGACTTCATTTCTCTTTATGGCTGAGTAACATTCCATTGTGTGTATATACCACATTTGGTTGATCCATTCATCTGTTGATGGATGTTTAGGTTGTTTCCACAGGGTTTTCAATGACTGATTTTTCGGAAGTAGATCACCAGGCCTTTCTTCTGAGAAATGTAAGTATGTAATCAATGTCACTGAATTGTACGTGGAGAAATAGTTGAAATGGTATATGTTCTGCTGTGTATATTCTCAAAAACAACAAAATAAATTTTAAAAAATCTTTTAAAACCATCAGAGGACTGAATGCAGCACTAACAATTGAAGGGACCAATTCTGGAGAAGAAACAACTGCAGAGAAGCCTCTGGGTGGACTTGAACCTCCAACCTTTCGGTTACCATTTGCACCACCCAGGGAATAACCAGATGGAGAAGGTGCCTCTAAAGTCTGATAATCTAAAAGAGCCAGCAGGCATTCACTGTTTCAATTTGATTCGATTCAATTTGACTTGACTTGGCTGGACCCAATTCAACTCAACAAAGATTTACTAAGTATCTACTGTGTGCCAAGTATGGTGCCAGAAACTAGGAATACAGCAGTCAACCAGGCAGCCAGACTCCACCTGGGCTTTGCAGTCTAGAGGGGGAGAGACAGATAAAAACACAATCAAATCGACACTTAATTACAAATTGCAGTGCGCCCCAAGGCAGTTTTGACAGAGAACAAAGGAGGAGAGCTGCCTTAGACAGAGTCCTCCGAGGAAGTGACTTCCCTTCAGGCTCATAGGATGAGGAGCCGCGGGGGAGAAAGTGACAGCCAATCAGCAGCTCGCTTCTCTGCAGTTCATCCTCCGCCAGAATTGGCACCTTCTACTTGTTAGTGCTGCGTTCAGTCCTCTGATGGTTTTAAAAGACTTTTTAAAATTTATTTTGTTGTTATTGAGAATATACACAGCAAAACACACACCATTTCAACTGTTTCTCGATGTATAATTCAGTGACATTGATTACATTCTTCAAGTTGTGCAACCATTCTCACCCTCCCTTTCTGAGTTGTTCCTTCCCCATTAACTTAAACTCACTGCCCCCAAGTTTCCGATCTAATCTTTAGAATTACTGTTGTTCATTTGATTCCATATACGAGGGTAAGTCAAAAAATATTGCTACAAAATCATACAAATCTTTATTAAACAAAAATATCAAAATGTGAAGATATTATTTCTCTACATATCCTCCACCTAGGTCTATATACTTCTGAAGGCAATGTTTCCATCTCTCTAACCTTTCCCCGAAGAATTCTACACTCTTCTATTTACACCACTTCAAAATGGCAGTTTTGGCATCCTCGAGGGACTCAAATTGTGTTCCTTGTAAATGTTCTTTGAGTTTTGGGAACAAAAAGAGGTCTGAATGGGGCAAGATCAGGGCTGTAGAGTGGATGGGGTAAGATTTCACAATGAAATTCTCGTAGGAGAGCCCTTGCTACCCTCAAAGAATGAGTAGGTGCATTGTTGTGATGGAAAAAAAATTCCTTGGCACAACTTTCCTGGCCTTTTTCTCACCAATGCAGTTTTCAATTTTCTTAAAACTTGTTCATAGTAAGCTTCTGTGATCATCCTGTGTACTTCAAGAAAATCTATCAAGATTATACCTTTAGAATCCAAGAAAATAGTAGCCATAACCTTCTGAGCAGTCTTCCTTCTCTTGGCTCATCTTTGAGATCTTCCTGACCTTCCTTAAAATGCTTGAGCCATCTAAAAACTGTTGTTTTATGTGGGGCAGCACTCCTATAAACTTGTTGCAAAGCTTCAATGATTTGGGAGGATGTCCACTTGAGTTAAAAATTTGATATTAGCCCTGACCTCAAAATTGCTTTTTTCCATGACACAAAAAGTATGCTTTTTTTTTTGAAGGCACCCTAACAAAACTAAGACAAGTGTATTACTGAGAGAACTTGTCTGCAGCCATCCACTGATCACGGTGAAATGTTTAAACATGTTTTGTTTGGAATAAACCCATCCATGTATGAACTGGAGCCCTAGTAGCAATACTTTTTGACTTACCCTCATAGATAGTTCTTTAAAAAGCATAATGCTCAAGGCAGACATATTTTACTAGTTTAGCTAAACTATTCTTTGGTTATAAGAAGACGTCAGGGGATATTTTTGGTTTAAGGTTTAAAGATTACCTCAGAGCAGTAGTTTCAGAGGTTTATCCAGCCTCCATGGCTCCAGAAAGTCCAGAGTCCATGAGAATTTGAAATTCTGTTTATGTATTTTCCACATTTTGATCAGGATTCTTCTGTAGAATCTTTGATCAAAATGTTCAGTAACGGTAGCCGGGCACCATCTAGTTCTTTTAGTTTCATGACAAAGGATGTAGTTGTTCATGTAGGCAATTAGCCACACATTCCACATCCTCCTGACTCTCCTTCTTCCTGTGTTGCTCCAGGCCAATAGAGACCAATTGTCATGGCTTGGATGGCTGCTTGCAAGCTTTTAAGACCCCAAGCACTATGAAATGACCTAGGAGGCAGAACAGAAGCACTAAACATGTTATTAGGCCAATTGACTGGGATATCTCATGAAACCATGACCCTAAACCTCCAAACCAAGGAACCAAATCCCATGAGGCTTTTGGTTGTACGTAAGCAGCCTCAGTAGCTACTCCTCTTTTGTTGTTGTTGTTGTAGTAAATACACATTAAAAGATCTTTTTAATTGTATCTAGATTTTTCAATTTTTCTTGGCAGAAGCTTTGATCTGTTATCAGCTACTTCATCCTACATATAAGTGGAGGTTGCCTGACTTACTTTCCTGCATTTTTTATCTTTTTTAATTACACAAATTGTACACAAATTTCACAGCATTTTATAAAAATCAATTTAAAACACTAGGAGTATATGGAATAAATGGTGACAGTCCTCTTTGCCCCTTTCCAGCAGACATCCTCCCAATAGGCATCCCCCTTGATGTCTCCTTCAGGTGGAGTGTGACCCTTTGACCTCTCTCTCCCTCTTCCTGCTGCAGCTAGAAGATGAACACCAAGCTTGTTGCTGTGGAGCTGATTTCGATTCATGGCGACCCCATGGGTTACAGAGTAGAGCTGAGCTCCATAGGGTTTTCTTGGCTGTAATCTTTATGAAAGCAGATTGCCAGACCTTTCTCCTGTGGCGCCACGGTGAATTTGAACCACCAACATTTTAGATTGTTATTCAAGGCAAACCATTTGTGCCACCCAGGTGCTTCTAGGAGATGAGCAAGGTGGCTTAACCTAGTACGTGAATTTTGGAACAATACTGGGCATGCTCAGCTCAGGTTTTTCCCTTTCCTTCTCCTGGAGTGAGCTGTCCGGAACACAAATTTTCTGCTTTTACACTCTGTGTCACCAGTCATCCCTCTACCTCTCCCCAGCCTGATATGGAAGGCCACTACCCACCCAGTGTTGCCCTGATTGGGCGGGTAAGTTGGCCTGATGCTAGGGTTCAATTAGCAACCCATCTGGCGCTCACACTAAGCATGTCTTCCAGCTTAGCCTTTCTCAGTAATAAAGGGATATTTTGGCCCTCATCTGACATTTCTTTGTTGTAGTTGTTGCTGTTAGGTACCATTGAGTCGTCTTTGATTCATAGTGACCCTATGTATGACAGAACGAAACGTTGCCTGGTCCTGCGCCATCCTCATAAATAGTAGGTATGTTTGAGCCCATTATTGCAGCCACTTCAATCCTTCCTTTTGAGGGTCTTCCTCTTTTTTGCTGATCCTCTACTTTACCAAGCAGACATTCCTTTAAAACCAAAACCAAACCCGTTGCCGTCGAGTTGATTTGGACTCATAGCGACCCTATAGGACACAGTAGAACTGCCCTATAGGGTTTCCAAGAAGTGGCTGGTGGATTCAAACTGCCAGCTTTTTGGTTCTCAGCCAAGCTGTTAACCACTGCGACACCAGGGCTCCAGACATTCCTTTGGTGGAACCTAATTCTCATCTCGAATCTCAGCTGCAAGTTGTTGGTGTTGTTAGGTGCCATTGAGTTGGTTCCAACTCATAGCAACCCTATGTACAACAGAAGGAAACACTGCCCAGTCCTACACCATCCTCACAATCTTTGTTATGCTTGAGCCCCTTGTTGTAGCCACTGTGTTAATCCATCTTGTTAAAGGTCTTTCTCTTTTTCACTGACCTTCTACTTTACCAAGCATGATGTCCTTCTCTAGGGACTGATGCCTCTTGATAACATGTCCGAAGTACATGAGATGTAGCCTTGCCATCCTTGCTTCTAAGGAGCATCTTCACTGTACTTCTTCCAAGATAGATTTGTTCATTCTTTTGGCAGTCCATGGTATATTCAATATTCTTTGCCAACACCACAATTCAAAGGCATCGATTCTTCTTTGGTCTTCCTTATTCATTGTCCAGCTTTCGCATACACATGATGCGATTGAAAACACCATGGCCTGGGTCAGGCGCACCTTAGTCCTTAAAGTGACATCTTTGCTTTTTAACACTTTAAAGAGGTCTTTTGCAACAGATTTGCCCAATGCAATTCGTCGTTTGATTTCCTGACTGCTGCTTCCATGGGTGTTAATTGTGGATCCAAGTAAAATGAAATCCTTGACAACTTCAGTCTTTTCTCCTTTTATCATGATGTTGCTTATTGGTCCAGTTGTGAGGATTTTTATTTCCTTTATGTTGAGGTGTAATCCATACTGAAGGTTGTAGTCTTTGATCTTCATCAATAAGTGCTTAAAGTCCTCTTCACTTTCAGCGAGCAAGGTTGAGTCATCTGCATAATGCAGGTTGTTAATGAGTTTTCCTCAATCCTGATGCCCCATTCTTCTTCATATAGTCCAGCTTCTAGGATTATTTGCTCAGCATACAAATTGAACACCCCCCCCCCAAAAAAGAAACCTGTTGCCATCAAGGCGATTCTGACTCATAGTGACCCTATTGGACACAGTAGAACTGCCCCATAGAGTTTCCAAGGAGCACCTGATGGATTTAAACTGCTGTCCATTTGGTTAGCAGCCATAGCTCTTAACCACTACACCACTAGGGTTTCCACAGATTGAATAAATATGGTGAATGATACAACACTGATGCACACCTTTCCTGACTTTAAACCATGCAGTATCCCCTTGTTCTGTTCAAATGACTGCCTCTTGATCTATGTACAGGTTCCTCATGAGCACAATTAAATCTTCTGGGATTCCCATTCTTCACAATGTTATCCATAATTTGTTATGATCCACACAGTCAAATGACTTTGCATAGTTAATAAAACACAGGTAAACATCTTTCAGTCAGGATCCACCTGACCTCAGCAATGATATCCCTGGTTCCACAGTCTCTTCTGAATTCAGCTTGAATTTCTGGCAGTTCCCTGTCGATATACTGCTGCAGCCACTTTTGAATGATCTTCAGCAAAATTTTAATTGTGTGTTATATTAATGATATTGTTTGATAATTTCTGCCTTCAGTTGGATCACCTTTTTTTGAAATAGGCATAAATATGGATCTCTTCTCTAGGAGAGAGTCTGGGAAATGTAATTTTTAGCTTTCCGGGCTCTGCAGTACAGGAAGGCATATTAGAAAGAGGTGTCATGGAACCCAGGGGGGTCAATTGGCCACCATGAGCATTTGTAGTGATATGAAAGCTTATCTTTCATCTATACCCTAGGAGAAGATAGTCAGCATTTCTACTCTGTCCTATAAGATCGTTATGAATTGGAATTGACTCAAAGGCACACAATGACAATCAACAAATCAGAAATCCAGGATTGCTGATGGTGCAGTGGTTAAGCACTTGGCTGCTAACCAAAAGGTTGGTGGTTTGAACCCACCAGCTGCTCCAAGGAAGAAAGATGTGGCAGTCTGCTTTCATAAAGATTACAGACTTGGAAACTCTATGGGGCAATTCTTCTCTGTTCTATAGGGTCACTATGAGCTGGAATTGACTCAATGGCAATGGGTTTTTGGTTAATCAGAAATCCACACTTGAGGTAAGTGGCTCTTGGTAGGTATTAAGGTTTTATCATCTACCTCTATTTAATGGAGTCAATTAAATTTTACAAAGAGAACCTAACAGCTGATGACCAGTCAAATTAGTTTAGATCAGTCTGCAATAGATACCTAGAAACTGGATACGTATATTGAAAAATTTGATAAACACTATAAAAAACTCCACAAACTCTTTATCTGTCCTTCTATCAACAGTGTTTGAGAATGTCCTTTTCCCTGTGGGCTCAACAACTCTGGGGTCTCTTTCTTTGCATTTCTTCCTTAGACCTTCTAAAAACACAAATAAGAATGTAGTGAAAATAATAGCTACAACTTATTGAGCAAAGTTCTACAACCCATTCATTGAACTAAGTTCTTTACAAACATTACTTCATTTAATCCTGACAACAGGCTGCTCAGATAGATAGGAACTGCCCCTGTTTCACAGACCAGGCAACTGAGGCTTAAAACCAAACCCATTGCTGTCGAGTTGATTCTGAATCATAGCAACACTATAGGTCAGGTACAGCTGCCCCATAGTGTCTCCTCCAAGGCTGTATATCTTTACAGAACTGGACTGCCACATCTTTCTCCCATGGAGCAGCTGGTGGGTTTGAACTGCCTTTTGGTTAGCTGCCAAGTGCTTAGCCACTGCACTACCAGGGCTCCTAACTGAGGCTTCCAAACCAAACCCTTTGCCACTGAGTCAATTCCAACTCATAGTGACCCTACAGATCAGAATAGAATTGCCCCGGACTCCGGCAAGATGGCGGTCTAGGCAGAAGCACCACACCGTCCCTCCACAACAAAGATCCGAAAAACTAAGCCAAACAGAGAATCAACAATCCTGAAACCCTAGAACATCAAATGAAGAGATAAAGAACTCAGC
>NW_004444062.1:6058867-6093413 GCF_000243295.1 Trichechus manatus latirostris
AACCAATGTCATAAAACAGCATGTGTGTTACTGTTACATGAGAAACTATCTGTTCTGTAAGCCTTCACCTGAAGTACAATAAAATATTAAAAAAAAAAGAATAGAATTGCCCCATAGTGTTTCCAAGGAGTGGCTGGTGGATTCGAACTGCCAACCTTTCGATTAGCAGCCAAGCTCTTACCCACTGCAACACCAGGCTGAGGCTTAGAGAGGTTAAACAGCTTGCCAGAGGACAGAAGAATAGTAAGACATGAAGCAGGAATGTAAACAGAGGCAGTCTGATCTGAAGCCTGTGCAGTCAGGAACTGAGACGTCAAGAAAAGAGACAGATTTAATGACCAAGGTTGTTATTATTTTAAAAATATTATTTATTTGGTATTTGATTATTCAAACGGAATTGCAGGGTCATAGCTATGAATATCAAGTCTCTTACCACCAACCCTCCCCTCATCCCAGCAGTGCAGAAATTGTTGTTAGGTGCCATGAAGTTGATTCTGACTCATAACGACCCCATGTGACAGAGTAGAACTGCCCCATAAGGTTTTCCAGGCTGTAATCTTTACAGGAGCAGATTGCCAGGTCTTTCTCCCACAGAGCCACTGGTGAGTTTCAACAGCCAAATTTTTGGTTAGCAGCCAAATGCTTAACTGTTGTGCTACCAGTTAAAGGCTTATTATTTTAGAAGGAAAATCATGCTTAGGATTTAAGGACCTGCCTATAAACTCCAGGTAGATTGTATTGATCCAATCATTGACCTATGAGTAGAAGTATAATTGCTTCCATTTAGGGAAAAGGCCAAAGATTTCCAGTTTCCAAGCAGCCAGTCCAAGATTCCAATCAGTGGTTTTAGCCCCTTATTTAAAGTTTACCCTCATAGTAGTAACTTAGAGGAAGACACCTGTGATGTGTGTGTGTGTGTGATAACCAGCTGCTGTCCAGTTGACTCTGACTCATGGTGACCCCACATGTGTCAGAGTAGAAATGTGCTCCATAGAGTTTTCAGTGGCTGATTTTTTAGGGGTAGATCACCAGGCCTTTCTTCCAAGGCACCTCTGGTTGCACTTGAACTTCCAACCTTTTGGTTAGTAGCCAAGTGCATTAACTGTTTTCGCCACTGGGGGATTCAGGTGCGAGATAACTTTATTTAAAAATGGTCAGTGACTTATTTAAAAATAGTGGGCATGGGAGTGAGGAGGGAGAGGGAGCAAGATGTGAGTATTCGTGGCTGTAAGGGCAGTGATAGCAAGTTAGAGAAGTTGGCCCTGGTCATCATTTCCTGGAACACCAGGAGAATTTAAAAGCAGGCCGGCTGTTCACAGGTTGCCAGGACCAGCCTTGAAGGTAATGACTTCAGAGGGTTCAGTAAGTTCCCTCTGTCCTCTCCTCCCTCCTACCTCCACATCAACCTTATCCCACCCTACCTGGTTCCAAAAGCACCACTTCCCTTTCCACTACTGAATCAGAATGCCTGAGGTGGAGCCTTGGTCTGTATTTCTTTAAGAGGGTCTGTAGGTAAGTTTCATTGTCAGCCAGCTTTGCAGCCCAATAGATTTAGAGGTAGATTTTCCCTGTAGATAATGAAGCTGAAACCCACCAGCTGCTCTGCCGGAGAAAATACTTGGTGGTCTTCATCTGTAAAGATTACAGCCTTGGTCTAAGACACTCCACTGGTCCCACCCCCTCTGGAGCAAGGGAGAATGAAGAAAACCAAAGACACAAGGAAAAGATTAGTCTAAAGGACTAACGGACCACAACTACCACAGCTTCCAACAGACTGAGTCCAGCACAATTAGATGGTGCCCGGCTACCACCATGGACTACTCTGACAGGGATCACAATAGAGGGTCCCAGACAAAGCTGGAGAAAAATGTAGAACAAAATTCTAACTTACAAAAAAAGAGCAGACTTACTGGCCTGACAGAGACTGAAGAAACCCCAAGAGTATGGCCCCTGGACACCCTTTTAACTCAGTACTGAAGTCACTCCTGAGGTTCACCGTTCATCTAAAGATTAGACAGCCCCATAAAACAAAACAAGACTAAATGGGCACATCAACCCAGGGGCAAAGACGAGAAGAAAGGAGGGGACAGGAAAGCTGATAATGGGGAAGCCAAAATTGAGAAGGGGACAGTGTTGACATGTTGTGTTGGCAACCAATGTCACAAAACAATACGTGTATTAATTTGTTTAATGAGAAACTAATTTGCTCAGTAAACCTTCATCTAAAGCACAATTAAAAAAAAAAAAAAGATTACAGTCTTGGAAACCCTATGGGGAAATTCTACTCTGTCCTATAGGGTCACTATGAGTCCCAATTGACTTGATGGCAACGGGTTTGGCTTGGGAATGAAACTGAAGCTTTAGAGCCCTTTGCTTGCAAAAGCCCTTCCAAGTCCTGGGAAGGGCCCCAGTGCTGTGATCCCTTGGCCATTTGTTTTCATAAAATTTATAGAAGTAGGATATTTCAACTGCAATTGGTCAAGCCAGCTGTCTACTTCCTTTCTGACTTCTCATGTTAAATGGACATAGAGTGGCTGCAGGCACTTTGGGGATTTAGCCAAGACAATATTCATTAGGAATTTTAGTCAGTGTCTTAGTTACCTAGAGATGCTATAACAGAAAAAAAAAAAAAAAAAAACACAAGTGGGATGTTCTAAATAACAGGAATTTGTTGTTTCACAGTTTTGAAGGCTAGAAGCCCAAATCAGGCCATCAGCTCTAGGGCAGGGTCCTTCCTTGTCAGGAGCCCCTTGGCATTCCTTGGCTTACCTAGGTGTCAGTCTTCCCCCTGTGTGTGTTTCTGTGGCTGTTCTGCTCTTTTTATAACTCAGAAGTGATTAGGTTTAGGACCAACCCTGCTCTGGCACATCCTCATTAACATAACAAAAGAAAACCTCTATTTCCAAACAGGATCACAGCCACAGCTATAAGGGCGAGGACTGCAATATATACTTGATGGTGGGGAGGGACACAAGTCAATCCACAACATTTAGTTTGAGTTTAGTAGGACATATTCATGTGCTTCACAGTCACTTCCATGCTGAGCTATTGCTAGCTCATTGCGGGGTGGGAATACTTTTATCACCTGCTGTGCTGACTTAACCCACAACGAGACACAAAGCTACAGGGCGAGAGGTTATATTGCAGTAAGAGTATGTCCTGTTGCCTCTGGCCCCAGAAGGTTGTGGTAGTGGAAGGGAAACAAGGTGTGAAATGTGCAGAGCCAGAAGCTAACCTATAGAAAATTCTTCCAGTCGTCAGGCATGTAAAATCAAAAGCAGAGAACTCAGTTCTCATCAACTCCTGGTCAAGCTGAAGTTCTTTCCTGTCAAGAATCTACTCAATTTTGCAACCAATATAATTATATATGAATTCTTATTTATTTATTTTTAAATTTTATTTATTTTATTGTTGTTAGGAATACACAGCAAAACGTACACAAATTCAACAGTTTCTACATGTACAATTTGGGGACATTGATTACATTCTTCAAGTTGTGCAACCATTCTCACCCTCCTTTTCTGAGTTGTTCCCCTCTCCTTAACGTAAACTCACTGCTCCCTAAATTTCCTATCTAATATTTCCAGTTGCTGTTGTCACTTTGATCTCATGTAGATAGATCTTAAAAGAGCACAACACTCAAGGCAAACATTTATTACAGTTAAGTTAAACTATTGTTTGGTTTTAAGAAGACATCAGGGGGTATTTTTGGTTTAAGGTTTAAAGATTATCTCAGGGCAATAGTTTTAGAGGTTCATTCAGCCTCCATAGCTCCAGAAAGTCTGGAGTCCATAAGAATTTAAAGTTCTGTTCTTCATTTCCCACCTTGTAATCAAGAGTCTTCTACAGAATCTTTGATCAAAATGTTCAGTAATGGTAGCCAGGCACCATCCAGTTCTTCTAGTCTCCTGGCAAACGAGGCAGTTGTTCTTGGAGGCAATTAGCTACACATTCCATTTCCTCCACCTATTCCTGACTCTCCTTCCTCTGTGATTTTTTAATTTTTTCACGGGAATCACATGAAATAGATTTTATCAGAATTTTTGCATTTATAGGGCACAAACCTGTAGCAGTCCCACAACTGTGAGTCATCTGTGTGTGAAGACCCATGTTGCATGCACTCAATTATTAATAATAAAAAACAAATTTTAATCTGATCTGCTACAGAAAAGACAGATTTGTCTTTCTACTCTGTATAAAAAAAATTATGAAATTCTTGTCATATAAAGAGATCTTCAAGGACTATGAAGTCAAAAATTGTAGAAAATGTAGCGATGGTCAGGCAGTTCATTAAAAACATGGTATTTTTATAGATTTTGTAAGGTTTATCATATCAGCTTTTAAAATTTGTAGTTCATTGTGATATCTTTTCTTGTCTAAATATTCATGATCACAACTGATTTTGAATTCATATTTTTATATTCTTTTTCTTAAGAGTTTTCTCCACCAAACTGGTAAACTTCAGGGCCCACAAAACTTGGATCTTCCCCTGACTAAATTACCCTGCATTTCAGAGACTCATTTCCCATCCTTGCCACACCTTCCAATAAGATTGTATTTCTCCTTTTTTGTCATTCTCATTTGCCATAATAGTCTCCTGTTTAATCTCAGCCAAGTTGTCCTCCCATGTATTAAATTATTGTAAAATCAGCGGTAGAAATTTTTGTGTTGCCTGGCAGGCAAAATACTTATTGGCGTATTACATTTGGTCTAATTAAAAGCTTCACTCCATTCTTTATTAGAGAAGAGAGGTCTTTGAAAGAAATTAGCCAGATGACTCTTTCCTTGTTTTGAATATTCAGCTCAACCTTTTGCTCAACCATTTTACTTTTAATAAAAAGGAAGTTTTACTTATTAGTAAGGTTGGAAGCTTTTGGTTATTGAAAAAAAGTAATCCAACTAACCTAGCTTGGGTTACATAGTCTTAGATGGGTTTTCAAGGTAGTAGTGATGGAAGGTAGCTAACATAACTATACAGCTAGTATGGGACAGCCGGCATTGGTGGATCAGTGGTAGAATTATTGTCTTCCACGCACCTCATGCACAACCATCACCCATCTGTCAGTGGAGGCTTGCATGTTGCTATGATACTGAACAGATTTCAGTGGAGCTTCCAAATCTAATCTAAGAGAGACTAGGAAGAAAGACCTGGTGGTCTACTTCTGAAAATCAGCCAATGAAAACCCTATGGATCACATAGGTCCGATCTGCAACCGATCATGGAGATGGCGCAGAACCTGGCAGCATTTTGCTATGCATAGTATTGCCGTGAGTCAGGGGCAATTTGACGGTAGCTAACAACAACAGTAGATGATGTTGTGACAATTACTGAACTAGACACTTTTACAAATGTTTTCTAGTCTAATTTTTTTCTGCATAGAATTGAGTTAATAATTGTTGTTGTTGTTAGGTGCTGTTGAGTGAGTTCCGACTCATAGCGACTCTGTGTACTACTGAACGAAACACTGGCCGGTCCTGCACCATGTTCACAATCTTTGTGATGCTTGAGCCCATTGTTGCAGCCACTGTGTCAATCCATCTCCTTGAGGGTCTTCTTCTTTTTTGCTGGCCCTCTACTTTACTAAGTATGATGTATTTCTCCAGGGACTGATCCCTCCTGACATGTCCAAAGTATGTAAGACATAGTCTCGCCATCCTTGCTTCTAGGGAGCATTCTGGTTGTACTTCTTCCAAGACAGATATGTTCGTGCTTTTGGCAGTCCATGGTATATCAAAGGCATCAATTCTTCTTTGGTCTTCCTTATTCATTGTCCAGCGTTCACATGCATATGATGCAATTGAAAATACCATGGCTTGGGTCAGGTGCATCTTAGTCTTCAAGGTGACATGTTTGCTTTTCAACGTTTTAAAGAGGTCTTTTGCAGCAGATTTGCCCAATGCAATGAGTCTTTTGATTTCTTGACTGCTGATTCCATGGGTGTTCATTGTAGATCCAAGTAAAATGAAATCCTTCACAACTTCAATCTTTTCTCCGTTTATCATGATGTTGCTTATTGGTCCAGATGTGAGGATTTTTGTTTTCTTTATTTGGGGAGTAATCCATACTAAAGCTGTGGCCTTTGATCTTCATCAGTAATTGCTTCAAGTCCTCTTCACTTTCAGCAAGCCAGGTTGTGTCCTCCGCATAATGCAGGTTGTTAATGAGTCTTCCTCCCATCCTGATGCCCCGTTCTTGTTCATATAGTCCAGCTTCTCGGATTATTTCCTCAGCATACAGATTGAATAGGTATGGTGAAAGGATGCAATCCTGACGCACACGTTTCCTGACTTTAAACCACGCAGTATCCCCTTGTTCGGTCCAAACAACTGCCTCTTGATCTATGTACAGGTTCCTCATGAGCACAATTAAGTGTTCTGGAATTCCATTCTTTGCAATGTTAGCCATAATTTGTTACGATTCACACAGTTGAATGCCTTTGCATAGTCAATAAAGCACAGGTAAATATCTTTCTGGTATTCTCTGCTTTCAGCCAGAATCCATCTGACATCAGCAATGATATCCCTGATTCCACATCCTCTGAATTTCTGACCGTTCCCTGTCGATTTACTGCTGCAGTCATTTTTGAATGATCTTCAGCAAAATTTTACTTGTCTGTGATATTAATGATATTGTTCAATAATTTCCACATTTGGTTGGATCCCCTTTCTTGGGAATAGGCGTAAATATGGGTCTCTTCCAGTCAGTTGGCCAGGTAGCTGTCTTCCAAATTTCTTGGCATAGATAAGTGAGCACTTCCAGCACTGCATCTGTTTGTTGAAACATTTCAATTGATATTCCATCAATTCCTGGAGCCTTGTTTTTCGCCAATGCCTTCAGTGCAGGTTGGACTTCTTTCTTCAGTACTATCGGTTCCTGATCATATGCTACTTCTTGAAACGGTTGAACGTCGACCAATTGTTTTTGGTACAATGACTCTGTGTATTCCTTCCATCTTCTTTTGATGCTTCCTGCGTCATTTAATATTTTCCCTGCAGAATCCTCCATTATTGCAACTCAAGTCTGGAATTTTTTTTTCAGTTCTTTCAGCTTGAGAAATGCTGAGTGTGTTCTTCCCTTTTGGTTTTCTATCTCCAGCTCTTTGCACATATCATTATTATACTTTACTTTGTCTTCACCAGCTGCCCTTTGAAATCTTCTGTCCAGTTCTTTTACTTCATCATTTGTTCCTTTTGTTTTAGCTACTCGACGTTCAACAGCAAGTTTCAGAGTCTCTTCTGACATCCATTTTGGTCTTTTCTTTCTTTCCTGTCTTTTTAATGACCCCCTTTCTTCATGTATGATGTCTTTGATGTCATTCCACAAATCATCTGGTCTTCATTCATTAGTGCTCAACGAGTCTAATCTATTCTTGAGATGGTCTCTAAATTCAGGTGGGATATACTCAAGGTTGTACTTTGGCTCTTGTGGACTTATTCTAATTTTCTTCAGTTTCAACTTGAACTTGCCTGGGAGCAATTTATGGTCTGTTCTGCAGTCGGCCCCTGGCCTTGTTCTGACTGATGATATTGAGCTTCTCTGTCGTCTCTTGCCACAGATGTAGTCAATTTGATTCCTGTGTATTCCATCTGGTGAGGTCCATATGTCTAGTCACCGTTTGTTGTTGAAAAAAGGAATTTGCAATGAAGAAGTCGTTGGTCTTGAAAAATTCTATCATGTGATCTCTGGCTTCGTTTCTGTCACCAAGGCCATATTTTCCAACTATCGATCCTTCTTTGTTTCCAACTTTTGCATTCCACTCACCAGTAATTATCAATGCATCCTGCTTGCATGTTCGATAAATTTCAGACTGCAGAAGCTGGTAAAAATCTTCAATTTCTTCTTCTTTGGCCTTAGTGGTTGGTGTGTAAGTTTGAATAATAGTCATATTAACTGGTCTTCCTTGCAGGTATATGGATATTATCCTATCACTGACAGCATTGTACTTCAGGATAGATCTTGAAATGTTCTTTTTGATGATGAATGCAACGCCATTCCTCTTCAAGTTGTCATTCCCGGCATAGTAGACCGTATGATTGTCTGATTCAAAATGGCCAATACTAGTCCATTTCAGCTCACTGATGCCTAGGATATCGACGTTTATGCATTCCATTTCATTTTTGACGGTTTCCAGTTTTCCTAGATTCATACTTCTTACATTCCATGTTTTGATTATTAATGGACGTTTGCAGCTGCTTCTTCTCATTTTGAGTCCTGCCACATCAGCAAATGAAGGTCCCGAAAGCTTGACTCTGTCCATGTCATTAAGGTCGACTCTACTTTGAGAAGGCAGCCCTTCCCCAGTCGTCTTTTGAGTGCCTTCCAACCTGGGGGACTCATCTCCTGGGACTATATCAGACAATGTTCTGCTGCTATTCATAAGGTTGGCACTGGCTAATTCTTTTCAGAAGTAGACTGTCAGGTCCTTCTTCCTAGTCTGTCTTAGTCTGGATGCTCTGCTGAAACCTGTCCACCATGGGTGACCCTGCTGGTACCTGAATACTGGTGGCATAGCTTCCAGCATTACAGCAACATGCAAGCCCCCACAGTACAACAAACTGACAGACACGTGTCAGGAGTTAATAATATGTATAGACTAATGATGACCTTATCCTCTGAGATGAGGTGTAAATCTCTCTGGTTTTTTCTCTTCTTCCTCAGTTTCTACTGCCATTCTCCTCCCCTCATTGACACTCTAATGTGTTTCATTTGTGACTTAAATATTCATGTATTCTTGTAAAATATGTGGTGCTGCTTTTTATGCACATGTATATCTACTTTCTATGAATGATTTGTCATGTAAATATTGTTGTTTCCTACTTTTATCACTCAACACTATTCTTGAGATCTATTCGTGTTGATTTATATGTATGTTTTGTACTGTTCTTATATAGATATTGGAAATATCTTCTTCCATTCCATTAACTATCTGCTAACTTTGTCTCCTGAAAAAAATTAATTTTGATGCAGTCAAATCCATCAAAATTTTGCCATATGGTTTATACACATTCTCAGTCTTGTTAAAGAAATCTCTCTCCACCCACAAGTCACAACGATGGTCTCCTACATTTTCTTCAGAAATCAGTTACTTGTAGACAACATACTACAGGAAGTCCCCAACTTATGAATGTCCAACTTACGGACAATTTGTACTTGCCCTTTAAGCTTATGTAATTCTGCCCTCATTTTGAAACGATTGAACCATCTCCTACTCAACAAATTCTTCATCACAGTCACCTTCACTTGCTGCATGTGCAACTTTTAAATCACTGAAAAGACTTCAAGCCTTTTCTTGCACTATAGTAATGCTATTTAAGAACCATATGCGCCGGTTCTGACTTACCTACAAATTTGACTTAAAGACACAGCTAGGAACGGATCTCATTCATAATCTGGGAACTGCCTGTACTGGGTCATTAAAAAAAAAAATCTATTCTAAGAATCTATGTCTTTTAATTGGTGTGTTTAGATCATTTACATTTAATATAGCTATTGGTATGTTAGAATTTAGATCTGCCATTTATTTTTCTGTTTTTGTTTGTTCTCTCTGTTTTTCATCCCTTTTTCCCATTTCCTGCCTTCCTGTGGGCTACTTAAATAGTTTTTTAGTATCCCATCTTAATTTATCTATAGTATTTCTGAGTATATCTCTTTGTATAATCTCTTTAGTGATTGCTCTAGGGATTACTATATATATATATGTGTGTGTGTGTATATAAAACTTATCACAGTCTTATTTAGGTGGCATTGAGACAATTTTAACTCATAACGACCCTATGCACACTGCCCAGTCCTGTGCCATGATGTTTGAGCCCATTGTTGCAGCCACCGTGTCAATCCATCTCGATGAAGATCTTCCTCTTTTTCGCTGACCCTCTGCCTTACCAAGCATGAAGTCCTTCTCCAGGGATTGATCCCTCCTGATAACTTATCCAGAGTACATGAGACGAAGTCTCGTCATCCTCACTTCTAAGGAGCACACTGGCTGTACTTCTTTCAAAACAGACTTGTTCGTCCTTCTGGCAGTCTGTGGTATAGTTAATATTCTTCACCAATACCGTAATTCAAAGACATCAATTCTTCCTCGGTCTTCCTTATTTATTGTCCAGCTTTTGCATGCATATGAGGCAATGGCTTGGGTCAGGTGCACCTTAGTCCTCACAGTCTACTAGATCAATGTTTTACTGCTTCAAGTGGAATATAGAAACTTTACTACAATTTAGGTCCTTTTACTCTCCCCAATTTGTGATATGTAGTTGTGTGCCGTCAGATTGATTCTGACTCATAGCAACCATATAGGACAGAGTAGAACTTCTCCGTAAGGTTTCCAAGGCTGTAATCTTTATGGAAGCAGATTGCCACATCTTTCTCCCGTGGAGCCACTAGTGGGTTCAAACTGCTGACGTTTAGGTTAGCAGTCAAGCACTTAAACATTGTGTCACTAAGGTTCCTTATTTATGATATAGCTGTCTTAAACATCTCTACAGATGTTGAAGACCACACTAGAAAATGTTAAAACTTTTGCTTTTAACTTTCAAAAATAATTTTAAAAACCAAGAGGAGAAATAATTCAGTGTGCTTATTCAAATATTTGCCCTTTCTGTTGCTTTCTTCATTCCTAATTTTCCAGGTTTCCTTCTGTTATTATTTTCTGTCTGAAGAACTTCTTTGGCAATTCTTTTAGAGATCTCTTGGCAATAAATTGTGTTTTCCTCCTGTCTTTATTTTTCTAAATTATATTTTTAAAAGATATTTTTACTGGATATAAAATTCTGGGTTGACAGTTTTTTCTTTCAGCACTTGAAAATCTTTTATTTTAGCAGGCAGACAACCCTTTATGTATAGAGAACACACTTCCTGGTCCACTTTTGTGGGTTGTGGTTCAATGTTAATTTAATTTTTGAACACCTTTGCAATGCTATTCTGGGCTGCCCCACTGTGTACTACTCACAGGCCATTCTGAAACCTAGGTGGTATTCCACACCAGAGCTCAATTCTAAAGTTTTTGCTGTGTTGACTCTGGTCAGTTTTGTGCATGGACTATTGAGGGATGAGCCCAGGACTTCATATTTAGATTGAAAAGATCTTTCTTCTGCTCTCTCCTTTCCATAATCCTCTCCCAACTCTCTAGTTTGTATGGGGGAGGAGATGCCACCTCTTCTACTGTTTAGTGCAGAGTGGGCATGGTCAACAAAGCTCCACCAGTCTCTGTGGCCACAGTGCTCGGTGGTAAGAAGGAAAGTCACTCTCTGCTTGTGTTTGTTTAATGCAAAGCAGGAATAGTCAACAGGACTCTGTCCCACTGTCTCTGCTGCTGCTGCACCTGTGGAAAGGAAAAGGGGCACCAGTTTGCTGACATTTACTTAGTGTAGAGTAGGGTGGCTGATTGCACTCCATACCCAAGACTCTGCAGCATGGTGGGGAGGGGGCTGTTATGTCTTTTATGGTGTTTTCTTGGAGCAAGGCAGTTTGAGTCAAAAAGGTTCACCATGCAGAGCCATCCTCTTCCTGGTCTTTCGTCTAGAAAACAAAAAAAACCAAACCCATTGCCATCAAGTTGATCCGACTCAATAGCTACCCTATAGGACAGAGCTGAACTGCCCCATAGGGTTTCCAATGCTGTAAATCTTTTCGGAAGCAGACTGCCACATCTTGTTCCTGTGGAGTGGCCGTTGGGTTCCAACTGCCAACCTTTTGATAAGCAGCCGAGGGCTTAATCACTGCATTGCCAAGGCTCCTTCTTTTGTCTAGAGAGAGTAGGTTTCTCTTCGGCCTTTTTTTTTTTTTTTCCTTGTCTGTACCTGGTGGTGGTTCCAGGTGGTGGACTCCTATAGTACCCAGATCGGAATGTATAGAAGGAAAACAAAAACCTCCCCAGGGCACTCATTGCTGGGTTGTCCCTTGAGACCTAAGTTCCTTAGCCAGTCCACCATCTTTTCTTCACCTTTCAGAATCTATTGATGGTTGCTTTATATGTTACAGAGTTTTTAGTTATAATTAGCAGGAGGAATAGAGTGGAATGCACTTACTCAATAATGTACATATTTTATAGTTTCTGACAAATTCTACCATATGAATTTCTTGTATTGTGCCAACTGCAGTGTCTGCTGACTGTTGCTCATAGAGCATGTTTCCTCATGTGCTTTGTTTAACTTGCAAGTGAACTGATAAACAGTGTTTTATCTATGAAAAGTCTCCGTATCGTGCATTCAGAGTATGTTCTTCTAGATGTGTTTTGTCGTTGTTCATGTCCAGGGATTTATGCAGATCTGTTTCAACTCTCCATCTCACTCAAGGCTTGCACTTGGTATCTGTTCCTGTGTGTCTGTTTAAACCAATCCCTGTGTGCGCAACATGCACAAACAGTAAATACTTAAGTATACCAAAACAAAACAAAACCAACGGGTTGCCATCAAGTCGATTCCGACTCATAGTTACCCTATAGGACAGAGTAGAACTGTCCCATAGGGTTTCCAAGGAGTGGCTGGTGGATTCAAACTGCTGACCTTTTGGTTAGCAGCCAAGCTCTTAAACACTGTGCCACCAGGGCTCAACGGCAACAGGTTAATACTTAAGTATAAACCTGATTAAGGATGTGCAAGACCTGTACATGAAACCTAGGACTGTTGAAATAAATCAAAGAAGACTTAAATAAATGGAGTAATATCCCATGTTCTTGGTTTGGAAGATTCAATTGTTAAGATGTCAATTCTTCCAAATTGATCTATAAATTCAATGCAATCCCAAACAAAATCCCAGCAGGCTTTTTTTTTTTTTTTTTTTTTAGAGATTGATAAACTGATTCTAAAATTTAAATGGAAAAGCAGAGGAACTAGAATAGCTAAAATGATTATACACAAGTTTGGAGGAACCACATGATCTTATTTCAAGATTTACTCTAAAGCTGCTGTAATCAAAATTGTGTGATCTTGGTGAAAGGATACACATAGATTAACGGAATAGAATAGAGTCCAGATATTGACCCACACATATTTGGCTAATTGATTTTTTTACAAACATGCAAAAGAATTTTAATGGAGAAAGAAGTCTTTTCAATAAATGATGCTAAAATGCTGTTCTTGTGATGCTGCAGACTGCCACATCCATGGCTTACTGAAGTCTTGAAAATTAGTTTATCTAGATTTACTTTGATGCAGTTACTGTTGTTTCTGATTCTCCACTCCCTAAATTACAAATCCTGATCCTTTATCTCATTTAAAAATTTAATGTATTATGCATGGGTGTCTTTTAATACAAGGCACTGAAAATTCTTTCTGGAAGCAGGTGGGGTCATAATAAATATTCTACAAATACACGAGTGAGTTTGTACCATTATGCTGGGTTGTCTACAGGTTTATAAAGTTTGCACTTAGAAGACTTCCTGTCAGCTATTACCAGAAACCCAGGAAGTGAGCTTTAGGGCTTAAACTGCTTAATGCATCTTCCAGTTAGATCTATTTTTCTATCCCTCTATCAACAGTGATCGCCCAGTAAAGAGTGATTGGCTTTGAAATTTCTAAGCAAGGTCTCTAAGATGTTATACTGCTCTCTCTGGTTTTGTTCCTAGTGATCATTGCACATATAGTAATCACATGATCACATTTAATATTCTGATGGTTTTATTAACAAGTATATAATACATATATTGCATACTGTATATAGTATATGAGGACTGTACAGTACAAATTTATGTTCACAGTTTGACATGACAAAATGTCATTACTGAATTCCCATTGGACTACAGAGTAGAAACAGAGAAGGTACATTAAACATTCACATCTTTAGTAAGAAAGATTACCAAAATGTTTCAGTATTTGCAAGTATACTAATGCATGCTAAAAACCTTTACCCATTCAGTCTTATTAGCTTATAAAATATATTACACTTTATTAAAAATTTCTGCATAGTTTATACAAGTATTAAAGTACTGTAAATGTAATAATCCTGCTACACTTGCAGGTATGGTTTAAGAGATGCTAAGCAGAAAGATTATTTTGACCCTCTAACACTAAGTACATAACAGCAAAAAAAAAAAAGTGCTAGTTATTTGTAAAACATATTGTTGTAGCCCTCATTTAATGCATGTAAGATTGCTTTGTAAATGTATTATTTCTTAAGTGAATTTGCAATCATTTAGGAATTGTTAACCTTGACCAAGAAGAGAATAAAGACAACTCTCAGCAACTTCATGTATGGCAGGAATTCCTTCAAGACTACTGTATATTTCCAAACCTATCAAGTTACTTTCAAACCACAGCTCTTTGAGATTGTCTTTACAACAATCTAATCAGGAATGATGTGCAGATATACAGTATCAGCAATACAGTCTTTCAAATTCCACATTAGTGCAATACTGATAGTGCAGATGGGTGTTTAATAAAATACACATATATATATCTAGTTCCCCTGTAAATCTGTTTCAAGGCTCTTGAAACTTCTGCGTATTTAGCATCTCCTTAAAAGAACATAGCAACGCTGTTAACACATTCTCCAAACCAAGCAATTTATGTTAATGCCCATTTTTGATGTAGATTCACATTTTAAAACTCTAAAACATGATGGATTCAGATTTAATTGTTCTGACTTCTTCCCCAAAACGACACCTGGGTAATAATCCAAGAAATTCCATAACAAACATACTTTACATGACACTAACTTCATGTTTACAAATCATTCTCACCAATTTAAAATATTGCAATTAAAATCACTGATGATAGTAACAATGGCACATCATTAAAACCACATGTTCAAGGGCATCTTAAGATTATTTCGTATCTGAGGTCTTCCACAATAACAGCTAAAAATGACTAAGAGACTAAATTTTTCAACTATCATAGTAAAATACAAATATATATATATATAAGGAAAATTTGGTAAGGGCCAATTGGTAACTAAAGTATACAGAACAGCATGGGAATAGAGAATGGCTTCTCTGGGTTGCTTTTCTTTCAGAGTTAAAATGGATCTTTGTTAATGAACTTAACATAATGCAAGCAAGCTGAAGAGTAATGCGATAGTTTTTGCAAGGTCTTGCTTGCTCTTTTGAACAAAATTTAAACATGCCATAGCAAACACATTAAATTTCATGAGAACCCATAAAGTTTTCTATTACTTGGACTCAGACTCAAAGCTAACTCGAAGATCAAGTCTACCTTTGCCTTTTTTTTTTTTTTCCCCTCCTTCTATACAGGTTGGAACACACATAAACTGGTTATCTGCATCAAAACAAAGATGTTCCTTGCATTCCTACTGGATTCTTCGGTGTGTTGTGTAAGAACCATTTCAAGAAATGAACACTTTGGCATGACTGTGACTAAGCATTTATGATACACACAATATCTACTTTTCCAAGAGCCATTTATCCCTCAAATTCATGTCATAGTTACAAATAGTCGAGTTAGGATCCACTCTAGTATTCCAAACAAATTTTGCAGTGCTTAAAAAGAAAGAAAATCAAACCCAAGTGCCAAGATAACAAATTGCTTTTCACTTGCAGTTGATTCACATGGCTGGATGAGGGAGATCTTAGGTGTGCAGTCCCTACAACTACCCTTTTTTAGCATAGCCCCATCAAAGTAAGCTCCCCACGCAATTCACAGGCCTCCAGAATCACTCATTCCTGGGTGTTTTAAAAACGATTACACAAATCTATTCCTCCCAGTCAAGTTGTGCTGGATCCTGAGTTGTGGCTGGGATGAATCTGCAGGATTCCATTTTTCTCTCTCCTCCTCCTCCATCCTTTATCAAGGGATGAAGGCACATCTGGTTATGTGCACCCACATGGGACCACTGTTGCCCACTTTCTTCAAATTTAGGACCAATGGCTTTTCTATGCATAAATTATTTTTCCTGGCATTTGGACTATGGTACCTACTCAAAAGCCTGCTTTTGAAAACCTTCCCCAGAATGATGGTGTTATTTATCTTCAACATAAACATGAGTTATTATTTTCACTTTGTTCTTCTGACAGCTCTGACAGTAAACGTTTTAAGAATTTTTGAGCAATATATATGAATTCCTGAACTGTGGATTTCTGTATTTTTCAGAAATCTGTCCCAAAAATAAAGACATGTGCTTCATAACTAGTTATACTGACAAACGGTGTCACTCAGGTCATAAATCGAATTAACCTACTAAAGCATTAGTAGATGCTTATGTATGATATGCATCACAAACACAAATGACAGCCAGTCTGGCACCTTCCATATAGCTCATACCGTATAGCGTATAGAAGAGTTTCTGTAAAGAAGCTATGTGATTAATTCGATATGGGAATAAATTACCACTCAACATTTCCCTGTTTCAAAAAGGCTATAAGCAGGTTGGGTAAAATAAAGACCATCCATACCTTTACCCAAAAGATTTTTACTACTACTGGGTAATTACATTTTTGTGTTACCAATGCTTGGTTATTCATATTAAGGAGACTGTAGGAATGGAGATGGTTGCATGGATAACCCCATAGGTATCTGGCTCTGCAGTATCATTTTGCACAGCTGAGTATGCATAAAGAGCAAAACCCTGGGAATGCAATGCACAGCTAACCCAATGATGAAACCTCACTGAAAACCTGTAGCTGAGGAGGAATGGCCGGCTTCCTCCTTTGTCCCCCTCTGCTGCTTCTCCCCTGCTCAATGCTCCTTTCCTCCTACTCCATGCTGTGTAAGCACAGCATCCACCCAGTCAAGGTGGGTGGACTGATACACACCACCCACCTAAACCAGCAGCTTTGGCTCATCTTCTAAAGGTGGCAAAGACCTCCATATGAACTGTAGGCACAATGGAGGGTAAAATCCTTACTTTAGATGCAGTGATAAATCCGGGTTGACAAGCAAGATTTGTGGAGCACAATGGAAGCGTTGACTGTACTAGCTTGACATCCTGCCGCACGTCTAGTTAACCAGTGTTGGAAAGGGTCCACCATTCTTTTCGCTGTCGAGCACACAATGCGATCACAGGGCACAAAGATACAAGTGTCTCTGGCAAGGACTAGCAGGCTGGATACTGTATTTCTAATACATTTACTTTGACATTCTTTTGAGGAATACATGGAGAAACCGACAACTAATTATGTTAGTTTAGAAGTTCCCTTGTTCTCAGTACATTAAACGTATCTGTAAGAAGGGTTTGCTTAGCATCCCCGGAAAAAAAAAAAAAGTGTTCACATTCTTTAGGTCTGACCCGTGGTAAGGAGAGGGAGGATTAGAGAACATCTACTATTGACCACATGGAAGTTTTGAATGATATAAATTCAGAGATTCAGACCAGCTGAATCAAAATTAAAATGTACATGTAAAAAATGAGTTAGATAATGGGAGGGAGGACAGAGATAGAGCCAGAAGAGTGGGGAGTCGCGTTGAGGCGGGAGACGGAGGCATTCAAACTAGCATGTGGCGTTTCCTATGTAGGGCAAGATGGTCAGAACGGGAGAAGCTGCGGTCACAGTCTGGACACTGGAAAGGTTTGATTCCAGTATGTTTCCGGAAATGTCTTGTGAGTTCATCAGACCGAGCAAACTTCCATGTGCAGCCTTCCCACGTACATTTGTAGGGTTTTTCTCCTGCAAAAGGAAAAAGAACAGAGCTTAATGTTTCTGAAAACAAAAGGATATTAATTAGTAAAGTCAGTAAAGGTAAGGTTTTGGCTCTTAAGGCTCTTGACGAATATTATTTACAAGACAGAGTCATACATTTAGCCCCCAGTAACACAGTTCTTTCATAAACCACTACAGGACAAGCGAGAAAAAAATTAATTCTCTTAATGTTTAACTAGTTCTCTGCCAAAAAAGGGGGAAGGGACTTTAAGAGTTCTTAACGTGTGTCGTTGTTAGCTGCTGTGAGTTGGCCTCTGACTCATGGCAACCCCATAAAGAACAGAATTGGGCCGTTGTGATCCATAGTTTTTGCTGGCTGGTTTTTTGGAAGTAGATCACCACGCCTTTCTTCCTAGCCTGACTTTGTCTGGAAGCTCCACTGAGACCTGTTCAGCATCATAGCGACACACAAGTCTCCAATGACACATGGGTGGTGGCTGCACTAGAGGTACACTGGCCAGGAATCAAACCCAGGTCTCCCACATGGAAGGCAAGAATTCTACCACTAAACCACCACTGCTCTTAAAGTATATGTCTTAGTTATCTAGTGCTGCTATAACAGAAATACCACAAGTGGTTGGCTTTAGCAAACAGAAATTCATTCTCTAACAGTTTAGGAGGCTGGAAGTCCAAATTCAGGGCACCAGCTCTAGGGGAAGGCTTTCTCTGTCAGCTCTGGGTGAAGGTCCTTGTCTTTTAACATCTGTGGGCCTGGCACCCCTTGGAGATCTCCACGTGTCTTGGCATCAATCTTCCCCTGGGTCTAGGAGATTCTCAGCGCAGGGACCCTGGGTCCAAAGGACGTGCTCTGCTCCTGGCTCTTCTTTCTTTGTGGGACTGGGTCCCCATTTCTGCTTGCTTCTCTCTCCTTTTATCTCTTGTAAGATAAAAGGTGTGACTCAAGGGCATGGCTTGAATATCGGTGGTAAGGGTGGTGACTGGGGTAAGAGTGCTGACTTGAGTCACACCCTCTAGTAAGGTGGTGACTCAAGATACAGCCAACCTAATCCTGCCCCATTAACATAACAACAACTTACTCTCAAATGGGACCAAAGCCACTGGCACTGAGGCTGGGATTTACAACACATCACAAAATGGAAGATAATTATATCAGATCACAAAATGGAGGTCAACCACACACTACTGGGAATCATGGCCTCGCCAAGCTGACACATATTTTGAGGAGACACAATTCAACCCATGGATAATATTCCATCCTTTGGTCCCCAAAAATTCACCTCCTTGACACATGTAAAACATTCACCCCATTACATCATCCCAAAAGTCTTAAATTGACTTCAAGTCCAAAATCTCATCTGCAAAATTCCTCTTCATCTATGAACTTGTGAAATCTAGAACACAAGTTATCTGCTTCCAAAGTACAATGGTAGAACAAACACAAGGTAGACATTTCCATTACAAATGGAAAGACGGGATAATAGGCACCAAAGAACTCCAAAACCCAGCAGAACACATTACATTAGCTAGACCATCTATCTGGTCAACGGCCCTACCCTCCAGACTCTGGGTGTTGTCTACGTTCTCTGAATTCTGGGTGGAGACCCCTCGGCCCTGGGCTTCAGCTCCGCCTTCCATGCCAACTGGGATGGCAACTTTGTTCCCTTGGCTTTGGACAGCCCCATTCTCCTAGTTCATCTGAGTGGTGACACCACCCCCTGGGACCCTGGCAGGTCCTGTTCCTTTGCCCCTTGGGCATGGCAGCCCTGCTCCCTCAGCTTTGGGCAGCGGCTCCAGCCTCATCTCCCTAGCACTTGTGAATGGCAGCCCCACACTCTGGAACTGAGTTGGTGAAGATCTGACTCTTTGAAACCTAGGAGGCCATGGCTCCACCCTCTGAAACCTGGGCAGCTCTGCTTCCCGTGCTTCTTCAAACAGTTCTGCTGATCTCTAAACTTCTCCAGGGATGGCCCTTTTCTTTTTTTGGAGGACAACAGATGTAGCTCTCTTGGCCTGTTTCCTGACCACAGAATTCCAAGAGGCAGAAAGCATCCCCTCCTTCTATTCCTTCTCTGTTCCCTTCAGTCTCACAGGCTTAATTTCTTTAATAAAAGATTGTGTAGCCAAGTCCTTGGTGAAAATTCTGGGATATGTGTCCTTATTTCATACAACAGAATTTTCCAAATCTTCAAGTTTTGTTTTCATTTTGCACCATTCATTTTTAAGTCCATCTCTTTCCTCTCATTTTACTATAAGCAACAAGTAGAAATCTCATCCGCCAGATATTCAAGCTCACCACAAATTCTACCTTCTACCAAACATTTGAACATAATTCAGACAAGTTCTTTGCCACTGCATAAAAAAGCATCACCTTTCCTCCATTGTCCAATCACATGTTCCTCATTTTCTTTTAAAGCCTTACCAGAAGCACACTTAACGTCCACTTTTCTAGCAACATTCTGTTTCTGGCGTCTTATGTATTCTCTAAGACGATAGAGACTTTCTCTATAGCTCTCCTCACTTCCTTTTTGAGCCCTCATCAGAATTACCTTTGACATCCATAATTCTACCAACAGTCTCTTCAAGGCAATCTAGGATTTTATTATTAGGCACCTTAAAACTCTTGCAGCCTCTACCCATTACCCAATTTCAAAACAGCTTACACATTTTAGGTGTCTGTTGGAGCAGTGGCACCCCACTCCAAGTACCAAATTCTGTCTTAGTTACCTAGTGCTGCAATAACAGAAATATCACAACTGGATTCCTTTAACACACCGAAATTTATTTTCACACAGTTTAGAAGGCTAGAAGTCAGAATTCAGGGTGCCAGCTTTAGGGAAAGACTTTGTCGCTCTGTCGGCTCTAGGGGAAAGTCCTTGTCTCCTTCCAACATCTGTGGGCCCAATGTCCCTTGGAGAACTCCATGTATCTTGGCATCATTCTTCCCCTGGGTCTAGGAGGTTCTCAGCACAGGGACCCCAGGTCCAAAGGATGTGCTCCGCTCCTGGTTCTTCTTTCTTTGTGGGTACTGAGGTCTCTATCTCTGCTTGCTTCTCTCTCCTTTTATCTCTTGTAAGATAAAAGGTGTGATTCAAGTAAGGGCGTGGCTTTAATAAGGGAGGTAAGGGTGGTGACTAGGGTTAAGAGTGGTGACTCAAGAAACATCTCACCCTAATCCTGCCTCATTAACATAATGGGCAATTCACTCCCAAATGAGATCATAAATGCAGGTGTAGAGGCCAGGTTTTACAACACATTACAAAATGGAGAATAATTACATCAGATCACAAAATGGAGGACAACCACACACTACTGGGAATCATGGCCTACCCAAGTTGACACGTATCTTGGGGGACACAAATCAATCCATAACAGCATACAAGTCTGAAATCCATGCTGAGAAGCTACCAAACTAATTTCGGTTTTGACTTCTACTAACAGGATGAATAACTTAATAAACACCTGACGAGCTGTATTTGTGTATTCTCAAGTCTTAAACTTACTTGGAAACTTAATCATATGGAGTGCTATCCATTTAATGAGAAGTCCAAATCAAAAGTTTGTGGTATATTATTGTTCTTTTCAATAATTTTCTAAAAATATGAAGTCTCTATCAACTGTCAGGAATTTGAGCATCTTAATTTGTTGCTTAGTCAATCACTCAACCGAAAACCAAACCAGTTGCCACTGAGTTGATTCTGACTCATGATGACCCCATGTGTTTCAGAACAGAACTGCCACCATAGGGTTTTTAATGGCTGTGACCTTTCAGGAGTAGACAAAACAATTACTCCTAAATATAACGCTTTAACTCAGAAGTACTGAAAATATAGTAATTCCTCCCCTTTCTAAAACCTGATCCTGTGGGATAATTTGCTGATGAGGAACAAAAGACTCCTATGGGAAGATGACAAGGAGAGTTAGTATGAAGAGTCTCACAAATAAAAAGCATACTAAAGAAAAAGTATGTTAATGGCAATTTTACACGTTTAAGTTAGTAATAATAGGTAATGGATATCACAAATTCATTCCCATTTACCTCCCTGGATCTCTAGAAATCTTGCAGGATTGCCACTTCTTGGCATTTCAGTGGGATACTCAGAATTTGTGTTATCTCCTTTACTGCACAGAATATAAATGCTAAGAGGCATTTTTCCTATATCTGAATTACCATATAAAAATTCAATGTCTTTTTAATCTTAGGCTGGGAGTTGATAACACCCACCTATCAGGTCCCATTAGTGCCCCAAGGATACTTTTATCAATCTATGTGGCACTGATGATTGGGAGCCCCTGGGTTACGCAAACGGTTAAACCCTCAACTACTAGCTGAGAGGTTGGCGGTTCAAACCCACCCAAAGACACCTCGAAAGACAGGCCTGGCCATCTGCTTCCAAAAGGTGACAACCTTGAAAACCCTATGGAGCAGTTCTACTCTGCACATTTGGGATCTCCATGAGTCAAAAACTTAATGGCAACTAACAATAAATGTGGCATTGATACTGGGTGTTTCTCTAAACATAGGGTTATAACCCTCAGCTGTCTCTGTGACAGTATTAAGCCAAGGTAGTACCCTAACAGGAACCCTTGGTCTCAGCACCTTTTGACACTGCCTTTCCCTCCTCATCCTCTGCCTCCTCCCCAGGATTCACTAAAAAACTTCACTTCCACACTGTTAGCCACTTTTCTTCTCTTTTCTCTCCCCAACCCTAGACTCCGCTTTTAGTAAACATTCCTAATAAGAATGACTCACAACACTCAGAAAAACAACCCACATTCTGGGTTAAGGAAAACGTACACTGAGGTAAACTGCCTTTATACTAGCATTTCACTTCAAGGAGTTTGAGGTTAGATAGGACTCACTATAAACATTAATCACTACTACTGTTCACCATTAACCAGGTGTTTAAAATATTTTGGTACAATTTTCTTAGACGTTTTGCTACCAAAATGTTTAGGAGTACTTTGAACAATTTCACCTTTTCTTCATCTATAAAATGATCTTTATATGATCTGGCTGCACACACTCTATATTCAATACCAGGCAAGATAAAAAACACCCTAGGAATTATAAATATGGCAGGCAATAGCATAGAAATTCCCCAATTTTATAAGACAGTAATTAGCCAAATTTCTTCACTTTTCTTTCCTTTATTAAGTCTTCTACTTGAATTCTGAGCTCCTGAGTAATGCAAACAGCTAAGGGCTCAGCTACTAACCAAAAGGTTGGTGATTTGAATCTACCCAGAGGCACCTCTGAAGAAAGGCCTGGCAATCTGCTTCCAAAAAATCAGCCTTTGAAAGCCCTATGGAGCATAGCTCTACCCTGACACACACACAGGATCACCATGAGTCAGAATCGACTTGACGGCACTTTTGATTTGAATTCCATTTCTATTAAACGGCTGCATTTATGTGCTCTGCATAAAGAACTTTTCTTTGCTATCCTGAATCAAACCATGAATGTTTGTTAAATGACAGCCCATACGAAGACTAGACCCTTGATGACACAGGCCCACAGCTGTGAGCACTTTTCTCTTTGTCCCTGGTGAGACTCCAGCCCTTTCTCTCTTACTACAGACAGGACATAACTACAAGTGATTGTGAGACCCTGTTATGTGCAGAACCTTGGATCTGTTCTCATTTGTTAAAAGAGCAAGTCATCATCAAAACCTTCATTCTTCACACCTGATACCAAAAAAAAACAAAACTAAACTGGTTGCCGTCAAGTTGATTCCAACTCATAGTGACCCTATAGGACACAGCAGAACTGCCCTATAGGGTTTCCAAGAAGCGGTTGGTGGATTCAAACTGCCGACCTTTTGGTTAGCAGCTGTAGCACTTAACCACTATGCTACCACAGTTTGATGATAGAGACAGCTATAGACAACTAAAGCAGCTTTCAAGATGCCTGAAAAGTTTTGCTTACAATAACCTCTAAAGCTAGGACTGTTGTCTTTAACACTCCCCTCCCACACTCTTCAAAAGAAAGGGGAAGAGAGTGTTGCATCTCTAATACCTGTATGTGTTCGTCTGTGTGCTTTCAAGTGAGAGCTCTTAGTGTACACTTTGTTGCATCCGTCGTAATCGCATCTGTGTATCCGCCGCTTCCTCTGGGTGTCTGGAGACTCCACAGGTAAAGGTCTTTTCCCCGGCTGTACTATGACCGAAGGGTGATTCCTACAAAAGTCAAGGTTAAATGTAAAATGTTGAGTAAAAGGCTCTTCCTTTTCCTCAGTCGACTAAAAGCATTAACAACACTGGGCGAAACAAACAAACAAACAAAACCCAACAAAATAAAAAGAAATTAGCGGATCAACCCGAGAAGCACTGCTATATTCATTCAACAAACATTTATTGAGCACCTACCATGAGCCAGGCACCGTGCTTGGCACCGGGACACAAAGATGAATAAAAACAGGGTTCCTGCCCTCGAGGAGCTCACACTCTAGGGGAGACAGACATGTAGATAAGTAACGACAGTAAGAAGGGTTAGGTGCTAAGCTAGAGGGAGGAGGCACAAAGGTCTAGGAGAGCCTCTTTCCCTCAATAAAAACTTGCCTCTGTATAGAATTTTGTGGTACTAGGCCCTGGTGGCACAGTGGTTAAGAGATTGGCTGTGAATCAAGAAGGTTGGCAGTTCAAATCCACCAGCTGCTCCTTGGAAACCCTATCGGGCAGTTCTACTCTGTCCTATAGGGTTGCTATGAGTCGAAATCGATTTGACGGCAATTGGGGTTTTTATTTCAGGCAGTGCTGAACAGTAACACTATATGACGTTTTCCCACAGGCTGGCCTGATTTTCATTTAGTGTTCTTTAGGGAAAAAATGTAAAAGGTCAAATTCCTAAGGCTCAGGCAACCTATCTACATTTGATCCTTTACGTAACTCTGACATTTAGTTAGTCTCTTAAGAAAGAACGGCAATTCACATTTAATGTTCAAATGTTGGCTCTTCCAAGAAGAAAAGTTGACACTGCTGGCTTCACAAACTCGAACCTTTGTTGTGACTATTATTCCTGAGAATGGGGAGAACTGGGCGAGGGAGCCCCTTACTCATGACAATGGCTCCAAAGCACAGCACCAGCTGCCTTGGGACACCTGGCATTCTGCCTCTTCTGGTTACTCACACAGACTCATATTCCTGCGTCTGCACTCCTTTTAGGGTGGGCATGAAATCGGATCGTGTTGAACGTCATTGCTGTGAACGTTCTCTCTTTCAGAAAAGAAGGTGGAGGGAAGGAAAGGCAGATGAGGGAAAGAATATAAAGTTTTCTCAAGCTTCCCCAGCTGATTAATTAAGCAATTAAAAGGGTCTAATCTGTTCACTTGCTTTCCTTATGATTAATTACTTGATACATTACAAGCTTATGTCGTTGGCCTCCAAAGGTAATGAAAGATTTCTTTTTCTTTTAAATTTGAATTTGCGGCACATGGTTGCAATAATCATATGAGTGTTTTGTACAAGTGTGTATGGGGAGAAAAAAGGCTGGTAAAAAGGAAAAAGGAGTCTGATGAGGGTAAACACCCATGTTTATGAGGTACAAAAAGAAAAACAAAATTTAGCCATAAAAATCAAAAGGGAGTCCTTGAAATGAGACTTGTTTTTGGTCCTGGAAAACATTTGGATACAACTCGCTTATCAACAGTACTTACACTTTTTCAGGCATGCTAATAAGAGACTAAGAAAACAATAGGAGGTGCCTTTATTTTAAGGGAGCTTACCTATTTCTCACATTTTTGTTATTAGCAATGAAAACTGTCAATTTTGAGTATCACTTCACCTCCCTACCCTGAATAAAACAGCCAAGTTTAGAAACATGGAAAAGTGAATGTGAAAGAGTGAGAAAAAAAGAACAAGGACTTCCATTATACATAAATTTAGACAAATACCTGAGAAAATAGAGAAGTCAGAGGTTTATGGCAGATAGTTTTTGTAAAGCTGAATTATTAATTTAAAATCCTTTAATAAAAATAAAAACATAACTGGTTTATCTTAACCCTTCAACTTTAATCCTATTTAATGAAGATGGTTTGTCTTCATTAAGAGCAGAACTTCAGGAAATCAAATGCTAGGGAAAAAAACTTCATGGTTAAATAATCTGCTATTCCTTTGGGACACAGGGGCAGGGGGAGGGTATCCCAGCTGATTTTAGAAGTCGCTCCCAATTATCAGGTTTTATGGGTTGGGAATCTGTCGAGTAGTTTCTGAGCTGTAATTACAATTGCTTTTTCCAGTCGCACCTTCTGTTATATAAAGATACGCTGAAAGGCTGTGTACTCCAACTTTAAACCCCAGCTTTGTCACTGATAGCCCCTGTGGCCCTGGGCAAGGTACTTGGCCCTTCTATACCTCGGTTTCCTCTCTGTAAAATGGGGATGATGATAATATCATCTCAGAAGATTGTTGTAATGTACGTAAAACACTTAGAACAATACCTGTCCCAGGGTGAAACTTTTAAATGGTAGCTGTTAATACTTCAAGGTTCAGAAATTCCTTACTCATTTGGAGACTTAGCACACTACAGCTGTTTAATTTTAATGAGTTTTTACCATGTCCCAAAACCGGATCAGGAGATCTCTACTCAAGCTAATGTCTGTCTCAAAATGTAGCAAGAGTCTGAGACTGGTTAGCAGCCCCATCTCCAAAGAGCCTGACGTTGGTACAGGCTGAGGCTGGAGATGAGGGTCTTAGGCTCTACCCTTTTTGGTCTCTTTACTCCTCATTTTTAGAGACGTTGTTTGGGATCATTATAACCAATAAATGAGAATAGCTTTAAAAAATCAAATACCTGGTAATTGTTTTGGGCTAAGCTGACCCCTCTTAAATTTGCTACAAGTCACATACACAACTAAATGGGGAAACCTTGTCCTCAAGTTTTTTGTTCTAAATACTTTCACATATGTAAATACATAACAAAAGGAAGCTGATATGTTTGAGTGCCCTTAAAAATAATTCTAAAGCTGCAACTCTGTGATTGAACAAATGGATTTCAAAGTCATATTTTAGAGTCTGCCTCTTGAAAGAAGGGTTTTCTAAGGCAAATATTATTGAGCTGCCTCATCAAAATGGTACTAGGCGTTTGGTTTCAAGTGATTCTTTCCTGGCTAGCTGGTTTCCTATGTGGGCTGCTACTGGGTACCCTCCAAGACATTACTTAATCACATCTGTGAGAAAATTACTTAAAGAGTAGACTTCCCAGTTGTGGCTAATCTGTAGAATTTTTTGAGGAGCAAAATGCATTCTTATGTCAGCATTAAAATAAGCATATTACTCATGAATCATAAAAACCATTGGGCTTGAGATCATCAAAAGGACATATTTCAGTAAAACTGGAAAAAGTATTTCCTTTTCAGCAGCATACAGAGCAGTGTATTGCCTTCAAATACTCCTCTTCTGTCTTGTTTCACATTGTAATTCATAATAACGTAGACTTCAAAATAACCCTTTTTCAGCCAGTGGGTTCCTATGTGGGCAGTTGGCTATATTTAGTTTTATAGCAGCTTATCCATCACCTGTGCAAGAACAACCACAAGTGCATGCTAGGTTGCTAGTTACTTTCCCAAAGAAAAGACACCCCTCATCATAAAAAGAGAATTCAGGCTATAGAGCTTGTACATTTTGTCCAGTTGTTCTATTTTTCCTTTCACCCAAGCGAGTACATGAACACAGATGCAATCAGTTAAACGTAGACAGGATGGCGGGAGGAGCACTCTTCTAAAGGCAGGAAATCAAGCCCAGGTCCCTTGTTGTTGCTAACAGTGTGATTAAACAAACAAAAAAACCAACCAGTTGCCATCGAGTTGATTCTGACTCATGATGACCCCATGGGTTTCAGAGTAGAACTGCATTCCATAGGGTTTTCAATGGCCGCGATCTTTCGGAAGTAGATCACCAAGGCCTTTCTTCCGAGGTGTCTCTGGGTGGATTCGAACCACCAACCTTTCAGTTCATAGCCCAGCGCTTAGCCATTTGTGCTACCTAGGGACTTCTAACAGTGTGATTACAGGTGAGTTATTTCATGTCTTGGCTCATCGGTTCTCCATTTCTTCTGACTCCCACATGCTGGTTATAGGGGAATAAAATGAAATAATTCCTTTGAAAACACTTGGAAGTTTCTTTTTTTTCTTCCTGAGGGGAGGGGGTACTACATAATTGCAAAGGGTAATAATGTATAATTGCATCAGAGACTTTCTCCCTATCAGCTAACTTGGCTGGCTGAAAAGATTTATTCTCTGTTCTTCATCTACCAGGAAGTATATACAGACAACTGTTATGGGCTGAATTGTGTCCCCCACAAATATGTCTTGTAAATCCTAACTTCTATGCCTGTGGTTATAATCCCATTTGGGAATGGGCTGTCTTCGTTATGTTAATGAGGCAGGATTAGTGCAGGATGTGTCTTGAGTCAATCTCTTTTGAGATATAAAAGAGATTAAATAGGCAAGAGAGGAAGCCGAGATGGGGGAAGAGGGATGCCAAGCCACATGAAGATCACCCAGGAGCAGAAACTCAAAGAGACAAAGACCTTTCTCTACAGCTAACAGAGAGAAAGCCTTCCCCTAGAGCTGGCACCCTGAATTCGGACTTCTGGCCTCCTAAACTGTGAGAGAATAAATTAGTTTGTTAAAGCCACCCACTTGTGTATTTCAGTTATAGCAGCCGTAGATAACTAAGACAACAACCAAAAAAAACTGACTCTGATTTGGTGCAATAGACAATTAATACATGAGCTACTATCCAGCACCTACATGAGTTGAACACGGATACATCTAGAACATATCTGAAGTCAACAGAAAACAGCTGCTCTAAAACTTGAGAATTCATGTTCGGTTAATGGTGTAAGGGAGAGGGGTGGTGAAGACACTGTAGAAAAGTGGGCAGATCATTTACTCGATTTGGAGAAAAGGTGATGTGGGAGGAAGATGACAGAAGGGACCCTGTGGAGATAATAGTTGTTGCCTTTGTACCAGGAAGCTAGCTACTGAACCCAATGTTGAAAGCACCATAACACAAGACAATTACAACAATAATAAAAAATAATTACAACCAATATGAAAAAAAAGAGGAAAATGAGGTAGCAAGATAAAGTAACTTGCAAAAGGTTACACATATGGTGGACAGGAGAGATGGGATCCAAGATGTCAGCTACTACACACAGCCTCCAATGCAATCACTGGTAAGTTAAGAATATCTACAGTGGTGAATCCATTAAGGATGCTATTTAATCTGTGTGTATCACCTACAACAACTACCACTCAGTGCTCAGATGCTGACCCATGCACCACAACCTTCCAATTGGAGGGCAGTTCTAAAGGTGACTGAACAGTCTACAGGCAGATAGGATTAAAAACACCAGAGAATAAAGAGTTCTTTCAACACTTAGCCATCCTGAAATATACAGACAACTTTCCGTTTCTGTTTTGGAGGTCTCTCTTCGCCTTGTGGTCAGCCTGAAGACTTTGATTAAAGACGTACCCCATAATAGAAACAGTATACTCTATTAGAAGTGACAATTAGGAAGACAATGTGTGTCTACCACATGAAAAGTTTTCATGATTCAACCTAGAACACCAAATTCACTCACGTCAGAATTACAATTATGTGAAAATTATGTAGACAGCCTGAAAGGATGAGGAAACAAAACAAAATAAAAATGATTTCTGCAATAAGGTGGCAAAATCATGAGTGATTATTTGATTGAAGACTTGACATAACTGTGTAACAGAGAGCATGCTGTTTTTGGAGATTCTCACGTCTTGACCAGTCAGCATGGGGCCACTGTCCAGTGGCTGCCACATACTATAACATGCTCCTGGCAAACCACACCCCATCATGCATTTGAAGCTTGTGCTTCCATTCCAGGATCCGAGATGTACACTGCTACGCAAATGCCAGGTAGACCTAAATATACTTACTCTTGCAACAATGCTTGCGGGGGGGACACTGAGTTCATTAAAGGGGGTGACATTTCTTCAGGATAATAATCTGTCCTCTGTGGTTCAATCCCAGGTTCTATTTTAATTTTTTTCTGTAATATAGGCTTCTCATATGATTCAATTACAGGTACTAAAAAATAAAAATGAAAAAGTACAATTTACCAATTTCAGTTTTAAAAGCTTACTGCACAGCTCTTATCAATAACACTGATGTGTATTTATCTGCCTTTGGCAAAGGTTACAGGGGAAACAGAATCTGTGAGGAAATCTATTTTCTCGTGACTCTTATTTTGCCAGCATATATAAGGGTTGGACGCCAGCCCTTAAATGGTCCTTCTCTATGATTTCTGGTTATGTTCTTTCAACCTCATTGTCAGGTGACCAGCCAGTAAACAAGGCTGTTAAAAGTCATTAGCTACCACCATGATCAAAAGGTATTTATTAAATGCCTTTTTTGCACCTAGAATCATGTTGGCGTTCAATAAAGCAATTTATAAAGTTAAGACTCTTACTAACCCAAACTTGACAATCATATACTGAAAATAATCATCTGACAGTATCACACCGTGAGCCTAATTCTTGGGAGCTCTTAAAAAGGCAATGTCTTAGGCCGAGTCTAAGGGGAATATTTCCTTTTAGGAGTTCAACAGCTCTTTGCTCCCTCCCCAGATTGTCTGGTGAGCACCCAACGGGCGCGCAAAGCAGAGTGAGTGGCAGAGGGAGTCAGCAGTGGTATTTACCTTGCATGCTGCTATTTGAATTGTCCATCTCCTCCGACAAGGAGACCATGAGCGGCTGCTGGAGGTGGCTCGTGTACATAAACGGGACAGGCTGCACCACGACGGGCTGGATGACAGGCAGTATTCCTGGGCTTCGGATTCCGTGCCGGGAGAGCGCAGCAGCCATCACGGGAGGCATGGACAGCGGCACACTGAAGGGCTGCACTCCGGCTGGAGGGGGCGAGTATTTTTTCATCGGTGGGCTTGAAGAAGGCACACTCAACCCTGGTGAGGTTCTCCGATGTGATGACTGGAATTTCAGGGAGGAAGGAGAATGCCCAGCCGAAGGTGGTGAACTCCGCTTGTTCACGGTGAGGTCCACTGGCTCCATCTGTATTCCATGTGATAGGCCTTCTGAGGTCTGAAAGAACTTATCAGGTAAAGGTGTGGAGTAAATGACTCCATACTTGTTGGGCTTCATGGGCTCCATGTAATTAGAGGGGTAGGACTATTGGAAAAGAAAAAAAGAAAGGTGTCAACAGATGAAGTAGGTACATGTGCTTGAAACACAAATTAAGGTGAAAATATGCAACAAGTCACTTTCAGTCAGGTGAGCTTTAAAACTCGATTTAGATTTAGATATATATTTAGCCCTAAAAAATGCTGCAAGAGAGCTGGTCTAATAAACATTAGAACTGAGGTCAATGTATGGAGTCTCTGAGTGGTGCGAACGATTAACACACTTGGCTGCTAACCAGAAGGTTGGTGGTTTCAGTCCACCAAGAGGTGCCTTGGAAGAAAGTCCTGGTGATCTACTTATGACAAATCAGCTATTGAAAACCCTGTGGAGCACATTTCTACTCTGACACACACAGAGTCACCATGAGTCAGAGCTGACTCCATGGCAACTGATAAAGGTCAGTGTGGTTACTGTATCACACTGAAAATCTGAAATTTAATTCTATGATAGTCCCTATCTGTCATGGATTGAATTGTGTCCCCCAAAAATGTCTGTCAACTTGGCTGGGTCATGATTCCCAGTACTGTATGATTGTGTACCATCCCGTAGTCTGATGTAATTTCTTTATGTGTTGCAAACTTAGTCACTATGATGTAATAAGATGGATTAGCAGCAGTTATACTGATAAGGTCTACAAGATTAGACAGTGTCTTAAGCCAATCTCTTTTGAGATATAAAAGAGAGAAGTGAGCAGAGACACATGGGAACCTCATACCACCAAGAAAGCAGTGCCAGGAGCAGAGCGCATCCTTTAGACCTGAGGTTCCTGCACAGAGAAGCTCCCAGATCAAGGGAAGATTGATGACACAGACCTTCCTCCAGAGCTGACAGAGAAAGCGTTCCCCTGGGGCTGACGCCCTGAATTCGGACTTGTAGCCTACTGGACTGTGAGAGAATAAACTTCTCTTTGTTAAAGCCATCCACTTTTGGTATCTCTGTTACAGCAGCACTAGATGACTAAGACACCATCTCAACATTAAGTCTGAGGCTGATACCTGGAAAAATTTTAAAACAGACTATAAAACAGAAAGCTTATGAGTCTTTAAAGACTATGGTTTCATAAGGAGTAAGTGATGGGGTTCACCAGGAACCGGCCAAGCCAAACTAACCTCTTTGCTTCTCTGATGGGGTTTGATTGGCAGGAAATAGGCTTCAGCTTTAGTGTCTTTAACCTCAGGACATTTACCTTTCCCATGATATACTTGTATATACTATGAAGAAAGGGGGCTGGCATGATAGTACCTTTGGACAGGCTTCAGCTGCTAAATAATCACATGCAGAGGGTGACTAGCAGTCCTGTTTGCCCAGAACTTTCCTGGTTTCCCACATTCTGGAAAACTCCTCAGTCCTGGGCAAACCAGACTGGTCAGCTTCCTCCCAAATCTAAGATCTCTTTCACAACTGACCTAAGTGATCTTCAAATGCCTTTTTCTCTTACAATATTAGGAAGATCTAGCTCTTATCTACCAGCCTTAAATACAAATCAACCACAGTAATTTCACACAGGCACCCAATCTGTGGCTACTGTCCTTTGGCCATGGTATTCACTAACTATTTAAAAAAAATTTTTTTTAAAAAAAACGAAATCTTTGTTTTTGAAAAAATTAAACAACATGAGCTATTTTCTTTATATATATTTAGGAAAACTGAAATTTTTGGTGTTAACATGTCAAGTCCACCTTCAGAAAATCACTCATACTTGAATGTTTTAAAGTGATAAATGACATATTGTTTCTCCCTTCCAACTCTAAAATCCTGTGCTTTTATGATTTTGAGAAAATACTAATTCAGGATGCAATTGAGAAAAATCACCAATGGTGCCTTATAGTTAAACAGCCAAAATGCACAATTAACTCATCTAATGCCCTTCCCACCTAATAGCCACTACCATTAAGTTATAAATAATTGTGGAGCTGTTGTTGTTAGTTGCTATTGAGTCAATGCCGACCCCATGTGTGCAAAGCAGAACTGCACTCTGTGAGGTTTTCAAGGCTGTGATCTTTCGGAAGCAGACTGCCAGGACTTACTTCCAAGGTGCCTCTGGGTGGACTCAACCATCCAACCTTTCTGTCAGCAGCCAAGTGTGTTAAGAGTTTGCACCATCCAGGGACTACTAACATATTTACTTATGTATTTGTGTAAAGTATGCACAATGAGGGTTTACGAAACTAAGTAAATATGGGGTGGGGGGAGATTTTCCTAGTTCTATAAAGTTTAACCTGCTTTATAAAATTCTGGTTTTTATAGGAAAAACCTTCTGGAAATAGGAGGCAGCATTCACTGTTTACACTCATCAAAATGTACTTTTCTCTTTTATTTTCAGCCTTTTCCTCAAGGACCTCCCCATGACCTAGTTTTTAATGCAAATAGTTTTTGCCAGGGAAATGGGAAGCAAAATTAGGACACACATTTATTGTCGTCATTGTTGGCTTGTTTTTATCCATATTGTTGTTGTTAGGTGCTGTCAAGTCAGCTCCAACTCATAGCGACCCTATGTACAACAGAAGGAAACACTGCCTGGTCCCGCGCCATCCTCACAAAAGTTGCTATGTTTGAGCCCACTGTTGCAGCCACTGTGACAATCCATCCTGTTGAGGGGCTTCCTCTTTTTCGCTGACCCTCTACTTCATAAGCATGATGTCCTTCTCCAGGGACTGGTCCCGCCTGATAACATGTCCAAAGTACATGAGACAAAGCCTCACCATCCTCGCTTCTAAGGAGTATTCTAGCTGTACTTCTTCCAAGACAAATGTGTTTGTTCTTCTGGCAGTGCATGGTATATTCAGCATTCTTCGTCAACACCATAATTCAAAGGCATCAACTCTTCTTTGGTCTTCCTTATTCACTGTCCAGCTTTTGCATGCATATGAGGCGACTGAAAACACCATGGCTCGGTTCAGGTGCACCTTAGTCCTCAAAGTGATATCTTTGCTTTTTAACACTTTAAAGAGGCCTTTTACAGTAGATCTGCCCAAGCAATGCATCATCTGAGTTCTTGACTGCTGCTTCCATGGGTGTTAATTGTGGATTCAAGTAAAATGAAATCCCTCACAACTTTTATCTTTTCTCCATTTATCATGATGTTGCTTATTGTTTCAGTTGTGAGAATTTTTGTTTTCTTTATGCTGAAGTATAATCCATACTGAAGCTGTGTCTTTGATCTTCATCAGTAAGTGCTTCAAGTCCTCTTTGCTTTCAGAAGCAAACTGTGTCACCTCCATATTACACATTGTTAATGAGTCTTCCTCTAATCCTGATGCCCCATTCTTCTTCATATAGTCTAGCTTCTTGAATTATTTGCTCATAATACAGACTGAATAAGTATGATGAAAAGATACAACCTTTCCTGATTTTAAATCACACAGTACCCCCTTGTTCTGTGTGAACGACTGCCTCTTGGTCTACGTACAGGTTCCTCACGAGCACAAGCAAGTGTTCTGGAATTCCCATTCTTTGCAATATTATTCATAATTTGTTAGGATCCACACAGTCGAATGCCTTTGTAGAGTCAATAGAACACAGGTAAACATCCTTCTGGTGTGCTCTGCTTTCAACCAAGATCCATCTGACATCAGCAATGATATTCCTCATTCCACGTCCTCTTCTGAATTCAGCTTGAATTTCTGCCCGTTTCTTGTTGGTATACTGCTGCAACTGCTTTTGAATGATCTTCAGCAAAATTTTACTTGTGTGTGATATTAATGATACGGTTCAATAATTTCTGCATTCTGCTGGATCACCTTTCTTTGGAATGGGCACAAATATGGATCTCTTCCAGTTGGTTGGCCAGGTAGCTGTCTTCCAAATTTCTTGGCATAG
>NW_004444062.1:6093513-6114923 GCF_000243295.1 Trichechus manatus latirostris
TGGATCACCTTTCTTTGGAATGGGCACAAATATGGATCTCTTCCAGTTGGTTGGCCAGGTAGCTGTCTTCCAAATTTCTTGGCATAGACGAGTGGGCAGTTCCAGCGCTGCATCCGTTTGTTGAAACATCTCAGTTGGTATTCCGTCAATTCCTGCAGCCTTGATTTTTCGCTGATGCCTTCAGTGCAGCTTACTTCTTCCTTCAATACCATCGGTTCGTGATCACAGGATGAGTGTAAGGAAACTAGGAACTAAGAACCTGGGAGATTTGCAAATTTAATAATATGCTCAGGTTTCTCAAGCCATAAAGAAAGAGAAAGCCCAACACAAAGCTAAGCCTTACAAACATTAGGTACAGTTTGCTGATAGTTTGCTCTCACATGAATGCCTCATCCCCTATTTTGGACATGGGGTTACTGTAAGGCTAAAGGGCTGATCATAGGGAGGTGCATTTAGACAGGGACACAGCCCTGAATATATAATTAACTATTTCTAGTCAGATTGCTTCATCAAAGGGTGAACAAAATTGGTCCCTCAAACTGTCTCACTAGCAAATTTCACAACACTGTTTGCCAGAACCTTATATTAGACACATTTACTTTAATTATTTGGGTGTAGGCACAAGCTACTGCAATTAGTTTACAATAATCTGGTTCTCCATAGTGTAAGGGCTGAGAAGGGTTCACTGGGGTGTGTGCTCTGGGCGGGTGCGCCCTGGTAATAGTCATTCCTCCGTTTCAGACCATTCCTATCCTCTAGCAAAGCAGTGCAGATCAGAGTCGCTGCACCAGCCCAAATCCTACACAGAGGCAAGTGTTGACAAAGCAGAAAAGGCACCTCTGCCACTGATGGAAGGAGCCCTGGTGGTGCAATGCTTAAGCACCTGCCTGCTAACCTAAAGGTTAGTGGTTCAAATCTACCCAGTGGCTCCACGGGAGAAAGACCTGGTGATCCTGTAAAGATTACAGCCTAGGTAACTCTATAAGGCAGTTCTGCTCTCACACGGGGTTGCTATGAGTCAAAATTGACTCGACGGCACCTAACAACAACAAACCATTAATGGACATCCAATGTCCCCTGCACATACTGCTTACCTGAGGAAACCCTGTGTCCTGAAGGAGAGACACGTCTGAAGACAGACACAATCAAGGACCTCCTCCCCCTCCCTCACCCCATTACCAAAACCAAACCAAACTCTTTGCCATCAAGTTGATTCTGACTCATAGCAACCCTGCAGGACAGAGTAGAATGGCCCCACAAGGTTTCCAAAGAGCGGCTGGTGGATTCAAACTGTCGACCTTTTGGTTAGCAGCCGAGCTCTTAACCACTGCACCACCAGGGCTCTCACCCCATTAAGGGTGGTTTAAAAAAAAAAAAAAAAAAAATTCCAGTTTCCATTGGGTCGAGTCGATTCTGACTCCTGGCAATCCCATGTGTGCCAGAAAAGAATTATACTCCACAGGGTTTTCAACGGTGGTCGCCCGGAGCCGGAATCAATTCAATGACAACACATTTGTTTTCTCGTTTGTTTTTTAATCTTTCAGGAGTAGATCACCAGGCCTTTCTTTCAAGGTGCCTTTGGATGGATTCAAACTGCCAACATTTCAGTCAATAACCAAGCACTTTAGCCAAGCACTTCTACCCAGGAAGCATTAAGGGTGGTAATAGTTTTTAATTATCAAAAAGAACTGTTATTAAGAAAAGGGGTTTTTGCTTCCGTGGTGACATGTATTCAACTGTTCATACTTCCCCAGTGCCTCTTTACTGCTGTTTTCCCTCACTAAATGTTAGCTGAGCCCCTAGCACAGGTGCTCGATAAATACTTGATGAACGAAGGCAGTGAATTAATACACACTCTTAGCAAGGTTTTACTACCAATGAGGCTAAGGATAATACCAAACCCTTTTGAACCTCGAAAAAAATGATTTTGATTGTGAAAGAGAAAAAAAGCACAAGGTTTGGATACTTTCCTAAAGCTCTACTACTTTATACTAAAGTGGGAATTTCAATAGTTTCTTTTTTATTAGGAATTAGTTTTAGTGAATTTTCCATTAACAGTTTATGTTGGTGCACCGACTGAGTGAAATACGTATTAAGTCTCTATTTCACTCTTCATCAATGTGAAAAAAATGAACATCTGGAACAGGGTGATAGCAAGTCAAAAGAATCTTCCAGCCACGGTGGGGCTCCGAGCGCAGGAAGGCAGGGTTCATTTATAAGCAAGCACTCTGGAAACAACAAATGTCACGCCCCTCTATGCAACAAAAGCAGAAGGTGCTCTTTCTACTGGACTCGTAAAAGTCCTGAAAAGGCTTTGCTAAAACAGAGCAGAACAACTACTGATTTTAAGTACTTCTCCATCTGTAAGGGGTCTGTTAGGTGGCAATTTTCATTAAAAAAGAAAAAAGGAGAAGAAAAAGGGAACACACTTTTTTCAAAAGTAATTTTTCTAAAGGAATAGATAAGAAAGAATACTTTTTTACAATTTGTTTTCCTTCTCACTTCTTGAATTAAACCCTTTAACTTTCAGCCATCTTTGGAAATGTGTGGGTAAAAACAATTCCTTTACGTGTGCATTTTATATACACATGCTGTCTCCAATTTTACAAATGAAAATCTCCACTTTTATAGATTTAAAACAATGAAGGCTCAGAGAGCTGGTGGTTGTGTGGTCAACATCACGTGACTAGTAAGTAGCAGAGATCCCAGGCACAGACCTGTGGATCACCAGAAACCAGTTGCCATGGAGTTGATTCAGACTCATGGTGACCCCATGTGTGCCAGAGTAGAAGTGTGCTCCATAATGGCTGATTTTTAAGACGTAGACTGTCAGGTCTTTCTTCCAAGGCACCTCTGGGTGGACTGGCACCGCCAACCTTTTTGTTAGCGGCCAAGTATGTTAACTATTTGCACCACTCAGGGACTCCTAGATCTGGGAAGGGGATGTCTATCCTGCTCTCCACTCTTACAAATTTTAACGTGAAAACCCAAAGCTTTACCATCTGCTTCAAAGCACCGGGTTTAGCGGTGAATGGTATGCAAACAAAAGCAGAGAGCTCTTATATTTCAGTAAGAGAGATGACATTCCCCCACTTTCTGTAAACTATAGCAAAACACTAAACAAGCAGATTGCTTTGGCAATGCTCTCTTTTTAAGGGGGTAGGGGATAAGTCACCAGAAAATTCCTTATTCATATGTGGAATTAAGACAAAAAAATTTTACATATACTGCCTTCTTGCTTAGAACACTGATTTGAACAGCCAAAGACTTCAACCATTAGATCAAAGACTGAATTAGAAAGCAAAAAGAATAAATTAGATTCAATACACTCCACCTATGAAGGCAGGGGAGATGAAATTTAAAGATTTAAGAGTGGAAATAGAAGTTTTAAATTTAATTCTGTTAAGTTAAATAACCACAACACCCTACTCTCCAAGTGCTTCAGTTAACCGAGGTTTCGCTAAATTAAGGGGGTTAAAAAAAAAAACTTCATTGTAAGGACTGACACTAATTTTGGTAAAACTATCTAATTAAATCCTGTAGGTGTTAGCTGAAGCTGAAAACTGGAGCATAAAGGAGAAAAAGATCGTTAAGTGTAAAAATACTTCTAAGTGTTTTATCTTCATATAAGTTACAATATTAAAAGTATAACAGTTACTTTAAATTCATTTTACTTTCCATTTTTCCAGTTAAGTGCATTTCCTTGCACTTAATTATCATGCCAACTTAGCAACGTGGATCTTCATTTTAGCTTTAAATTAGGCTCTTGACCATATTTTTTTTCATGCTTGATTAAAAGCACTGGAAGCACACCGGATAGTAAAATGCATCATTGATGGTTCTGCATCATTTATAAAATTAATCATATTCTCTGGTACTAAAAACCCATTCATGTTTTAAGGATATAATTAATGGAGAAATTTTATACCTTCATTTTCCTCCAATAGGATCATACAATAGTTTGAGTGGGGAGGCAGTTTGATGAACACAGTGACAGCACTTAGTAACATTACAGGTCAACTTAGTCTTTCAATGAATATAATTCTTATTGCTCAGTTATTATATTCAGACATTCAGTTTTCTAGTTGTCATGCTGGATGATAAAATGTTATTTCCTTGCAGTCGCTCTTACTTTTCATTATAGACACTGGTAAACACTTCCCTGGGTTAATAATATCCATGGCAACTCGGTGTCAAGGGCCTTGGAGTGACCCTTATACAAGACATGGATCTTGTATAAACACTTTTGGCAGGAACCTCCACAGCCAATACATAAAGATGATCTAATTTTGCAAGTGTGTCATTACCAACCTTCAGATACACAACTCAGGCCAAGTTTCCCCCTTGTGAGTACTTCCCAAGCCCACGGAAGAAAAGAACAAGACAGAGTGGGAGTGTTGCCCTGTTATTTAATATTTACTCAACCACTCTCTGCTTTGAAGTCAGACACCTTTCTGCTGTCACCAAGGTCTCCTCTCCACAGTACTCATGTTGTACCTAAATAAACACCTGGCCTAACGACTAGTCCCCTGGTGACCTAACAGCATCTTGCGTGGCCTGGCTTAAGAGAGAAGCAAGGTGTTGAAAAAGACCATGAACACAATTCCCGTCCAGCCCGACTCTTCCAAGCAAAACTAAATTCCACCCTCACTGCCAAGTTCTTTCTCTTACCCACTTCTCTTCAGTCCTCTCTCACACAATCACAGCTCCATATGGCTGTTGTCAATGGCTTTTAAGCAAATAATTTTATCCTTAATATATTTTTAAATACAAAAGGACTGGAGAGTTTTTGTAAACCTAATTCTGTCATGGCCAGATTCTCCTCTGGCCTAACTTCAGTGCTGATCATAATCTTGGGGGATGTGGGGCACAGGTCTTAAGGACCCATTAAAGGATGCACGATTACGAGGAGGGTGTACACCTTGCATGCTACCATGGACTTTGAGAAAAGTTTGCCTATCAGATAAATGCTTGTCAAGTAATGAGAAACTTGAAGGAATAACATGACACATGGTAATGTTGTTATTACTTGGGATAAAGTAGGAGAGGTGTTCACTTACCACCGAGACAGGGTCCATGGCCTCCTGCTTAACAGGGACTGGGTCAAACATAAGCATTCTCTTGGTTGAACTTTCTAAGGTGCTCTGCTGTTCAGCCTAGAAGAAAAAACAAGGTGTCCACCTAAATCCCGAGCTTATGTTAAATATAAACTAGGAAAAATAAAATACTCCTTGCTCCCCCTCCTTACCCCTCCCCCACTCCCCGGAATGGCCAGAATCTGTTTCCTTTACCTATGAAAGATACCATTTTATATAATTAAAACCAGACTCCATGGTCATAACCAGAGGAGAGCCAACCAGCATTTTTAACTCAAATACATAAACCCTGACATTTCTGGAACAACATGTACAGGCCCTTCTAAGCAGCAAAGCTTGCTTAAGCTCGCTGTGCAACTCAATATGGAAGTTCATGTTACATATGAATGTTAAACACCTTTCCTTTTTCCTTATCTTCATTACAGAAAAACTGTGGCGGGGGGTTTGTAGGGAGGAGACAAGCAAAAAGAAAACCTAGAACCACCATCATTAATATTTTTCCTTTTATCCTTCCAAATCATCTTTTTATAAGGAATCACAGTGTTCATAATATTTAGTAGCCACTTTCTCATTTGACAATATTGTGAAAATGTTTCTTTTCAGTAAGTATGACTCCACATTATCAAATCCAGTGTGCCGTTATGTGAACAAGTCAGTTTAGTTAACTCACCTCTTTTTTGTTAGGCATTTAGGTTGCTTTTAAATATTCATCATTACCAACAAAAATGAGCATCCCTCTACTTGCATTCTCCTGTACATCCTTAAATTTTTAGGATAAATTTTCTATAAGGGGATTACTGGGTGAGAAGCATGTACACTTTCCAAAGCATTATCAAATGCAAAGTACATTCAGCAAAGTTGTTCTTCCTATTACTTCTATTAATAAAATAGAACCTGCTTCCAACATTTCTACCATATTATCACTTAAAAAAAAAAAAAAAGCTTTGCCAATTTGTTAGTCCCAAATTATTTTTATTCTAAATTGATTTAATGATTAAAGTTGAACATCCTCTACTCCCATCTTGATTGACCATTTGTATTTCTTCTTTGGACAAATGGCTACTCAGGTCTTGAGCCTTCCCCCTACCCCTTATTGTTTTCTAGGCACTTTTTACATATGAAGAATATTAGCTTGTTTTGGTATTCGCTTCAATTTCTCATTAGGGAATTTAGGCACTCCTTAGCCAAATGGAAAGGAGATGTTCACCTTGATCCTGTCCTGTCTGTACTTCTATTGTTCTATTGGTATTCCTCCATTCTCTTCTGCGTTCTATACTAGTCTATATCAAGGCAACTGTTTCCTCACAGGACAAAATATTCAGTCTGCTTAATGTTCAACTGCATCTCTCAGGTTCAACTGCATCACTGCCCAGCTACTACTCAGATATTCAAAAGCCTGCTTCAGGCACTTACTGTCCAAATTCAGTTATGTGTTCAGTGCTTCGGTTAGAGGTGAGAAGGTCTTTATAGATCACCCTGGTTTGGGTGGGAAAGTAAACACATTCTAGACTGAGTTCTATCTGAAAAAGCTGCAGAAGTCCCTGTTCTAGGTTACTTCCTGTATTTCGGTATCACAACTTCCCACCCCCACCTCTATGATGGCAATCCTGTAATTTATGTCCACGTTCTATGGGTTCTATTAAGAAATCTTCACACACAATTATAAAAGTAATACCGTGTAGTCTTGTACTTTGTTGCTTCTTTGAAGAAAGCCTCTTCTGGGTCTCCTGACAACATGTGAATATTATCATTAGCTCCACATAAGGCCCTGACTTCAAAATTATATTTTCCTACATCACAGGATGTATCATAACATGCCAACACAATTTGACACCAGGCTGCTCAACTCAATGGTGCTACTACCCTCTTATGTATCCCAGCAAGAACAAAACCCTAACAGGCAGTGAAAAATGGATGGCTTCATAATGAAGGATGAAAACCCCTTTTGTGCCTTGGGATCTATTATTAACCAGTTCAGAGCCTAGCAGCTGGTCAGAGGGACATCATTCTAAGAATTGTTGTCCAATGTTTCATAGCAGACCTTAAACAAAAGATGTGCAATCACCTGTTTACATCAATAAGGTCAGATAATTTAGCAGTCCTACTCTGCCGCGCACCAACCACCCCCACCTCTACCTCGCATAAGCTTCTTGAATTTATTTCACTCTTACAGATTCATCCACTCCAGTAGACAGTAACTTGGTGAAAATCCTTCTAAATAAAAGCACTCACTTTCTCAGCTGTCTAAGGAAACAGCCCTGGCCTAGACACTCAAGCCGGCAATCTGCATCCCCACCCTGCCATGGGGCAATCTTTTTACAAGTACAATGCAGTCAGTATCTCCCTTACCTGCTTCACAAGGCTTTAGGAAGATCCAATGAGATTTTTTAAAAAAACCATTTTAAACCCCTTGCTTTCTAAAAAATTTCTGTGTTAACAAATATGCACACAATATTTTGGATATACACACTGTACACATAGCATTGTTTTGTTGGCTCCAACTTTCGAAGCAATGTCTGGTATTTGCCTCTTTGCTAACATACCTAGCCTTAGAGGTCGAGTCCCTCCTCCCTTAAAAAGAAACTCAGACTAAATTCAGTTTAATTGTTAACAGCTGCTCACATCCTGTATACAAGCTCATATATGGCCTTGTCACTTCACGACTGCACCACCGCAACAGCTTCCTAGCTAGGCTTGTGTTACCTTGCACCCTTTACTACCAGTAATAGCAGCATGGTAGAATAATTAAGACGATGGGCTCCGGAGTTCATTCTGGTTCAAATTCTAACTCTACCATTAAGCTCATAAAGCCTTCAATGACTTTTTCTAATGCCTATAGCAAAGACTACTGAATCCATTTAGAAATGAATTTTACATTAGCCTACTCTTTTTTAAATCATTTTAAGACATTATTTTAACCACTTTTGTTCTTTAATTTTTCATGTTTTATCTGAATTTAAGGAAACGAGTGTTTTATACGTCCTGTAATCCTAAGAAAAAAAACCAAGGGCTAATATAAAACATAGGTCCTAACAAAACCTGGTTCGTTTTTATTAAAAAAGAACTGTAATGGTATTTCATTTATTCGTTCAGAGCTGTACCTCAGTAACTAAGTTGTTGATGAAGGGATATTTCTCACTAGAGAAGTATTCCAGCTAATGAATGAAGAAAGAATAACAGAATATTATCATTTTGAAACTCCTAGCTAAATAATTTATCACTAGACAATAAAAAAAACTGTGCAAAATTCAAACATCATTAGACTCAAAACTCACTGTCCACTGCACATCTAATAGTACTGTGTTCCCAAGTGGGTAGCTTCTAAAATGACTGATTAGGTGTAGTTTTAGTGACAGTAGCAGAATATGGAACAACAGAGAAGATGAAAGACAGGCAAAGACAAGACGGGGAATGATACACCCTAGACTAACAAAATCTTCTTGGGTGTGGTGTGAGGGTGGAAGTAGGGCAGCTTTATACACATCTGTCTGTCAATTTTAAAATTTATTAATCCTATAATTAAACTTTTGGATAAAAACAAGTAGAGAGGGAAGCTAAGCTAGAAAGAAACCAAATTTAGAAAGAAAACCACGATAACACAAAAAGGCTTTTATTTACTTGCAAAAATATTTTACATTCTATACCCACTGTGCCCAAATCTCTCTTAGTGGAACTTCTGCTATTAGTATTGACTCTGTCTATGATTTCTGGTCTAGAATCAGAAAGGAGTGACTGTGGTGTTCCCAAAATGCCTTCCATATAACTGAGAAGTAACTTAAGCACTGGAAGAATCAGGGTCCCTAAACTTGCTGGCTTTTGTTATGCATGAGCAGCTCAGTGCTCTGAGAATATTACTATCATTTTAAAGGAAGCCAAATAAACTACATATGCTGTAGAAAATCTACTAGACAAGACTGACAGCAATCTTAGGTAGAACCAGTAGGTGGCGCACTAAAACAAGTATTGGAGACTAGGATGCTACAGCAGTAAACAAGTTTGCTAACCTCAGGGTCTTTAAATCTAGTGGTTTTAACCAAGATCAGGAATTCTGTTAACCATTTTATGTATCACAGAGATGGGGAGGCCCCAAATGTGGTTCTGTTTTTTCTTACAACTATTTTCACATCACGAACCCATTTACATCTTAGCTGTATTTAACCGGCTTAGCAGAAGTACATTCTAAAGCTAAAATAAGCAATCCCAAGATAACAAAACTGTATTTAAAATCGGAAGGGGGTGGGAGGGTGGCAAAACTGATTAAAAAAATAAATAAAAACTTGTAAGTTATTAAGGTGCTTAAAAGCAGAAATATAGGAAGGCCATCGTTGTCAAAATAATTTTCCATAACTGGAGCAAATGTCATCTTGCCAAACTGTTATTTTCTGGGAAGGGTCAATAAGACTGGATTTTCCTCAAAAAGAAACAGATTTCCTTTCACACTCTCCATTTATATTTTTGACTTTTCAGATGACAAAACAAGGGTCAGATTTTTTGCCAAAATGCAGAACTGTGTGAGTATTTATTAAAAGCCTTGGTTAATCATTTACATGGAGTTTCAGAAGCAATATAGTTCAGAGTCCTATTCAGTCCTCGATGAGGCCTACTCAACAATTGCTTTATGAGGGTTAGAATGAGCTACAGAGCTTCAAAATACTCAGTCCTTAATGTAAGATGTGAAGTTACCAAATCTCCTTTCACAGTCACTTGTTTCAAAGCTTGTTTTGAACGGAGAGCATGTTTTACTAAAGAAACCAACTTGTTAATGACTGCCCCTTCCTCAGAAGCGTGAGAGAGAGAGGAGTGTGTGTGTACACGGTTTTAATACTGGAGTCTTCAGTTTTAAAGCAAAAGAGAGGAAATTTCTTCCTGTTTCTTGGAGATATAACAGGACCTGCCTCTGATAGCCTCCCTTCTCATCTTCCCCTTTTATAACCCTTTCCATACCCTAATTTCTGTCCCCAGATTCTCAAAGGGTTCCTGCTTCATCCACTCCCAGCCCAGCTTACCCTAATGCTACCTGCCTTCTTCAAATCAAGTCTTTGTTTCCTAGCTGACCTCAGCCAGGTGTAAAGAGGAAGACTGCATGATTAAAACCGCACACCATCTCTAAGTGCCCGTTTTTAACTCTCCCAAGTGTTTGGATTCGTAAAAGAGGAAGCATGTTCCCTTCCCCCACCCTTTACTCCCCTAAGGAACTTTAGAGGGGGAAAAAGACTAAGAAAAAATGTGTGTGTAATGTGGTGTGTGTGTGTAATGGTGTGTGTGTTTGTGTAATGCTTGGCCAGGAAGAACACCATTCCTTTTCAGACAAACTTTCTTTCTTCACTTCTATACCCAAAGCCTTCCAAAACTCTGACGGATCGATGCTACTTAATGGCTGTTGCCCCAGGAGCCCTGGCCAAAAATACAAGAGGACAGGCAACAGATGTAAGGAGGCATTTTTAAGTTGGAGGTTCCCTTTAGAAAAGCCAAATGTTTGCACCTACCTGCAAATGTGTCCCGTTTTCATATCACTCAGTGAGTTTCACCTACCTCAGGCTTCCACGGTTGGTTTGAAAGGAAAACTCCCCCGGAATATTTCTAAATCTTTGCCCCTCATAAACTAGTTACTTTGAATTAAAATGTTTTATAAATGGGAAAGAAATTAATTCTTTAGTTTCAGATTAAATATAATGATCCAGTGAGCAAACAATCCACCCTGTCTCCTCTTTCTGCTAACAAGCCACCCAATTTTACTTTCCTGCCTCCACCCATCTGCTCCACCCTATGGAGAGTTGCCAAGGCGAGTCCAACTTGTCCAAACAGGACATGGCTTCAGATAAGATTCTGTCCACACCCTGTACTTCGGAAAGACCAAGTGAAGCAATTGATTTTGCATGTAAATAAGGACAGGTGCAAAGGTAGCAGCAACCCAGCAAAATCCCTACACATTTCCAGAAGGAGGCCCAGTAAAGCAGGGCTGGGGGTGGGGAAACCCAAGCCCATACTTCCCTTTAGGTAAACTCTCAAGTTCAATGCCACCTGGTTAGTAGCAATCCCCACCCTCCTTAAGAAACTGAGCAAACTCTAGGGTCGCCATGAGTTAGTTGAAAATCAACTTCACTGGTACCTAACAACAACAACAATTTCTCCTACTAAGATTATACACTTGTTTTCCTTTTTTTATGCCGTGTGACAATTTTGTATTTTAGTTTTAAGGGCAAGCAACCCAAGATAAATTGAAAACTGTCCATACTGTATAACCCTGTTGTCCATAAGCCCTTCAGTATGGCAGTATCTTACAGGGCCTACCCTAAGGCCTCACAATTGTCTTCTGTAAAGCGTTACATAATCCAATTCAGAGGGCCTGCGTGAGGCCACATTGCCTCTCATCTGCCAGGCCGATGTGGTGTGGTGCCCTATCGCTGGAGACCCACCCTATTCCACCCCAAGGGGCCTCCACCCATGGGCTACACCCTGCAGAGAGTGGGAGGCTGGGAGGGACCAACTGGCTCCAGTCAGCTGCCAGTTCCTGGAAATTCCAGGATAAGGATGGCTGGAACCTTACAAACAACCAGAAAAATCATCAGGATGGTAGCAATTCACTCTGCTCCTGAGGGTTCTCTACTAAATGTTTATCGCATAGAACCCCTGAACCTTCGGATACTGCCCCTTCTAAAGTAAACAAACAAAAAAAACCCATTGCCATCAAGTTGGTTCATAGTGACCCTACAGGACAGAGTAGAAGTGCCCCATAGTTTCCAAGGAGCACCTGGTGGATTGATTCGAACTGCCAACCTTTTGGTTAGCAAGCAGCTATAGCACTTAACCACTACACCACCAGGGTATCCAAACAAACAAAAGGAAACAGAAAAGCACTCTGAACCACCAACTATGTAAGAGAACTAATTCAACAAGTCCCAGAGTCAAATCTTCCTCCTCGTTGCTCCTGCTTCTAAAAGGTTGGCCCCTGGCCTCTTCTCCCATCTGCCTTACTCTGTGTCTTAATCCATCCACCACAGAAACCTTGACTGCTGTTGTTGTTGTTAGGTGCCATCCAGTCAGTTCCGACTCATAGCAACCCTATGCGTAACAGAATGAAATACTGCCCAGCCCTGCTCCATCCTCACAATCATTGCTGTTTCAGCCCACTGTTGCAGCCACTGTGTCAATCCATCTCGTTGAGGGTCTTCCTCTTTTCCGCTGACCCTCTACTTTACCAAGCATGACGTCCTTCTCCAGGGACTGATCCCTCCTGACAACATGTCCAAAGTACTTGAGACGAAGTCTCACCATCCTAGGGGTCATCTTTTAAGTCTTCCCTACCTCCTTTTCTTCCTATTTCTACTACTGCCATCGGGGTCCAGGCCCTCGGTGACTCAAGACTCTATTATTGGAGTTTTCCCTCTACTGTTCTCCGCACCCCAGCCCCTTCACCCCTCCAATTCCACCTCTATCCCTCTGCCACCTAACTTTTCCAAAAACTTTCCCAAGCTCAAAACCTTCCCCCAACAGGATTAATCAGGGCTTACAGAGTGAGTTCGAGTGTCCAAACTTGGCACCCCCTTTCCAGCCAGCTGCCCCCTGCTCCAGCAAGTGCCCTTGGTGCTGGCTGCCCCCCTCCCCATGCGCTTTGTTCATTTTTGGCCCTGATGCTGGGCAACCAGTGTGGAATGCCCCCCCCACCCCTTCCGGCTTATCTAAATCCACCTAATTCTTCAAAGACCAGCTCAAGGCCCTCCTCACTCTGGGCAGCCAGCTGATTGCTCCCTGGAAGATCTGAAGCTGCCTCTTCTTACCTAGATAGGCTCAGTCTTTTAACTTTCCAAATGCAGTATCTTATACCACCGCCTGGATTCTGAGCACCTGAAGGACAGGAGGGCCTGACACTCCTTTAGCGGACTTCCTCCCAACTCCCTAAAGGAGACCTCACTTCTTCACTAAATAAAGGGTTTTTTGTTGTTGTTTTTAGTTGGGCATCGTTGTTGTTAGGTGCCATCAAGCAGATTTCAACTCATAGTGACCCCATGTAATAGAGCAGAACTGCCCCATGGGGTTTTCTAGGCTATGATCCTTATGGAAACAGATGGCTGGGTGGGTTCGAACTGCCAGCCTTTCAGTTTGCAGCCGAGTGCTTAACCACTGAGATACTAGGGCTCCTGGTTAGGCACAGGAGCTAATTTAAGTGCACTTTAGCATACAGTAGGTATTCTACAGTCATTTCCCGTTCGCTTTGCATGCACTTCAAATCTCCCTTAAATAAACAAGACGTGCCCCCCCCACCAACCTCCAGGGTTAACCTAGGGAGAACCTATTAAACCAAATTTTCTTAACAAAAAGTTCTCATTGCTAACCTTAAACCTTGCCTGTCCCGAGGCCCTCCAGAAACTTAATCAGTATCATCCTCAGATAATTTCTTCACCCACCCAGAGAGGCTTTCTAAACAAATCTAGTGTCAATGTCTCTACTCTCTGTTTAAAACCTAAAATAGAAAAAAGCCAATTGCATGGAGAGGGACCATGGGGGGAAGGGATGAACACTAGGTTTTTAAAAAAGGATAGTTTTGCCGACCAAGGAAAGTGAGGTTAAGTGATGTTCCAGGTGCCCTGCTGATCACCACCACCTACGTAATGGTGGAAATCACCAGGGGCTATCCTTTACCTGGATCATGTCATTTCATTCCTAAGAGGTGGGTACTACTTTCCCATGTTTCTGATGAGAACACTGAAACACAGAGAGGTAAAGTAATCTGCCTAGGATCACACAGCTGCTAAATTGTAGAGCCAGGATTTGAAACCAAAGTAGTCTGACACCCCAAACTGTAAGAGTGGGATAGTGATTTCTCTGGGAAGATTTATACATGGGGGTAGGGAGAGGATAGGGAATATGGGAATGGTGTATTTACAGTAGCAGCAATTTCAACTCCTCCCAACTGGCCCCTGCTGCCTACGTCTCTCTCTAAGTATACACTTGGACACAGATCAAAAGACCCATTCTGGAGGCCTCAAATTAGGCTATTCTTCCTCCTAGCCAATGCACCTGCAATTGGTCCATAAAACCGCTAAGAAAAATTGGCAGCTTTACCCAAGTAAATACGGAAATCCTCATAATAACTGTACAAAGGTGGAAGGGTCAGGTCCTCATCCCCATTTTAGAAATGAGGAAATGGAGGAACAGAGGTGAAATGACTTGCCCAAATTCGCAGAGCTGCTTGAAGCTGCAGCCAGGAACAGAAGTGTGTCTGCCTGCAGACCCAGGGTTCTTTCTGTTCTGCTTCGAAGCCTTGTGCTGTGGGGCTGACTTTCAGGTAAAAACCACCTCATACTGGGGTCACTCCCTTAGTAGGAAGGGCATGGGAGGTATGCAGCGCCACACTGGTCCATGTTCACCAGGCCTATCAGAAGGTTCCAGCAGGCAATTAAGATTGCAAAATGCCTTTTCAGGTTAGATCACCGCAGATCTATTCCATCCTGTGGCATCGCGAATAATTATTGCACATAATTTGAGATTAGCGCTAATAAGTGGGTGCTCGATAAATACCTATGAGATGAATACATGAATGGTGTCAAACTACACTTCTCACATGCTAGGATAAAACTAAGGGCAAGGCCTCGGGATGATTGTCTACCAGGTATCTATCGCACAAGGAGAATCTGCCCAGGGACCAGGAAAGCTAGCCTGAAAAGTTCAGCTTCTCAAATGCAATTTGTGAACACAAATGCCCTTGTTTGGAGAACTAAGCAGAATAGGAACTTGAACTTACTAATGAAAGTAGTCTTAAAAGAGTAAAAAATTTTGGAAGGTATCAGGATGTAAAGTACAAGAATAGATAAAGAAGTTGATTTCAGTAACTAGGCTCACTTAACAGTGGTTAGTGGAAAGATCAGAGAAGAGGCCAAAGGAGAAAAAACCCACACTGGATTCAAAGGGCGCTCTCCAGGGTAGAATGTACTGACCCCATGTCTCTTTGACTCTCTTAGGTCTAGAGCTGGCCAAATTCCACTGACCTGGGTCTAGACCAGTATCAGGCCATGCCTGGCAAGATCCCCCAAGCCTTCCAGAGACTGGCAACTATCCTGAGCATATCCCACACCAAGTGGAGTTCTCAAGAGTCCTTCTCCTAGGGGGCTGTTTCAGGAGCCATCCCCTGCCTGGAGTCAGGGCGAGAGCTGGGCCCAGGGCTTACTCGGACTGCATGGGTGGAGGGGCACTTAACATGCTCCATTCTGACTCCAGTCCTTTCCCCCTTTTAGAGCTAGATGGGAAAATAATAATGTATTCTGGCAGCCAACACAATGGAGTTTCAAAAAGCTCCAGGAACCTGTTTTGCTAAAATAGTTTACTATTAAACACTCTCACAGAAGGATACGAAACATACAGATAATTTTTTAATGTCCCATTGCACTGGGCTGACATTCCAACATCAGTACAGGGCCAGCTAAAAGGATACACACACACATGTATTTTTTTTCTTTCACTTTGGAAGAAAACAATCCTAGTTCTGGTTCAGAAACTGTTTCTATAGCATCGTGTCTCTTTTATTACTACTAGATTTCCAGGAAGGAGAGTTGAGGGAGGGAAAAAAAGCAGGGCTACCTCCTTTAGACAATGCTCTCCCTTATCAGGGCAGACTGCTGTCTGGTTTCCTGTCTCAAGCTCCGACATTACTGCTTAAGATGAGAAATGGGGTCTTAGAAAGAGGACAGATCAGACTCAAAAATAAGAATCCAGAAGCAAATGACAATCTTTTCAAACTGATTCCAAGATGAATTTTGACTAGAATGTTACACAGAATATTACATAGAATACTAAAAAATTATACAGTAGTAAACCAGATAGCAATTTAAAAAAAAAAAAAAAAAAAGCTAGAGCCGATGATAAATGAAACATTTCAGGAAGAAACCCAAATTCCAGAATAATGTAATTCCTAGTATGTAAAGGATGGGCTTGCTTGTCTTTATTTATTTCTCTTAAACATAAGTGAGTCTGAAAATGGAGAGCAAGAAATACCACCTAAGCAAACTATCTCTGCATTTTAGAGCAGAAGTGTTGACTTGGAAATATTAAGCAGCAAAGCATTATCTAAAGGGAGGATAGAGGTAACATGGAACCAAGTGTTAGGAATAATGATTAATTTACAAAGTCAAGAGATAAAATTTCTACTCCCCCTTTTTTTTTTTTTGTATTATAACTATCAGACTAGCATAATTTCCTCCCCGTTGTTTAGCTTAGCATTTAAAAGCTTCCAAAACTTTTTTTCTCATAGAAAATATTAGACTCTAATCATCTCTATTAACCACCTCCCTCCCCCCACCAAAAGAAAAAAAAAGAGGAAGAAAGAATGATTAGGGGAAAGCCGAATAAACACTCTGTCCAGTTGGATTGTTTCAACTTTGGAACTAAAACAAAAAACCTGCTTCAATTTGGGTTAGTACTTATGAATTTTAGTTTAAGGGCCTCTTGTCTTGCAGGTTAGCCTAATATTAAAGTTGACTTTCCCCAAAAGAGTCTCTTATTAAGACCTTCCAAAACTCCCATCATTTTCCAAGGAAAGTAACAGGTAGCCTATTATTTAATTCCAGTATCTTTCTTAATTTATTTCATACTTCCCTTTTATCCATAAAGGATTGTGGTAGGACACCAAAGTACCTTTTTGGGAGTATAGGGTCTGCTTTGCTGCTTCAGCAACTTTTTGAATTAATTCCATTAGAAAGCATTGTAGATAATTCACTTACATTTTAAAGAAAATCCAAAAATAGGAAGTTTAAAAAATAAACTTGCTCTAAATTTTCTTTTCTAACCAACTATTTCTTTAAAACTTAGTTTCTGAAGAATCAAGAAGAAAATAATTTGTTAAGGGAGGTTTTAAATAGTTAACCCATAAATTCATAAACCCACAACTGACAGAATATACAAAAAAAATGGAATTATGAAAAAGTTGTCCTTGTAAAAAATAGAGAATTCTCCTATTTTCAAAATATAAGATTAAAATTTTCCAAATTATAATTAAATAGATTTTTAATTTCCAGTTCTCCTTTTCTTTTAAGCTTTTTTTATTCTCAAAACAGCATGGGAATCAGATCCAGAACACAATAAAATCTTTGTCCTTAAAAAAATTATCCTAGTATTTAAATCTTTGTCCTTAAAAAGAAATGATCCTGGGATTTTCTTAATATATCTAATCTTTTGCTTCAATAATTTTTCTAAAGAATTCTCCAAGACATGCAAGTCAGTCCAGACTACTAAAGCTGTTTAAATTCTCCATGCAAAGCAGCCTCCTACGCCTTGAGCGTCCTGCCTTACATGTGAACACAGGGTGGGCCACATCATTCAGATAATGCTAGGTCTCCTACCCTGTAAGGTGTTAATCCCAGTCCAAAATTGACAGCTTCAGGGCAAAATGCCTATCTCAAAACAAACACCCTACCCACAAAGTATGTTTCATGTACTTTGGACATGTTATCAGGAGGGACCAGTCCCTGGAGAAGGACATCATGCTTGGTAAAGCAGAGGGTCAGTAAAAAGGAACGACCCTCAATGAGATGGACTGACACAGAGACTGCAAGGATGGGTGCACACATAGCAACGATTGTGAGGATGGTGCAGGACCGGACAGTGTTTCGTTCTGTTATACATAGGGTTGCTATGAGTCGGAACCGACTCAATGGCACCTAACACCACCACCCCCCACTTTAAAACCAGAATAAAAAATATTTTAAAAAAAAAAAAAAAAAAAAACTCTTCTAAATTTCTTTGTCAATATGCACACAATTTTTTTTAAATCACAATTTGGCCATGAAAATTTAAAAAAAAAAAAAAAAAAAGGTAAAAGTTTTTATTCCCCCACATACATGCACTGGAGCAAAGGGTGTATATAAAAAGGTTAACTGACTTCTCATTATGACATAACATGAGCATCTTAAGCAATGGTGAGTGTGTGCAGACATGATAACTCCCTGGGTGGGGATAGGGAGTTTAGGGGCAGGGACCATGGCTTGGTCTAGGCTACTGATCTACCAGAAAACAGACTGAAACAGGAAAGAGCACACATATGCCACTTGGAATGTATGACGCAAACCCCAGCCTTGAAACAAAGAACAGGAAACAGCTCTGCTGGCTGTGCTGGAGAGAAAGCACAGAGAAACATTTAGCTGGCCCTCCCTGACCCTATATTCATGAGCAGCTGGAGTTTTTTAATACAACAACAGGGGGGTGAAGGTGCTTGTTCTATGGATGTGAATAATAACACCAGCTTTATACAGGAGGACCTACCCTATTTACAAATAGGAGCTGCCACATACAGTAAACATCATAAGTGAACATGTGATTTTATCATATTCAAGCAGCAGAGACCTTAATAATTAGCATTGGCCTCCCTCTCGAGATTTCTTTGTCCCTTTCTCTCACATCCCCATGGCTGGTCTCGAGCTCTGATCAAATTCTGAGTTAGGGTGATTTTCATTCAGCTCAGAGCATCATAGGAAAAATAAAGAGTATGGCTGTTAAGAATTCAGATTACAATTGGGTTGCCCCACATAACTGAAAACTAGACCAATTCTAAATTCCAAGACACAGACTGTGGGACATCTAGAGGCACTCCAAATTTTCACTGTCTTTTTCAATCGCACAGTAACAGGCATGCATGGGTACAGCTGCACATCTGTTCTACATGTACACACATCTACAGAAATTCACCTTATGAGAATCTGATTCCATTCTTGACATTTCATTTAATCCCAAATTGATATAACAATTTATAGAACAGAGTATCAACTTTCGAAAGATATTCTAAAAGGTCTATTTTCTTTTGGGTATTAAGATAAGCCGTTCATAGCCCCTTTCCCATTATTTCTCTTTATTTTGTTCGCCAGGACTGTTTAACTCAGCTTTCTATTATCAGATATTTGGGAATCTGTGTGGACATAATTACGGGCTTTAAAAAAAAAAAAAGGCATCTCTATGCCCACAGCAACCAAAAGATTGTTTTAATTTAGAAACTTTGCAGTGAAAAAACAATAGTTTTCTCCAAAGCTATGTTGCTATGTTTTATATCTGACAAGGTCTTGTGGTCTAAACAACTACTTTTCCTTGATAATCTCACATTGTGATTTTTATACTTGCATTCTCCTTCATGCAAGCCAAATGTTCCTAACAGTTAATCTTCACTGAGGTTACCAAGAGTACATTAGGTTTTTCCTACCAGTTCTGCAGCAAACCCCACTGACTGTAGAAATTGAGAAATAGCTTCTCCAGAGAATTTAAATTAATCAAACATCTCATTTCAGGTTAGTAACAGCCTAAGGTCAACTAACATACTTCTTGTCTCAAACCAAGAGACATTTGTCAACTCTTCCTACAAAAACACTATTAACTCACAAAATGTTGGAGATATTAATGCTATCAGATTTTTTTTCCCCAAAAGCAAGTCTTCCCTAGGGTCAGGCAGATTATCATCCAGATAGACTTCTCTTGTAAAAATGCTCCTCACACTCATACAACAAACACTTCAGAAAAGGACAGCACAAAATTGCTCGAAGAAAAACCTGTAATGACCCTATTCCCCACTTAATTTTTGCTTATTACAGATACTAAATCTAAATGAAGTCAGAATATCACTTCATGCTTTTCCCCAGATACCAAAGACCCTTGTGAGAACATAGCCAATATTTAAACTGTCTTGAGTGAGATTAATGGGGAAAAACAAATTTAGTACAAAAATGGCTGTAAAATGTTTATTTTAGTGAAATACAAGGTGAGCAATTTCCGATTAAACTGATTAAAAATAAGTCTCATTAACATATTCTCTATGTAGAATTATTGATTCTCTATGTAGAATTATTGTATATTGCTGTAAAATTTAAGGCAGAAGTATTCTCCCTATTAACTGCCAAAGAAATGACGAAGACAATTACAAGTATTGTCTGCTATCTCCAAGAAAACTACTCTGAAATGTTATGTAGGTCTCATGGGTCCTGGTCCAGGGATCAGCCCCTGGGCCCACACCCGGCTCGGGTCCCTAACGCTGCAGGCAGTGGCCCTAAGGCGCTCTCCGTCTCCAGCCAAGCTGCAATCCTTGCTCCAGGCACTGCGGCAGGTTCTCTCTGTGTCCCCGAAGGACTCTCCAAACCTGGCTAGCTCTTTCTCTTGCTCCCGAGGACCCAGATGTCCTGGCAGCGCCTGGGCTCCAGGACAGAGAACAGGAGGCTACTTCCAATCCCAATTGCCCAAGTTTCTTCCCAGAGGGCCCGAGAGGCTGCTCCAAGTTTGCTCCGCTGGGCGAACGGCCGCGCGCCGGTCCAGGAAGGGGGGCGGCGGGGGGCGCGGGCGGAGGGCGGGGAGGGGGAGGGCGCGGACGCTGGGGGGACCGGGAGGGGGAGGAACAGGAGAGCGCGGCCTCGGCGCTACCTTTCTCCAAACAACGTTGCCACACGCGGCGAACACTGATTTCTGGGGCTTGGGAGGGAACCTGGGACGGGCGGGTGGCCAGGGGACCACACAGGTGAGCGCCCTCCCCAGGCCAAAGTCCCTGGCGGGCGCCACCACCCTGGCTTCCCGCACCCCCAGATCCCCACGGTGGCTCTTCCCAATCCCACACTTGCAACCGCCGAACCCCAGGACCCCCTCCCTCTCGCCTCCCTCGCCGCCTCCACTCTGGTTGCCAAGAGCGGCTGCACTTTCCCAAGCCCACAAACGTCCCCACCCCCACGCTGCACCCCCCCCCAACCCATCCACTGCGTCCTCCCCATTAAAAAATTAAACTAGACACGTCGAAAAGGGGGGCGGCAGGAGTCGGGCGTGAGGAAAGGTGACCGAGAGGGGACTTACTTTGCGAACCGTGGTGCTAAGCGCAGCAGATAAGAAATAAAGGCCCGGATCCGGGCTTCCTTGAACCCCGCGAACGCAGTAATGTCAGCGCTCCGGTGGGGCGGCGGCCGCAGGGGACAGGGACGAGGACCGGCGCGCGTGCGGCGAGCGATCGCTCTGCGCTCCGGCTCAGCCCCGGCTCCGCGCGGCTCCGCTCCTGGCTCCCCTCTGGTTCCTGGCACCAACTCCGGGCAGTCACATGACGCCGGCGCCGCTCGCTCTGCGAGCCTCCCGGGGTTGGCGGGGTAAGTAGAGGCTGGGACCCGGGGTGGGAGGGTCAGGGAGGGGAGAGGGAACCGCGGCGGCCGCCCGGGCTGGGCGGGTCCCCACCCACTTGGGTGGAGGCAGCCGCCGGAGGGGTCGGCCGAGTCACTCGCGCAAACACGCACCCCGCCCTGCGCCCTTCCCCCGCCACCCCCGCCTCCCGCACCGCCTCCGCCCCGCCCCGCCCAGTCACCCGGGGACGGCCTG
>NW_004444062.1:6115130-6121260 GCF_000243295.1 Trichechus manatus latirostris
AGCCCCCGCCCGGAGCCCGCGCCCCGCCCTCCTGGACCCGCCGCCGTGCCGCCGCCCGAGCCTGGGGTGGAAGGAAGGGCGGCGCTGCCCACTCCGGGCGTCACAGGCCTGTAGCCCGCTGCGCCGCTTCCAAAACACACAGCTGGCTCGCTGGCCAACCGAGGCGGGGGACCCGGCCGGGCCATCAATCAGCCGGCTCCAGCGGGAAGGGCGGCCCCGGGCGGGCGCGAAGGGAAGGGCTGGGCCCCACGGCCAGCGCGGCCTCTCCTGGGCCGAGGAAATACAACTCTCTTAAAAAAAAAACGAAAAAGGCAGCGGCAGTGAGGGAGCGGGTGGAGGGAATAGATTCTCGAGAGAAAGACTGGCGGGGGTCTCGGGAGGACAGGAGGGTAGCTAGGTTGACTTAAAGCCAAACGTGATCCCGAGTTTCCAGGGTCATTCCCATCCTGTTAGGGCGGTTTCTTTGTACCTTGGGGCGTCAGGTCCCTTTCGTCGCCGGTCCGGCGGAGGGACGGTAAGGGCGGGGCCCGCAGCCTCCCGGGGCTTTCCTTTGAGCGCCCGGAGACCCCCCGGGGCAAGCCACTGGCCGGCTGGGCATGCCACTGGAGCGAAGAGACGGCCGCCAGCAGCAGCTTTTCCTCAGCCGCGTCTGCCTGAAAACTTGGCAAACTTTGGTCCCGATCCTCCCTCCCAGAGCGAGAACGAGGGGCCCGCGGAAGGGCTTGGCCCGGCGACCTTTCATGTCGTTTTCCCTGGGACCGAGCTCAGTGGCCTTTACGGCGCTTGGAGCTGGGAGGCGGAAACGCGTTCTCTGTCCTAGCAGGTCCCCTTGGAGGACTTTGCAGAGCTTGATACTAGAGTTTAGTACCTTTTGATTTTCTTTTTAAACAGTATTAATGTAATAAAGAATGCAATAAAAAGAACAAAGGACAAATTGATTCAATTGTTTTAGTCCTGTGTAATGTTTAAAAACGCCCGTGCTTCAATCTATGGCCTGTTATTGCTTCAAGATGTTTTAAAGGCCGTTTAAGTTCACCATTCTCACTTTGATGCTTCACCCAGGCATGGTTCTACTTAAAACGTAGTGCTGTAGTATATTCCAAGCCCCATCATGTAGCTACTCAGTATTGTAGAATTAGTACCTGGTAATCTCAAGTAGTGAAATTGCATATTGTAAGTAATGTATATACATAAAAGACCACGTGAAAGGCAGCCAAAACTAGCTCCGGTTCATTTAAAGATTAAAATGTAAAGGGGTGAGGGATTTTTTTTTTTTTTTAATGTGTAAAAGACAAACTCAAGAAAAAAAGTTGGAGTTGGATTCAGGTGAATTTCAATTCATTGATCAGTGACATTAAATGTCAGATTGGATACCTTAGATTTATATTAGCTGAAAAACCATGTTAGTGATGATTAATGAAATTGCTTGGATTTCAGTGCCTGGCTCATAGTAGGTGCTCAAAAATATGGGTTTCACTCCAGAGACACGGTGATGAAAACTTGAAGCATATGAACCATGTTTGACATTGTTCATGTGGGTGTGGACCCCAAGGAGAAGAGTGAAATAGGTCTGTCCTGGAAAACTGTGATCCAAGATAAGTAGGCAGTGAGTGTCTTTGATATGGGAGGTGGGGGAGAGAGGAGGAAAGCCATAAAAATAGGTTAGTTAATGAACACAGTTTTTAGTGCCCTGTGGGGTGAAGCTCAAATGCAACTTGTACAAAAATGAATCCAGCCAGTGCTGGATAGCTCAGTGAAGGACACCACTATCCTTCCAGTTGCCCAAACCAGAACTGTAAGGAAGTCATCCTCATCAACAGCTACAGCTCCAAGTTTATTGAATCCTAGACCTCCACAGTCACTACCTGCTCCATGGCCACTACCCTGGTTCACACCATTTGCTACAGTGTCTTGTCGGTCATCTTGTGTGCAGCATGGGCGAAGTGTGGGAAAGGAATTGGAGCAAGGGTGTAATAGTGTCTTTTCTAAAATGCAAACCTAAACATGGCAGTCTCTTCAATGGCTTTGCTTACGATAAAGTCCAAGAGCTTACCACCCCTGATGACCAGGCCCTCGCCTAACATTCTAGGTTCATCTCTCCCTGTTTTCCCTTCCCACTTCCTTCTCCAGCAATGCTAAGCTTCTTTCCTTTCCTCCGACTCACTCTCCCCACCTCTGGCCCTTTGCACGTGCTCATTTTTCTAGATGGAGTAGCCTCCTTGCCTTCTCCAACTCCTGACCTCCATTCTCATTTCCCTAAATTCCATTCATTCGAGTTTTGACTTGTATGACATTTCCTCCAAAGTACATCTTCTCTTGCCACGTCCGGACAAGTTGAGGTGCTCTGATAGCACTCGTGTTTCACCTCTCATTCTTTCTTGTAATTGGCTACTTAATTCTCTTTCTATGGCACTCAAATGTGAGAGCCGGAACCTTGTCTTTTTAGTAAAATTGTATTTCCCAGAGCCCCGATGTTCGCAAAATGAACAAGTGTTATCTGTGAATTTAGAAGACAGGGAAGTTGTTCTGAGCTGAAGAGGTACCAGGAGGCTTCAGGACTGAAACCAAACCAAAAACCAAACCCATTGCCATCGAGTTGATTCTGACTCATAACAACCGTGTAGAACTGCCCCATAGGGTTTCCAAAGAGCAGCTGGTGGATTTGAACAGCTGACCTCTTAGTCAGCAGCTGAATGCATAACCACTGTGCCACCAGAGCTTAGATTTATGTTAGCTGAAAAACCGTGTTAGTGGTGATTGATGAAATTGCTTGGATTTCAGTACCTGGCTCATAGTAGGTGTTCAAATGTATGGGTTTCACTCAAGAGACACAGTGAGGAAAACTTGAAGTATATGAGCCATGTTTGACATTGTTCATGTGGGTGTGGACCCCAAGGAGAAGAATGAAATAGGTCTATCCTGGAAAACTGATCCAGTGTTAATGAGACTTATTTTTAATAAATCAGTTTAAATGGAAATTACTCACCTTGTATGTCACTAAAATAAACATTTTACACAGAATTTTGTACTAACTCAATCTTTTTCCCCATGAAAGTGGCCATGAATTGTACCTTGGCAAATCCAAGGGCTTTAGAATAGTGATGAGGAGGGAGGAGGCAGTTCTCCCCATTAATGTTTTCAAGCAGCAGAGTGAGATTGTCAAAGTGGTGTCTAGATTTTCTTTTTATCCTTAACACAGTGCCTGGCACATGTTAATAACCTAGCCAAACCAGTTGCCATCAAGTCAATGCTAATTCATTGCAACCCCATGTGTTTCAGAGTAAAACTGTGCTCCACAGGGTTTTCAACGTCTGTGATCTTTGAGACGTAGATCACCAGATCTTTCGTCCAAGGCACCTCTGGGTGGATTCAAACCTCCAGCCTTTCACTTAGTAGCTGAACACTTAACCGTTTGTGCTACCAAGAGACTTCTGATACATGGTTAGCTGTTCAGTAAATCCTGGATAAATGAAATATCTCAAGCTTGGTCCTTGTGGCAGAGGTTTCACTCTTGCTCCTTGATGATGGCAAGGTTTAGGTTCGGTGCAGGATGCTCAGGGAGGGACGTCCCTTTCTAGCTCTAGCAGAAGAATCGTTGTTGCTCCCAACCAATCATTGCAGTCCCAGTCTCTTTTGCTGCCAGTGACTAGTTGGAGAGTAAGGAGCCTTGGTGGCACAGTGGTTAAGCACTTGGCTGTTAACCAAAAGGTTGGCGGTTTGAACCCATCCAGTTGCTCCACAGAAGACAGACCTGGCAATCTGCTCTCATAAAGATTACAGCTTAGAAAACTGGGCAGTTCTGCTGTGTCACATGGGTTGCTATGGGTTGAAGATAAGTCAACTCAATGGCATCTAACAACAACAAGTTAGAGAGTAGGTATGTGACCTAGTACTGGCTAGTGGGACCTCAAAGGAAGTGTGCTGGGGGCATATGGGAGATATTTTTCTCCCTGATGAAAGGAGGCCCTTCTAAGAATAAGCTTCTGGACCTGTGTCGGAAGTTGTTATGTGAGGATGTGATGCTTGAAGCTGTGGCAACCGTCTTGTGATCATGAGGGGAAAGCCAAGATACCCATAGAACTGCTAATTTAACTATCTCTGACTTATTGGTGGAGCCCTGGTGGCTCAGTGGTTAAGAGCTTGGTTGCTAACCGAAAGGTCAGCAGTGCGAATCCACCAGCCGCTCCTTGGAAACCCTATGGGGCAGTTCTACTCTGCCCTATAAGATCACTATGAGTTGGAGTCAACTCGACGGCAATGGGGTTTGTTTTTTTTTTTTTTGGACTTATTGTTATGGGAGATAATTAAATGTCGGTGTAGTTGAACGTTCTGTAACTCAGAACCCTGATCACCCTACTGACACAGCCCTATTCCAGAGTTCCCTGTCTTGTTAAATGGCATCAGCATCCAGGTAGACCAGTAGGGCTCAACTGGTAGTGAGGGTGGGGGCAATTTTGCCACTCCCTCAAGGGACATTTGGCAATGTCTGGAGATACTTTTGATTGTCATGACTCAGGTTTGCTATTGGCATTGAGTGCGTAGAGGCCAGTGATGCTGCTAAACACCCTACAAAGACAGCCCCCCAACAACAAGTAATTATCTGGGCCAGAATGCCAATAGTGCCATTTAGAAGATTTAGAAGCTTTTATGTATGTGCCAGCAAAAAACAGGAAATCATCCTTGGCATTCCCTTCTTCCACACTCCCTCACAGGCAATCTGCCACCAAATTCTATTGATTTTATCTCTTACATATCTCTTGAATCTGCCCACTTCTCTCCCTCTCCACCACCATGATAGTAGTCTAAGTCACCACCATTGCTCACCTGGAATTATGTTGCAGTAGCTGCTTAACTGGGCAGCTAGCATCCACTTTGACTTCCCTCCAATCCAGTATCCATATTGCAACCAGATGATCTTTCAAAATGTAAATTGAATTGTGTCAGCCCTTGCTTAAAAGTCTTCGGAGTCTTCCCAGTTCTCTTAGAATAAAGACAAAATTCACTGAAATAGCCTACAGGGTCCTGCAAGCTCTGCTCCCCGCTCTCCTCCACCCACCTCACAGTGTCCTCTGGCAGCACACTTCCATGCTGTCTATGCTCCAGCCTCACTGGGCTTCTTTCAATCCCTCTTATTCAACATGCTTCACTGGCCACATGGCCTTTGCACATGCTAGCGCCTCTACCTGGGCTACTTGTCCTTCTCCTTTTTCTTAGCTAATGCCTTGTCATTCCTCAAATCACAACCTTTCTCTCCTGATTAAGTCAGATCTCCCATTTTAGATTCTCATAGTATGGTCCACCTTTCTCCCATATCACTTGTTAAGTTGTCATTTTACATATCTTTCACCATACTGCCTGTTTTTGCTCACCATTGGATCACCAGAATGATAGTACCTGTGTATCTATGAAATAGATTATTGCATTCTCCATGTTAAACCTGTTGCCATCAAGTTGATTCCAACTCATGACGACCCTACAAAGTAGAACTGCCCCGTAGGGTTGCCAAGGCTGTAATTTTTACCAGAGCAGACTGTCACATCTTTCCCCTGCAGAACTGCTAGTGGGTTCCAACTGCCAACCTCTGGGTTCGCAGCCGAGCACTTAACTAACCACTGCGTCACCAGAGCTCATTATTATAGTTGAGGAACTAAAGGTGCAGGAAAGTTAAATAACTTGTCTAAGTCCAAATAGCTTGTAAGTGGTACAAACAGGCTCTGAGCTCAGATCTTCTAACCCCAGTTCCAGAACTCTTTTCTCTGTACTGCATTTCTCCAGCTGTGAATACCTACCTTGCAAAAGTCCATGCGTAGAAGTACGGGCAATCCCTGGGCTACGAGCAAGATCCATTCCTAAGTCTGTTTTTAAGTTGAATTTGTAGGTAAGTTGGAACAGGTACATATAGGTCTTATTAGTGTTAGTCAAATGTTTGTCTTAGTATATAGTATATATTTTACCTTTCTATGCGTATAAAGGAAACCCTGGTGGCGTAGTGGTTAAGAGCTACGGCTGCTAACCAAAAGGTTGGCAGTTCAAATCCACCAGGCTCTCCTTGGAAACCCTATGGGGCAGTTCTACTCTGTCCTATAGAGTGTATGAGTCAGAATCGACTCGATGGCAACAGGTTTGGTTT
>NW_004444062.1:6122739-6153446 GCF_000243295.1 Trichechus manatus latirostris
TGGTGAGACTACGTCTCACATACTTTGGACATGTTATCAGGAGGGATCAGTCCCTGGAGAAGGACATCATGCTTGGTAAAGTAGAAGGTCAGCAAAAAAGAGGAAGACCCTCAAGGAGACGGATAGACACAGTGGCTGCAACAATGGGCTCAAGCATAACAAGGATTACGAGGATGGCGTAGGACCGGGCATTGTTTCATTCTGTTTTACGCAGGGTTGCTGTGAAGTCGGAATTGACTCAATTGCACCTAACAACATAAAACACTTAAGAAACACTTCCAAACTGTGCAGTGTTTTCATGAGTGGCACAAAGTAGTGTGTGCATTCAATTACAAACCATCATATGTATTTAACTTGAATTTTTAATATAATAGGCTTTATGGCAGTCCGTCTTAAGCATGAGTTGTCTATAAGTCAGACGTTTGTAATCCAGGACTGCCTATAATCAATTGTGTCTTTTACCTTCCTGCATCCAAAGTTGCAGATTTTTGTATTGATACTTCCTTTTTCACTTTTTAGTTTTTAGCTCAAATATTACCTCTTCAGGGTGGACTTCCCTAACCACATAATTGAAATATCTCTTTTCCATTCACTGCTTAAGTCATTGTCCTTTCTTCCTTTTTCTTTGAATGTATCATTGGCTAAAATTACCTTGTTCGTTTCTTATTATCTTTTTTCCCATTAGAAGGTGAGCTCCGTGAGAGCAGGGACATTGTCTTACTCATTTCTGTTTCCCAAGCTGCTAGAACAATGCCTGGCAAATAGAGTGTGTTCAATAAGTACTTAGTCCCTAAGTGGAGCAAACGGTCAAGTGCTCTGCTAGTAACTGAAAAGTTTTCAGTTTGAACCCACCCAGAGGCCTTGGGAAAAAGTCCTGGTGATCTGCTTCCAAAAGGTCATGGCCTTGAAAACCCTATGGAGCTGTTCTACTCTGCACATATGGGGTCTCCATGAGTCAGAATCGACTCAACGGCAGCTGGTTTGGTGTTTTTGGTTAATAAGTACTTGTCGATGAATGGATGATAACTAAACTACCCCAAGACAATCACACACCTTGAGACTGATTTAGGCCCTACTGGATACAAGCCACTACAAATCTCCATTTCCTCTTTCATGGCTTATAGCAGTTTCAGGCAATCACTTTCTGATACACTAATATACATTCTTGAAATCTCTTATCCACTCTCTTTAAGAACTTGTCCATTTGTTCCCCAGGAAAATTTCTCCTCCTCGTTTGATTCTGATTACGAACTAATGGACAAAGTTATGAAGTGTCATGTGTTTGTGAAATTATCAGCAGCACAGATACATCTACCTTAGAGGAAAACAAAGCCACATGTTTTGAAATAAAATTAGCAATGCTAGACTAAAAGCTATCCATCTCTAAAGAATTTGAAAGGGTCCAGAGATTCTCTTCAGCATCTCTATAGGTTTCTATCTACATTATCCATTCACCCACCCATCCGATTAAGGATTTCCAGGAAATATTGAGGTTGAGTTAGGTGACCAAGAGTTTTGTATAGACCAGACTGGATGGATGATTTTTCCCCTAGGAACTCTCAGCATTGCTGATGCAGGTAGACAATTAGGATTGTATTTGGACAGGGTAACTGAAGGACAGTGGCACAAAAGTGTTTAGAATATTGCCGGGAAAATGGCTAAAATGTTGCATCTTGCAACCTAAGTTGAAGAGGTAAAACAGAAGAAAGCTCTAGAGAGATAGCTAGGGGTCAGTGAACTGGATTTTTCAAATAGGTTAAAGAGCAGATGCTTTGGGAATATGGTAGTGAGTGACATGGAAGGTTGGTGCAAACAGTGAAAACACTCGGCTGCTAACCGAAAGTTTGGAGGTTCAAGTCAACCCAGAGGTGCCTCTGAAGAAAGTTCTGGTGATCTCCTTCCAAAAAATCAGCCATTGAAAACTCTGTGGAGCGCAGTTCTATTATACCACACGTGGGATCACTATGAGTCGGGATTGACTTGATGGCAACTGGTGGTGGTGGTGACCTGGAAGGTTAGGAGGTGGGTAGTCAGTGAGTGGGGATATGTGAATTTGACATTTTAGAGGTGAAGCGGTCCCAGAGTAGCATAGTCCAGGGAGTACTTCTGGGAGTGTGAGACTAGAGGGGAGTAGGGAAGATTCCTGAAGATGAGGAGACAAAGGAAAAAAGTGAGTAGGGCCTTGAACATGGTTCCTCGTCGATTCTGAAACTACCCAGAATTACAGTCAGACTTGGATCAAAGATAGGACTTAAGCCCTTAAGCTACATCTTCATTTCAAGAAACAAAGTCTCCAGAAACTGGTGGATGATGGCAGCCAGAAGAGAATGGTCAGAATATACCCTCCTTTTCCGTAGTTAGAAGTCCTGGTGATGCAGTGGTCAAGCGCTTGGCTACTAACCGGAAGGTCGGCAGTTTGAACCCACCAGCCACTCCACAGGAGAAGATGTGGCAGTCTCCTCCCATAAAAACTTAAAGCCTTGGAAACCCTATGGGGCAGTTCTACTGTGTTCTATAGGATCGCTATGAGTCAGAACTGACTCAGTGGCAATGGGTTTTTTGTTTTTTTTTTTTCTGTAGTTAAATCTGTTGTTCTTGAATCATGATTATTCAAGTTAAAAATAATTCCCTGTTGTATCTGATTGTTTATTGTTTATTTTAGTAGTAAAGTATAATAATAGTTTTTTTTTTTTTACTTTTGGTAGCAAATATACAATTTCTGCTTCATTGAGAGTTTAAATTGGCTTTTGGAGACATCAAGGGTATTAAAATATTATTTTAAGGGGAAAATGAATTGCAGTTTCTAAAGTCGATGACCTACAAGTATAAAGATGTAGAATGTAACTTATTTCTGAGTTGGGGACTACCTATATTTCTCCCGTGCCTGGAGGCAGAGTAAGTAGAGAATTGTAGATCCACAAAGTAGATGAATTGCTTCTTATTTTTCAGCTTGTTTTGGTATGAGGCTGACTTTTTATGTTTCTGTCGCTCTACTTGGTGTTAAGGAAAAATTACTAGCATTTAAATCGTGGATTTAATTTAGTTCAGTAAGTATTGCTTGAACATTTACTTTGGGTCTGGTGCGGGGAGGTGGTGTGTAGGAGTCAGGAGCAGATTATCCAATAGGTAAGGTCATCTGTAGTGAACAATTGCACATTTTTCACCACATCAAAGGTTCAGCTTCTAGGTATGGCTGGCATCCGTCTCTCTCCCAACCCCACAGCACCTTCCTACAGAATCAAACCCTCTTTTTAAATTTACAGCCCCTGACAGGGGTGGGTGACCCAGTAAGCAAGGTAAACACATGTTTACTTACTAATCTGTAGTGAAACTAATTCACCAGGTTAAGATGTGATGAAACCCATATGATGATCTGGTAAGCACTGTGCTCACCTTGCTTATTGGATACTCCGCCCTAGTAGGAGTACAAGAACTATGCATAATATGATCCCTACATTCGAGGAATTTGAGAGAACATATGTATATTGAATTGCTTAATTGATTATTGTTGATGTTGTTAGCTGCCATCAAGTCAGTCCCCATCTCATGGCAGCCCCACGTGTTACGAAGTAGAACTGCTCCATAGAGTTTTCTTGGCTACATATAATCTTTACCGAAGTAGTTGGCCAGGTCTTTCTCCCATGGAGCCGCTAGGTGAGTTTGAACAGCCAGCCTTTCAGTTAGCAGCCAAGAGCTTAACCATTGCACCACCAGAACTCCTTAACTGATTATTACACAATGCAGAATATAATAAGTAAAATTTAGAAAAGGACAATGATATGGGAGTTAAAGGAGGGAAAGATACGTTTATTCATTCACAAATTGTCCGATTTGGTCCTTGTCCTCAAGGGGCTTACAGTCTTGCAAAAGAAATCACATCAGGGAAATCCAAAAAAATCCTCATGTAGGAAGTGACATCTGGACTCGAATTTCATAACTAGAGGGGGAGGGGCTACGAATCACCTTTCGTGGTCTGGAAAAGACCTGAGGAGCAAGGGATCAGACAGGAGCATGGGCGACCCAGGAGTGGTGTGAGACAAGCTAGGAAAGGAAGCTGAAGCCGTGCCGTGGGGGAACTTCAATGCTGAGGAGAAGGAATGTTTTCAGCAGACATTGGGAAACCACGGAAGGTTTTTGAATAGGTGAGGTGCATGATAGCATATAAAAATTATATTAAATATAACATTAATATAAAATTCTAACCGCGCAGAGCAGGAAGCAGCAACTGCGGTATGTGCACCAAAGGGCGAAATACAGATACACGTGTATATATACATATTCTCCACCCATCTGTCGGTTTGTTGTACTATAGTGGCTTGTATGTTGCTGTGATGCTGGAAAATATGCCACCGATATTTCGAATACCAGAGGCTCACCCATGGCGGACAGGTTTCAGCAGAGCTTCCAGACCAAGACAAACACGGAAGAAAGGCCTGGCGATCTACTTTCGAAAATTAGTCAACGAAAACCCTATGGCTCATAACAGAACATTGTCCAGCTTGCTTGCTTTGCTCACATCATCAGGAGGGATCAATTGCTAGAGGAAGACATCATGCTTGGTGACGTAGAGGGCCAGGGAGTGTGAGGGAGACCCTTGGTGAGATGCATTAGCACAATAGCCACAACAATGGGCTCGATTGTAAGAATGATTCAGGAATGGGCAACATCTTGTTGTACACATAAGGTCATTGTAAGTCGGAGTCGACTCAACAGCAGCTCTCTATCTATATATACATATACCATCTCTCTTTCTTTGCATCTTTGTCACTCTACACAAAACACACACACACGTACGTGCACACACCTTTTTCATCCTCAGTGACTGAGCCAGTGAAGAGGTAGTGTGTAAATTGTGTTCCAGGGAAGTGGCCTTGCCCCCTTCCTTTTTCTTGTGTCTTGGTGCCTGTACCTGCAAACCCCTGAAGTTTGGAGCATTCCCATCTGTGCCAAAGCACATTTACACAGGCTTCCCTGGCACTTTCCTGGGAAGAGGACTTCAACCATTCATTCCTTGGCCACCCAACCTGGCAAGCCAGTCCATGTGCACAGCTGCTTTAGAAGTTTTGCTGATCCTGTGTAGGAAAAAAATAAGTATGTATTTGTATCACACGAACAGTGGAAAGTTCTCTATCACCCTTGAAATTATAAAAGGTTTGCTAACAGAAAACAAGTCTTGAGAATATTAAAAATGTTAATAATGGTAGTGTCAAAGTGACAGGAGTGAAGGTGATTCTTTTCTTGGTATTTCAATGCTCTTCTGTTTGTTTTTTTTTCCCTTTAATTAGCATATATTACTTTTGTATTAAGGAAAGAAAACTGTTTTAAAAAACAGCTAAGAAAGAAATGTGCAAGTCATGTACAATTCAATGCGGGACCTCAAGCACAGTTTTGCAGGGTGGCCCTTTGAAAGCACCTTGGACCCAGAGGTGTGGTTCTCTGCTTTGTGTGTTTTGAAGGAGGGGTGGGGTACAAAGGGGAGGGCTAGGAGGTCACCGCAGTGGAAAAAGGTGAACATCTCCTTTGATACACTCTTTAACTTTTTAATGCCTTCCTCAAAGTAATGTGTATTTACTTTAAAAGCCTCTCAAAAGAGAAAAAGTTTGTGTTTTTTTTTTTTTTAAAAAAGAGCAAACCAGTCTTAATAAAGCTGAAGTTCTTATTTCTCAAGAGATAGAAATATACTTCCTGGAGCACAAGGTCTACTTTCCCTCTCCCGTAGTCTTTCACCAGGATCTATTGATAAAACGGGAAACAGAATTGTTAGCAGTTGTGAGTGGATATGAATATGGGAGAAATTACCTTCAGCCTCCCAAGACTCCATTAATATGGATGGTCTCATCTCAGCTACCAGGGGTCTAGCCTGTCTGTGTCTCTTTCTAAGTTACATTTGTTTGTCTGTTTTGTTCTTTAGGTTTTCTGGGTAACTATAAGCAACAGAGCTTGTTAGTTCCTCTTGAGATTGCCCACTACTCCCCACCCTTATTTCTCACCTCCCGGCATCCTGTTTGTCTCCCTGACTCTGTTCCCCAGCCCCACCCCACCCCCACTCAGCTACCCATCCTTTTAGCCATGTTTTTCTCCCCTCAGCTAATTAATTTTAACTTCTTATTTTTATAAGTGTGCCTTCACCAAAGGAGGCGTGCTGTATATTTATATACTCAATTTTTTTTATTCATTGATTTGTGCTTTCCTTTATTGTGAATACGTTTGAAATGTCTCCGTGTACATTCCTATGTTTTTTTTTTTTTTCTCCCCTGTCTTGGAGATACTGTATTTCCAGGAATTTTGAAAGAGTGGAAGAGGATGAAAGGAATATATGAGGACATTTGAACTATGTACAGGAGTTTTGGGGGTGATTTTTTACCCATTTAAAGTTACTGGTTTATGATAGGAATAAACAATCAACAATGTATAGTGTGTTTATACTCACAGAGGTATAAAGCTTTGTTTATTCAGTTTTAAGGGATATTTTAGTCAGTAAATAATTTTATATAAACTATTTACATTTCAATTTTTTTTTCATTTTTGTTGCAAATGGATCTATCTGTTCGCTGTTAGACATGGAATCCAGCACCTCTTAGGTTTTGTAGGTTTAAGAGAAATATTGAAAATTTTAAAATATCATCATGAAAGAAGTCATCATCGCTTTAGCAAACTGAATAGATCATCTTGCCTAGTAGTCACAGTATCAATGGTAGAAAAACTATTCATTTTCTAAAAAAGGAGGGAAAAAGTCTCGAGACTCATTGAGTACAACTTTTGCTACACAACAATTTATCTAATCAGTTTCGTTTTCTGTGCTTAAGAAAAATGAAGATTCCAAAGAAGCAGAAATTGAAGATGGTGGAATAATAAGCTCACATCTATATCTTATGTTTCTCTTCATACTTCGTGAATGTCTAAACAATAAGGATTTTCCCCAGATTCACACGTTTCTCTACTTTTCCATATGTTTATTTACTTACTTACTGGGCAAATTTTTAAAAAATTTTTTTTTTCACTTGGTCCCGAGAAAATGAGGGGCATCTTAAAGAAGTTCTCAAGAATCAGAAGGAGACAAGAAAGATCTTGTCAAGGATTTACTACCATGTTGCAGGAGAGGTACTCTTAGTGGAATCTCAGTTTGCTTTCCATCACCAGATATCTCAAGGTGTTCCATGTTCTGTGGCATTTGAAAGTACCTTTTTAAGCCCTGGAGTCCCTGGTAGTACAAATGATTAAGTACTTGTATTAGTTATCTAGTGCTGCTATAACAGAAATACCATGAGTGGATGGCTTTAACAAAGAGAAATTTATTCTTTTGTAGCCTAGGAGGCTAGAAGTCCGAATTCAGAGTGCCAGATCCAGAAGAAAGCTTTCTTTCTCTGTCGGCTCTGGGGGAAGGTCCTTCTCATTAATCTTCCCCTGATCTAGGAGCTTCTCAGCACGGGGACCCTGGATCCAAAGGACATGTTCCCCTCCTGGTTCTTCATTCTTGGTGGCAAGAGTCCCCCACCTCCCCTGCCCCCCCTCTCCCGCCGGACTCTCTGCTCACTTATCTCTTTTATATTTCAGAAGAGATTGACTCAAGATACAACTTAATCTTGTAGATTAGTCCTGCCTCATTAACATAACTTCCTCGAATCCTGCCTCATTAACATCATAGAAGTAGGATTTACCACACATAGGAAAATCACATCAGATGACAAAATGGTGGATAATCACACAATACTGGAAATCATGGCCCAGGCAAGTTGACACACATTTTGGGGGGACACAATTCAATCCATGACAGTGCTCAACTACTAATGGAAAGATTGGCAGTTTGAATCCACCCAGAGGGGCCTCGGAGGAAAGGCCTGGTGATCTGCTTCCAAAAAGTCTCAGCCTTGAAAACTCTGTGGAGCACACGTCTACTCCGCAACACGTGGGGTCACCATGAGCCAAAATCAAATCTCTGGCAACCGGTTTGGTTTTTTGGTTTTTATGAAGTCTAATCCTTGGGATGTTGAGAATTTGATTACATGCTAGCGCTATCAAATAAATAGAGCCATTTTGGTAATGACAAAGATTGTCACATTTCTTAATGTATTTCCCTTTAGTTCCTCTGTACTTGAAACAAAAATACATATTTAGATGCTTAAAAACAGAACAAAACCAAAAACCCCACCCAGTTAATTTAATCTAGACAATTTGGTACAGATGATCTGACAAAGATGCATTGTGTATTCAGACATAGTGATTGCTGTGTCTGATGCCCTCCCAAATAACACCGTTATGTTATTTCAATTGTAGATAACAATCTTCCTATTCCATGGTTTTTAGAAATTAGAGAAGAAAGGCAGTTTATTTTAAAGAAAACCTTTACTGTATCATTGCTTCACAAAACGTGTGTATAATTCAAATTTTCTTTTTAAATCTAAAAAAAGAAATCCTCTCCCAAAATCAAATAAAATTTCTTTCAGATTCGAGTTACTACTTTCCTCTCCCCCCGACCCCGCTCCCAAGTTTATACTTCTAGTTAGCTTGAACTCCATTAGTTTTAAGCTAATTAGGTCAAGTGGTTTATGTTATTTCTGGTTACAACTCTTTATTCTTAATGAATAGTTCTATATTATTCTAATAAATAATTTCTTTGACCATATAAATGACTTTTTTCATTTGAATTTCTTTGTCTTTAAAAAGGAGCCCTGGTGGCCCAGTGGTTAAGAGCTTGGCTGCTAACCAAAAGGTTGGCAGTTCGAATCCACCAGCTGCTCCTTGGAAACCCTATGGGGCAGTTCTACTCTGTCTTATATGGTTGCTATGAATCAGAATCAACTCGAAAGCAATGGCTTTTTGGGTTCTTAAAAAGGATGCCTATACTGTGATATATATAGTACTAATTTGTTTTTTTACACTTTATACACTATTGCATATTGCTTGCTTTAGTGTCTCTAAGTTATATTCCTGAAAGTATAAATTTTACTCAAAATAATAATATTCAGAGCCTAATTTCCCATTAAATAGATTATAATTAAAAGTTCCATTCTTGTGGAACTCCAAAATGTTTTATTATATCACAAATATGGAGAGAAAGTTAGACTGGGGATCAAAAAAGGAATGCTTCCTAAAATAACAAAAGATGGTAACAGCCATGGTTATCTATTTATGGAAGAGCTTAGGAAGCTCCGCCCCACCCCAATTATCTTTGTCATTATTGCTTTGACCCAATTAAATGAAAGGAAACAAAACAACAAGATTTTTAAAAAGATCCTATGAAGACAGGATCAAGTGGTCAGAGGGCACCTTGAGGAATATCACACTCATTTTTCCCAAAGGCTTTGTCTAAATCAAGAGAAAAGACTTTTCCTTACACTGGCTGATGTTTCATATCAAAGGTATCAAAAAAAATCACTGAAAATAAAAAAATAGTTCTTTACAGTATTTCTTCTATTTGTGGTTTCATCAACACACTGTAGATGTTTGCTAAAGCTCACCAAAGCTTTCCATCACCAAGTGTGTTTCCCCATCCTGCTGCTGATTTGGTTAGCTGAAGTAAGTGCCTACTCAATCAAAAAAACAAGAGGAATGAATAGTAAGAAGCCTTGGAAAGGAAACTCCCAGCATTGATCAAGTAGACATTATTCAAAAATAGGGCATGATGTATTTTTACTATACTGATGTTAATGGTAATGCATCACTGCTAACTATGTTATTTCAATTCTGCATTTCCCACTTTTAGTAGAACATGTACCCAACTTGCTAAAGAGTCTTGAATTTGCCAGTGCCTTCTCTGGCTCTTCTTACTCTTAGGGCTAGTGTTGGGTGTAAATGCTGACTACGCTGTTTTCCAATGCTTTAATTAAGTATCTGTTTACAATATTTGCTGGATTCCTACTTTCATAGACACTATTATTGTTAGTTGCCATCAAGTCAACTCCCGACTCGTGGAGATCTTATATATAACAGAAGGAAATGTTGCCTGGTCCTGTGCCATCTTCGTGACACTAAGATGCATAGAATTAAGTATATTTAAAAGTCCATGTCCTCCAAAAGCTAAGAAGTTTCCTGAACACAACCAAATACTTCGAGGGACAGAGTAGCAGGGGCTAGGGTCTGGGGACCATCGTTTCAGAGAACATCTAGGTCAATTGGCATAATAAAGTTTATTAAGAAAATGTTGTGCATCCCACATTGGTGAGTGGCGTCTGGGGTCTTAAAAGCTTGTGAACGACCATCTAAGATGCATCAATTAGTCTCAACCTACCTGGAGCAAAGGAAAATGAAGAACACCAAAGACACAAGGAAAATACTAGCCCAAGAGACAAAAGGGACCACATAAACCAGAGACGCCATCAGACTGAGGCCAGAAGAACTAGATGGTGCCTGGCTACCACCAATGACCGCCCTTACAGAGAACACAACAGAGAGTCCCTGATGGAGCAGGACAAAAGTGTGCTGCAGAATTCAAATTCACGTAAAAAGACCAAACTTAATGGTCTGACTGAGACTAAAGGAACCCTCGAAGACATGGCCCCAGGACTCTCTGTTATCCCAGAACTAAAACCATTCCTGAGGCCAACTTTTCAGACAAAGATTAGATTGGGCTATAAAACATAGGATAACACTGATGAAGAGTGTGCTTCTTAGTTCGAGTAGATACACAAGACTTAAATGGGCAGCTCCTGTCCGGAGGCAGGATGAGAAAGCCAAAAGGGACAGGGGCTGGCTGAATGGACACGGGAAACCCAGAGTGGAAAGGGGGAGTGTGCTGTCACATTATAGGGATTGCACTAGTGTTACATATCAATATGTGTATAAATTTTTGTATGAGAAATTAACTTGAGCTGTAAACTTTCACCTAAAGCACAATTTAAAAAAAGAAAAAAAAAAAAGTCCACGTCTTCAAAGAGCTTGTAATCTAAAATGGAAACCACGTTCACGTCAAGATAACGAATGGTGTTAAGAAATACATGATAAATAACAAAGTCCAAAAGGAGAGAGTGGTATCACTTTGGTCTCAGAGAGTCAGGGAAGGCTTCATATAAGAGGAGGGATCTGAGCTGAGCCTAGAAGGATGGCACATTTGGAAGTGACTTAGAGATCACCATCAAATGGTGGCTTGTGTGATACTGGAAGCTTTGCCACCACTATTTCAAATACCAGCAGGGTCACCCTTGGTGGACAGATTTCAGCAGAGCTTCCAAACTAAGGCAGACTAGGAAGAAGGACCTGGTAGTCTACTTCTGAAAAAACTGGCCAGTACGAACCTTATGAGTAGCAGCAGAACATTGTCTAACAGTGCCAGAAGATGAGCCCCTCAGGTTGGAAGGCACTCAAAATACGACTGGGGAAGAGCTGCCTCCTCAAAGTGGAGTTGACCTTAATGATGTGGACTGAGTCAAGCTTTCAGGACTTTCATTTGCTGTTGTGACAGGACTCACAATGAGAAGAAACAGCTGCAAACATCCATTAATAATAGGCACATGGAATGTATGAGGTATGCTCTAGGAAAATTGGAAGTCATCAAAAATGAAATAGAATGCATAAACATCAGTATCCTAGGCATTAGTGCGCTGCAATAGACTGGTATTGGCCATTTTGTATCAGACAACCATATAATCTACTATGCTGGGAATGACAAATTGAAGAGGAATGGAGTTGCATTCATTGTCAAAAAGAACATTTCAAGATCTATCCTGAAGTACAGTGCTGTCAGTGATAGGATAATATCCATACTTCTACAGGGAGGACCAGTTAATATGACTATTATTCAAATTTACGCACCAACTACTAAAGCCAAAAATGCAGAAATTGAAGATTTTTACCAACGTCTGCAGTCTGATACTGATCGAATATGCAATCAAGATCCATTGATAATTACTGGTGATTGGAATGTGAAAGTTGTAAACAAAGAAGGGTTGGTAGTTGGTGTCATGGGTTGAATTATGTCCCTCAAAAAATGTGTGTTTCAGTTTGGCTGGGCCATGATTCCAGGTATTGTGTGATTTTCCTATATGTTGTAAATCCTGCCTTTATGATGTTAATGAGGGAGGAGAGGCGGCAGTTGTGTTAGTGAGGCAGACTCAATCTACAAGACTGGATTGTGTCCTGAGGCAATCTCTTGAGATATAAAAGACAGAATTGAGCAAAGAGATGAGGGGGACCTCATACCATCGGGAAAGCATTGCCGGGAGCATAGAGCGTCCTTTGAACCGGGGTCCCTGCACAGAGAAGCTCCTAGTCCAGGGAACACTGATGAGAAGGCCGACAGAGAAAGAAAGCCTTTCCTGGAGCTGATGCTCTGAATTTGAACTTTTAGCCTACTTTACTGTGAAGAAATAAATTTTTCTTTGTTAAAGCCATCCACTTGTGGTATTTCTGTTGTAGCAGCACTAGATGATTAAGACAGTTGGAAAATACGACCTTGGTGATAGAAATGAAGCCAGAGATTGCATGATAGAATTTTGCAAGACCAACAACTCTTCACTGCAAATACATTTTTCAACAACATAGACGATGACTGTACATGTAGACCTCGCCAGATGAAATACACAGGAATTAAATAGACTACATCTGTGGAAAGGGATGATGGAGAAGCTCAATATCATCAGAACAAGGCCAAGGGAGGACTGTTGAACAGACCATCAACTGTTCATATGCAAGATGAAATTGAAGTCAAAGAAAGTTAGAACAAGTCCAAGAGAGCCAAAGTTTATCCCACCTGGAGTATATCCCACATGAATTTACAGATCATCTCAAGAATAGATTTGATACATTGAACACTAATGACCAAAGACCATTAGTGGAATGACATCAAGGACATTATGATTGAAGAAAGCAAAAGGTCATTAAAGAGGCAGGAAAGAAAGAAGAGACCAAAATGCATGTCATAAGACACTCTGAAAGTTGCTCTTGAATGTAGAGTAGCTAAAGTGAAAGGAAGAAATGATGAAGTGAAAGAGCTGAACAGATTTCAAAGGGCAGCTTGAGAAGACAAAGTAAAGTATTATAATGAAATATGCAAAGACCTGGAGATAGAAAACCAAAAGGGAAGAATACGCTCAGCATTTCCGCTGCTGAAAGAACTGAAGACAAATTCAAGCCTGGAGTTGCAATACTGAAGGATTGTACGGGGAAAATATTAAACGATGCAAGAAGCATTAAAAGAAAGTGGAAGGAATACACAGAGTCACTGTACCAAAAAAAATTGGTCGATGTTCAACCATTTCAGGAGGTAGCATATGATCAAGAACAGATGGTACTGAAGGAAGAAGCCTAAGCTACACTGAAGGCATTGGCGTAAAACAAGACTCCAGGAATTGCAGGAATACCAATAGAGATGTTTCAACAAACGGATACAGCGCTGGAAGCGCTCACTTGTCTATGCCAAAAAATTTGGAAGACAACTACCTGGCCAACTGACTGGAAGAGATCCATATTTGTGCTCATTCCAAAGAAAGGTGATCCAAGAGAATGTGCAAATTATCAAACAATATCATTAATAACACCCTCAAATAAAATTTTGCTGAAGATCATTCAAAAGCAGTTGCAGTAGTACATCGACAAGGACCTGCCAGAAATTCAAGCCAGATTCAGAAGAGGATGTGGAACAAGGGCTATCATTGGCTGATGTCAGATGGATCTTGGATGAAAACAAAGAATACTAGAAAGATGTTTGCATGTTTATTGACTATGCAAAGGCATTCGACTGTGTGGATCATAACAAAATTATGGATAACATTGCACAGAATGAGAATTCTGGAACACTTAGTAGTGCTTCTTAGGAACCTGTACATAGACCAGGAAGCAGGTGTTCGTACATAACAAGGGGATATTGCATGGTTTAAAGTCAAGAAAGGTGTGAATCAGGGTTGTATCCTTTCATCATACTTATTCAATCTGTATGCTGAGCAAATAATCTGAGAAGCTGGAAGAACACGGCATCAGGATTGGAGGAAGACTCATTAACAACCTGCAATATGCACATGACACAACCTTGCTTGCTGAAAGTGAAGAGGACTTGAAGCACTTACTAATGAAGATCAAAGACCATAGCCTTCAGTATGGATTATACCTTAACAAGAAGAAAACAAAAATCCTCACAACTGGACCAATAAGCAACATCATGCTAAACGGAGAAAATATCGACGTTGTCAAGGATTTCATTTTACTTGGATCCACAATTAACACCCACGGAAGCAGCAGTCAAGAAATCAAATGATGCATTGCATTGGGCAAATCTGCTGCAAAAGACCTCTTTAAAGTGTTAAGAAGCAAAGATATCACTTTAAGGACTAAGGTGCGCTTGACCCAAGACATGGTGTTTTCAACCACCTCATATGCATGTGAAAGCTGGACAGTGAATAAGGAAGACCAAAGAAGAATTGATGCCTTTGAATTATGGTGTTGGCGAAAAATATTGAATATGCCATGGACTACCAGAAGAACAAACAAATCTGTCTCGGAAGAAGTACACCCAGAACGCCCATTAGAAGCAAGGATAGCAAGACTTTGTCTCATGTACTTTGGTTATGTTACCAGGAGGGACCGGTCCCTGGAGAAGGACACAATGCTTGTAAAGTAGAGGGTCAGTGAAAAAGAGGAAGACCATCAGTGAGATGGATTGACACAGTGGCTGCAACAATGCGCTGAAGCATAGCAACCATTGTGAGAATGGCGCAGGACCGGGCAGTGTTTCATCTGTTGTGCCTAGGGTCGCTGTGAGTCGGAACCAACTCAGTGACACCTAACAACAACTGAAATATGTGCCAGGATTTATGCCAGTCCTTGACGATGCAGTGGTTAGCAAAACAGGCACAGTTCCTTCCCTCATGAAGCCTACAGTCTAGTGGGAGAACAGATGTTAAACAATAATTACCAAAAAATATTTGTTTAGGGGTTGGAGGGAGGAGGAAAAGAGGAATCATTGAGTTTCTGTTATAGTGATGGAAATTTTGGCAATGGACACTGGTAATGGTTGTACAACATGATTGATGTTAACTGAAGTCAATGAATTTTACATGTGAAAAATGATGAATTGGCAAATGTGTTATCTATATTTTTTATAATAATAATGTCAAAAAAGGAAAAAATATTTGTTTGAAAACTGTGATAAGTACTATAAAGGAAAAATATAGTGTGCCATGAGAGGAAACAACGGGGCAAATTAATTTAGATTGGTGGTCAAGGAAGGCCTGTTTAAGGAAGTAACTTTAATCTGAGGCCTCAAGCATGAGTTAGCTGGGCGAAAACTTATTTGCACTCAAAATAGTTACAAATCACCATTCTTATTTGTAGCCAAAACTATCACTACAATTTCCTCTATCTTCATTAGTTTCCTCCTCTGTCTACAAGATCAAATTCTTTCCCTCAGCCATCACTAGTATATAAAGTGACACTCCATAAACTGGGCAAAAAAGACTGGGGAGGTGTAAGCTGAATAAATCCCAGAACACACACAAATAGGAAAAGTTTGTGGTCTGACTAGCCAAAGTGGAGAGTCCTCATTCATTCCTGGAACATTCCTGGAGACAAAAAGGAATTGTATATTAGTAGTAGGGTTGAACTATCTTTGGAGTAAAGGATACTAAATTGCCAGATAGTAAATATTTTAGCTTTGTAGACCATATGGTCTCTTTCAGAATTACTCAATTCTGCCATTTAGTGTGAAAGCAATCATAGACAATATATAAGTGAATGGGTATGACTGTGTTCCAATAAAACTATTAACAAAGGCAGGGGGCCAGCCTGTGGGCTGTAGTTTGTTGACCCCTATTCAAGACCAGCTGTTCAATAGAAATACAATGCAAGCCACATATACAATTTTAAATTCCTGGCAACCACATTAAAAAGAAAAGAGATATACCCATTCCCGTGGAGTTGATTCCAACTTATAGTAACCCTATAGGACAGAGTAGAACTGCCCCATAAGATTTCCAAGGAGCAGCTGGTGGATTCCAACTGCAGACATTTTGGTTAGCAGCTGAGCTCTTAACCACTGTGCCACGAGGGCTCCAAAAAGATACAGGTGAAATTGATTTTAATAATTTATTTTATTTAACCCAATTCATCCAAAATATTATCAACTCAACAGGTAATCAATATAAAAATTGTTAATGAGATAGTTTGCATCCCTTTTCTCATACTAAGTCTTCACATTCTGGTGTGCATTTTACACCTATAGCACATCTCAATTCAGACTAGCCACATGTAACTAGTGACTACCATATTGGACAGCACAGCTATAACTTCTCTCTAGCAAAGCTTAAAAATAGATCTTGAAGGAATTGATCTGATTTACAATTAACTTCAGCATTCTTTAAAAAATTGAACAACTTAGATGAGTGATTACACTAAGGCCAACACTCCTTAAAGGAAGACAACAAAATGCAGACACTTAATAATGTAACATTAACAATGTCTAGCATCAAATAAAAAAAATTACTACCCAAAAGAAACCAAACCCATTGCCATCAAATTGATTCAGACTCATAGTGACCCTATAGGACAGGGTAGAACTGCCCCATAGGGTTTCCAAGGAGCGGCTGGTGGATTCGAACTGCCAACCTTTCCATTAGCAGCTGTAGCTCTTAACTACTGTGCCACCAGGGCTCCTAAAAATTACTAGACATACTAAAAAGCAGGGGAAAAATAACCTATAATAAGGAAAGAATAAGTTAAGAGAAACAGATCTAGAATTGACACAAATGAATCACAGAGAAGAAAAAGACTGAAAAAAATAAATGAACAGAGACTCAGTCATCTGGGGGATAATATCAACTGGTTCATACATGTAATTAAAGTCCGAGGAAGAAAGGAGGGAGGGGGACAGAACCATTATTTGAAGTAATAACTGAAACATTTCAAAATGTGATGAAAAGTATAATGCCATGAACTTAAGCTTAATGAGCATTAACTGAAAAAACTCATGAAGTAAAAGGAAACCTTTAAGGTACATCATGATGAAATTGCTGAAAATCAGTGTTTAAAGACAATCTTCAAGACAGAAAACACACACACACACATTACATACAGAGGGACAAAGATAAGAATAATCACACATTTCACCTCAGAATTTTTGCAAGCCAGAAGACAATGAAATAACATCTTTAAAATGCTGAGAGAAAAAAGTCAACTTAGAATTCCATATCCATTGAAAATATCCTTAAAAAATGTAGGTGAAATGAAAACTTCATCAGACAAAGAAAACGTGAGGAAATTTGTTGCCCATAGATAAATACAATCCAAGAAATGTTAAAGGAAATTATTCCGGCAAAAGCAAAATGATACCAGATGGAAACTTGGAGTACAGTGTGACAGAAATGGTAAATATGTGGGCAAACAGAAAATAGTTTTTCCACCATTTGCAACTTTCTTTAAAAGTTAATTGACTGTGTAAAAACAATAACAATGTATTTTTGAGATTTATCAAATATGTAGAAGAAAAATGAATGACAATTGCTTGAAGGACAGGATGGGAGAATTGGAAATCTATAGCTCTAGGGTTTTTACATTATACATGAAGTGGTATAATATTATTTGAAGGTATATTACGATAAGTTAAAAAATGCATATTGTAAACTCTAGTTGTTGTTAAGTGCCACTGAGTTGATTTTCAACTTATACCAACCCCACGTGACAGAGTAGAACTGCCTCATAGGGTTTTATAGGCTGTAATCCTTACAGGAGCGGATTGCCAGGTCTTTCTCCCAAGAAGCAGCTGGATGAGTTTGAACCACCAACCTTTTGGTTAGCAGCTGAGTGCTTAACTGTTGTGTCACCAGGACTCCAACATTAAGTAAAAAAAAAAGAGCAGTTATATAAAGTAAGCCAAGAGTAGAGATAAAATGGGATGTTATAAAGTACCATTTAATTCAAAACAAGTAGGAAAAGAAGGAAAAAGTAACAAGGACATATGAGACAAATAGAAAATGGTAGATTTAAATTCAACAATATTGATAATTATACTAACTATAAATGGTTTAAACACTTCAATTAAAAGTCAGAGATTATCAGAGTAGATAAACAAGCAAAACTCTATCATGTACTGTGTACAAGAAACCGATTTTGAATATGTAGACTAGATAAGTTAAAAATAAAAGGATGGAAAAATATATATCATGCAAACACTAATTATAAGAAAGTGGCAGTGGCTATATTAATATCCGGTAAAGCACCTGTTGCTCCCGAGTCAATTCCAACTCATAGTGACCCTGTAGGACAGAGTAGAACTGCTCCATAGGGTTTCTGAGGAGCAGCTGGTGGATTCAAACTGCCGACCTATTTGTTAGCAACCGAGCTCTTAACCACTGCACTACCAGGTAAAATAGACCACATAAAAAAGAATACTACTAGGAATAAGGAGGACTCTTTCATAAGATAAAGGGATCAATTCATCAGGAAGACATGACAATCCTAAACATAATAGAGCTTCAAAAGACATGAAACAAAACCTGAAAGAACTAAAAAGAGATAGAAAAAGTCCACAATTGCAGTTGGAGATTACAACATTCTTCACTTTGCAACTGACAGAGAAAGAAGACAGAAAATCAGTAAGGATATAGAAGACTTGAACAGCCCATCAATCAACAGAACCTAACTGACATTTGTAGAACATTTTCTCAACGGCAGTAGAACACACATTCTTTTCAAGTTCACATGAAATGTTAACCAAGACAGACCATATGTTAATCATAAAACAAATCTCAACAAATTTAAAAGAATTGAAATCATATAGCATGAGTCAGAATCAGCTCAACAGCAATGGGGAAGTCCTCTGACAATAATGAAATTAAATTAGAAATCAGTGACAACTATCTGGAAAATCTCCCAATATTTGAGAATTAAACAACACACTTCTAAACAACACATGGGTCAATCGAAAGGGGACTTAGAAAATATTTTGAATTGAATGAAAATGAAAATACGCATATCAAAATTGGTGGGATATGGCCAAAGCAGTACCTTAAGGGAAATTTATAGGATTAAATGTTTATATTTGAAAAGAAGAAAGCTTAAAATCAACAATCTAAGATTCTACCTTAAAAAGCAAGAAAATAAGAGCAAATTAAACCCAAAGAATATGGAAGGGAAGAAGTAACAAAAACAGAAATCAGTGAAGAATAAAACAAAAAACAATGGAGAAAATAAATGAAACCAAAAGCTAGTTCTTGAAAATTTTCAACACAACTTATAAACATCTAGTGAGTGCTCGGCTGCTAACCAAAGGGTTGGTGATTTGAACCCACCAGCCGCTCTGCAGGGGAAAAAGACCTGGCGATCTGCTCCCATAAAGATTACAACCTAGAAAACTCTATGAGGCACTTCAACTCTGTCCTTTAGAGTAGCTGTGAGTCAATCTACTTGATGGCACACAACAACATCAACAACAGTGAAATTGATCAATAAAAAAAGAGAGAAGACGTAAATTATCAATATTAAACACAACTACAGACCCTACAGGCATTAGAAGGATAATAATGGAATATTATGAACAATTTTATACCAATAAATTGAACACTTAAATAAATAGATTTCTTAGAAAATACAGCTTACCAAATTAGACTGAAAATGTAGAAAACCTGGACAGCCCTATATCTAGTAAAGAAATTAGCCATATAATTTTAAAATGGCCCACAAAGAAAACTCTAGCCTAGCTAACTTCACTTGTGACTTCTACCAAACATTTAAGAAAGAAATACATGAATGTTTCACAAACTCTTTCAGAAAATAGAGGAGAATTGAATATTTCCCAACTCATTTTATGAGGTCAGCATCACCTTGATACCAAATTCTGACAAAGATATTACAAGAAACAAAAACAACTAGAGACCACAATACGTCATGAACATAGACAAAAATCCTTAACAAATTACTACCAAATAAAAGTCCAGCAATCTCTAAAAGAAATAACTACATCATGACGAAGTACAGGTTATTGCAAGAATGTGTGATTGTTTTCCCATTTGGAGACAAATGACAATGTAAGTCAGAAATCATATTTACAAAATAAAGGAAAAATCCATATGATCTTCCTAGTAGATATAGATAAAGCATTTGACAAAATTCACCACCCATTTATGATAAAAATTCAAGCTAGGAGCAGAGAGAAATTTCCTAAACCTGATAAAGGGCATCTGTGTGAAACGTACAGCCAATATCATACTTAGTGCTGAAAGACTGAATCCTCTCCCTCCCTAATCTATAAGTTCAGGAACAAGACAATGACGTCTGCTTTGTCAACTTCTCGTGGATACTGTGTATTAGGTCCTTGCCAGTATAATCAGCAACAAAAAGAAAGAAAGGGCATAAATATTTGAAAGGAAGAAATAAAACTGTCTTTATTTGCAAATACATAGTCATGCATTTGACTAATCAAAAGGAATCGACAAACGCAGTTGACAGAACTAAGTAGTGTGTTAACAAGGTTGCAGGAAACAAAGCCAATATATAAAATTTCAAATGTAAGTCTATATATTAGGTACAGATGAAAGTCTACATATTAGATACAAATTGAAATTTAAAAATAATACTGTTTATAATAACATCAGGAAACATGGAGTATTTAGGAATAAATTTAAGAAAATATCTGCAAGACATATACAATGAAAACTGCAAAACATCACTGAGAGAAATTAAGACTGAAATAAATATAGAGATATACAACGTTCTTGGTTTGTTAAGATGTCAGTTCTCCTCAAATTGATCTTTGAGTTCAATGCAATGCCAGTCAAAATTCCAACAGACTTTTTGTAGAAATGAACATGCTGATTTCAAATTGTATAGCGCAATGTAAAGACCTTAGAAGAGCCAAAATATTTGAAAAAGAAAGACAGAATTCTAAGACTTACATTTAAGATTTTTATAAAGCAACAGTAATCAAGACTATATGATGCTGGCTTAAGGATAGACATATAAATCAATGGAACAGAATAGAGTCCAGAAATAGACCCACTCATTTTTAATCAATTGATTTTTGACCAAAGTGCCAAGGTAATTCAATGAGGAAAGGATAGCCTTTTCAACAAATGGAAGTGGAACAAGTGACTATCCATACAAAAAGAATGAACTTCGACCATTACCTCATGTCATATAAAAAAAGTACCAAAAAATGAATGATAAATGTAAAGGTTAAAACTATGAAACTTCCAGAAGTTTGAAATTTTCTATATCTTGATTGTGGTTACTGGTCATTTGGATGTGTAAATTTATCAAAAGTCATTGAAGTTTACACTTGAAATGGATTCACTTTATTGTATTTAAATTATACCTCAGTAATGTTGATTTAAAACAAAAAGGCAATAAAAACTATTTCTTGTGTCACATTGGCTGATCTGAAATTTTGTCTGGGCAGAGTTTGGTTTCATAAAAATATTTCAGGCCTTCTCTGTTGGTTAAAGAGGAGGTAGGAGAATAATTCTATGAAAAAGTTGAAGAATGGAAGGATGCAAGCCCTGGGATCTTTTGTTCTTAATGGCGGCAACCTAGCTACAACTCTTTCCATACTATACGTTTTGCAAACTATTTAAATCTGGACATTCTCACTAGGACGAAGAAGGAGTTTCCAAGCTCTTCATAAATTTTACCTCATCCCATGCTAACAGTTCTTCCAGGAGGCATTAGAAGCCACTGCTTTTCTTGTTGATTCAGAAGAATCTAGGGAAAGACCATTGAAAGTAGGAGAGTATATCATTGGGAAATAAAAATAAAAGTAAAAATAAATCACTGTTTGCTCCAACAGTTTGATTTATATTATTATCTCAGCTAATATTACTTAGCATTTACTACTTCCCAAGAAGCATGTTTAGAGTTTTATGTGAATGCTCTTGTTTAATCTTTCTAAGAGCCCTATGAAGTAGGTACTATTATTATGTGCATTTTAAAAATGAGTCAACTAAGGCACAGAGAAATTAAAAAACCTATCTGCAGTCCCATAATTATTAAGATGTGGACCTATCTTCGTCTAAATCCAGACTCTGTACTCTTCACTAATGCACCATTTTACACAGAGCTGCCAATTTTCTTTTTTTAATTCATTTTTTGTTGTTGTTGTTATTGTTGAAAATATACACAGAAAAACGTACACCAATTCAAGTTTCTACATGCATATTTCAGTGACATTGATTATATTCTTTGAGTTTTGCAACCATTCTCACTCTCCTTTTCTGAGTTGTTCCTCCCCCATTAACGTAAACTCACTGTCCCTTAAGGTTCCTATCTAATCTTTTGAGTTGCTGTTGTCAGTTTGATCCCATAGAGTTAGGTCTTAAAAGAGCATAATGCTCAAGGCAGATATTCTTTACTAGTTAAGCTAAACTACTGTTTGGTTTTAAGAAGACTTTAGGGGATATTTTTGGTTTAAGGTTTAAAGATGATCTTAGGGCAATAGTTTTGGGGGTTCATCCAGCCTACATGGATCCATGAAATCTGGATTCCATGAGAACTTGTGCTACAATCTTCTGTGCTACATTTTCCCCCTTTTGATCAGGAGTCTTTTATAGAACCAGTGATCAAAATGTTCAGTAATGGTAGCTGAGCACCATTCAGTTCTGGTCGTCTCACAGCAAAGGAGGCAAAAACTGCCCATTTTTTTGTGCTTCTGCCTAGCAAGGCTTATTTCATGAATCCTAAACATTTATTCACTTTTTCAGTCTATAGCTAAGAACTGCCATCTGAGTCAAAATGTTGTTGTTGTTATTAGGTGCCATTGAGTCAGTTCCAACTCATAGTGACCCTCTGTACAACAGAATAAAATACTGCCAGGTCCTGTGTCATCCTTTCAATCATTGCTGTGTTTGAGCACATTGTTGCAGCCACTGTGTCAATCCATCTCATTGAGCGTCTTCCTCTTTTTTCGCTGACTGTCTACTTTACTAAGCAGTTTGTCCTTCTCCAGGGACTGGTCCCTCCTTCTAATGTCCAAAGTATGTGAGACGAAGTCTCACTGTTCTTGCTTCTAAAGAGCATTCTGACTGTATTTGTTTGTTCTTCTGATAGTCCCATGTATAGTCAATATTTTTTGCCAACACCATAATGCAAAGGCATCAATTTTTCTTCGGTCTTCCTTATTCATTGTCCAGCTTTTACATACATATGAGGCAATTGAAAATACAATGGCTTGGGTTAGGTGCACCTTAGTCCTCAAAGTGACATCTTTGCTTTTTAACACTTTAAAGAGATCTTTTGCAGCAGATTTGCCCAATGTGATATGTCCTTTGATTTCTGAACTGTTGCTTCCATGGGTGTTGATTGTGGATCCAATTTAAAATGAAATTCTTAGCAACTTCAATCTTTTCTCCGTGTATCATGATGCTTATTGGTCCAGTTGCAAGGATTTTTGTTTTCTTTATGTTGAGGTGTAATCCATACTGAAAGCATGTTAAATAGTTTCAAATGCAAAATAAAAATATGCTTATTAAATCATAACTTGGGAGAAGTGCTCCATTTATCATCCTCTCCTAAATTTTTACATGACTACAAATATGGTGGTCTACTAGAAGTGGAAAAACCTATTTTCCCAAAATGCCTTTTAATTTCGCCATGCGTAGACCTAGATTTCAATGCTGGCAGTATGACTTTATGGTACATGAACTTTTGCAAGTTCTTTAAGCCTCTAAGCTTCAGTTTCCCCTTTTGTAGAATGGTATGTTTCTGCCTTCTTCACAGGATAGCATGAGGATTAGCAAGTTATTCAAGCACACTTCAAATTCTTTTCTTCCCTCTGCTTCTCCCTAGCTTTTCCTCCTCCATTCTGCTTCTTCAGTCTCAGGAGTTGGAACCTCTCCAGAAGAGTGTTGTTCAAACTTTTTGGACCATTGTCCACAGTAAGAAATATACTTTACTTCTTAAACCAGTCCACAGTTATACACATACATATGCATAGAGAGTGGTTGCCAAATTTGTTGTACAAACTAGGAGACTTTTTGAAAGTAATAACTATGCTTGCCCAACAGGAATAGACTGGGACTCTTCTGGGAAAATTGGGCCATATGTCAGAAAACCTTTTTTTTTCTTCCTGGTTGCTGTTGAGTTGATTTCGACTCTTCACAACCCTATGTAGTTGGAGTAGAACTGCACTCCATGGGGTTTCAGTGGCTGTAAACTTACAGAAGCAAGTTCCGGGGCCTTTCTTCTGTGGCATCACTGGGTGGATTTGGACTGCCAACCATTTAGTTGTGTTGTTGTTAGGTGCCGTCAAGTTGGTTCCGAGTCATAGCGACCCTATGTACAACAGAACAAAATATTGCCCGGTCCTGTGCCATCCTCACAATTGTTGCTATGTTTGAGCCCATTGTTGCAGCCACTGTGTCAGTCCATCTCGTTGAGGGTCTTCCTCTTTTTCACTGACCCTTTACTTTGCTTTACTCTAGTTAGTAGCTAAGCACAAATCATTTGCACCACCTAGGGACCTCACAAAACTACTTAACCTTATTTATTTTGATGCACCCTGTTATTTTATCATTTATTCTAGTTAATTAAGAATGCTTTTCAGAATATATTAAATTGATTTCATAACTGATTAATGGGTCCCCGGTGATCTGCTCCCATAAAGATTACAGCCTAAGAAACCCTATGGGGCAGTTCTATTCTGTCACATTGGGTCACTATGAATCAGAATCAACTAGATAGCACACAACAACAACAATGGGTCCCTACCCAAGCAGTTTGATCCTTTCTAGAGAATAACTTATCTGACCATTCTAATATTTCTGGGATCAAGAAGTGCTGAAGATTAACATACACAAATATGGAGAATTTCTGAAAAACTCAGGTGATCATGACAAGATGCATTTTAATTGCCACCAAACCTCATTGCCGTCAAGTGGCTGGTGGGTTTGAACTGCCAACCTTCTGGTTGTCAGCCAGGCTTTTAACACTGTGCCAACAGGGCTCCTTAATTGCCCCAGCTGCACTCATTCTAGCTCTAATTCTGTTCATTCATTCATCACCCATTCTTTCATTCACTCATTTATCAAGTGCATTGAGCATTTTCTATACTACCAGGTGCTAGAAATAATCACACACTGGGTTCTTGGACATGTGTCCTGCCCTTGAGGGGTTTCCTGTGTTCTAGTGGGGCTGATACATATAAAACTAAATCATTACATGATAGGGAGATAAGTGATACACTAAAGAGATGATCAAAAGGCCACAGGAACATGGAAAAAAGAGCCACCAATTTTGCCAAGGAGAAGAGGTCAGAGGAAAAGAGAAGCTTTTCAGTTTATGAAGTTCCTTTGAAAGGTATTGATGCAGTCAGCACTGAGTGGAGCTATAGCAAAAGGGGCGACCACATTGCTTAACTCAGCTAACTCACAGTTTTGCACAGTATTTTAGGACTAGAGTTTATATGTAGCTGTATCTATTTCTGCTGTGTTTTCTCAAATTTATTTTACATTTCATGAGAGTAATGACACCCCCTTCTATTTTGGTCTCCCCAACCTAATTTTTAATATACAATGAATGGGTGCTAGTCCTCCCTTCTCCCTCTTCCCAACCTTCCTTACCCTATTTCATTTTTCTCCATGTATTTACCTCCTAATTATACTACCTAATTTACTTATCTATTACGTTCACTGTTTCCTCCTACTAGAACGTAAGCTCAAGAGAGAGATGGTTTGTTTTGTTCACTGATGTCCCCCAGCTCCCAGAAAATTGCCTAGTAAATACATAGAAGGCTCCTGATAAATATTGGCAATGAGTGAATGACTTAGAAATGAAGTAGTAACTGAAAGGTTTAGGAAATTTCTGAATGCAGGACATAATTACCATCCCCTCATATTTTAAGGCAAGTATAGAGAGAAATAAAGATTTTCTTTATTTCCCTTCTCCTTCTCCCTCCTTCCTTCCCTTAGTGTTTATTGATCACCTGCTCTGTGTCAGCCCTGCCCTGGGCACTGGGATTCCTGAGAAGAACAAAAGAGATCCTATCCCTATCTTCATGGAACTCTGAGTCTGCCAGGAGGAAGCGTATGTTTATCTACTATATAATTGCAAATTTGGGGTAGCTGTCAAGGGAAAAAGGAGCCCTGGTGGTGCAGTGATTAAGTGCTCGGCTGCTAACAGAAAGGTTGGCAGTTTGAACCCACTAGCTGCTCCACGGGAGAAAGATGTGACAGTCTGCTTCCGTAAAGATTACAGCCTTGGAAACCCTATGGGGCAGTTCTACTCTGTCCTATAGGGTCGCTGTGAGTCTGAATTGATGTGACATAGTGGTTAAGAGCTTGGCTACTAACCAAAAGTTGGCAGTTGGAATCCACCAGCCGCTCCTTGGAAACCCTGTGGGGCAACCCTGTGGGGCAGTTCTACTCTGTCTTATAGGGTTGGAATCGACTTGACTGCAAGGGGTAATGTGCTTTTATCAAGGGGAAAAAGTAGAGGGTGCTATCGAAGTGTGAAACGGGTGTATTACTTGGTCTGGGAGGTCAGGAGAGTCATTTTTAAGCTGAGTGGAAGAAGTTATTTCAGTGAATGAGAGTTGTGATAGAAGAGAGCATTCAGGCAGAAGAAACAGAATTACAAAGGTCTCGGAATCCCTGGGTGGTACAAATGGTTTCTGTACTCAGCTGGTAACGGGAAAGGCTGGAGGCTTGAGTCTACCCAGAGGTGCGTCAGAAGAGAGACCTGATGATCTACTTCCAAAAAATCAGCTATTGAAAACCCTATGAAGCACAGTTCTACTCTGACACACATGGGGTCACCATGAGTGGAAAAGATTCAAAGGCAACTGGTTTGTTTTTTGGAACCGGAGAGAGAAGGCCTGGTGTTCTAGGTGTGGCTGGAATCAGAGTCAGGGAGGAGGGGTTTATTATAACAGAAGAGGTAGGTAGGGGCAGACCCGAAGGTTTAAGTAGGGCTACACCTTAAGAATTTACTCTACCCCAAGAAAAAAGGGGCGCCGTCAGTGGGTTGTAAGCTGGGGGGTGTTGAAGTGAAAAGATAGCTCTGGCTAAAGTGTGGCCAGTGGGTTGAAGCTATGGCAAAGAGGGCATGAGGAGACAAGTTAGGAGGGTGCTGCGGTAAGCAAAGCAAGATGTGATGGTTGCTTGGAAATATGTGGAAGAGTGGAGACGAAGAGATGTAGACAGATAAGAGAAATATTTAGGTGATGAAATTGGAGTTAATGGCTTCTGTGTTTTCAAATATACAGATTGCAGTTTGTATGTATAAGGTTTCTGAATGTTCTATAAACCAGAATATAAATAAAGAAGATCTTGGGTTGTTTGTCAGCATTTATAAAAACATTAATTTTTTTTTTTAAGTAAAGAAGTTAGCCCAATCTACAATAGATCTATGGCCCCCTGTGGCTGATGGGCCCTCTGGGAAGGGAAATGAGGAAGTGCAATTGGGCAGAGAAAGGTGAGATAATAAAAGACTTGTTTGTGTGTGTGTGTGTGTGTGTGTGTGTGTGTGTGTGTGCTCGCATTGGAGACATAAAGATAAGCAATCACAGAACCCTGTCCTCACTTCTTTTACATACCCTGGTGGCATAGTAGTTAAGAGCTATGGCTGCCAACCTAAAGGTCGGCGGTTCAAATCCACCAGGTGCTCCTTGGAAACCCTATGGGGCAGTTCTAATCTGTTCTATAGGGTCGCTATGAGTCGGAATTGACTCGACGGCAATGGGTTTGGGTTTTTTTTGGTTTTATAGGCCTGCTTCTTCCTTTCCTTGGTGGCACAGCTGTTAACCAAAAGGTCAGCAGTTCGAATCCACCAACCACTCCTTGGAAACCTTATGGGGCAGTTCTACTCTGTCCTATAGGGTCGCTGTAGTCAGAAATGACTTGAAGGCAATGGGTTTGGCTTTTTCTTTGGTCTTCCTTTCCACATGATCCTCTCAGGTTACAAAGTTTAAGATCAGTGGTTCTTAACATTCCTTGGGCCCTATTCTGAGAAAAGTGCATATCGGATATACACAAAATTTCATACCATGTATCAGAGGCCCTGGGACTCCAGATTAAGAAACTCTGACCTATGACCTATAAAGTTTGTAAAAAAGACAATTTACGGAGGAAAACAAATATATCTGGCCAGTATACATATGAACAGATGCTCAATCTCACTAACAATCAAAAAATGCTAATCAAACTAACCATGAGATAACATTCATCTATCAAACTGGCAAAGATTTAACTACTTGATAACACCCAGCTTTGACCTGTGTTGGGGGAAATAGGCACTCTTGTATACTATTGATGAGTGAAAAGTGAAAGAGCTTTTTAGAGAGCAACTTGGCAGCAGCTTTTAAAATTTTAAATGCATAGATCCTTTAACACAATAATTGCAATCCTAAGAAACTACGCTTTAGGAAAATAAATGTAGGTGTGCAAATAGTCAAAGATGTTCATGGAAGCAATGACTAGAAAATTGGGAACTGTCTAAATGATCACCAGGGTGCCATTGACAACAGGGAAATGGTTAAATGCATTTTGAAAGAAACCCATACCTTACAGTGAAATATAATGCAGTCAAAAAAATGAAATCAATGTGTATTGACAATATAACAAGTGAAAAAGGCATATTGCAGGTCAATATATGTAGCACATTCATTCTCTATTAGAGAACATCCAAAATGTATATTTAAAAAACTGAAAAAAAAAAAAAAAAAAAAAAAAAACCCAAACCCGTTGCTGTCAAGTCGATTCTGACTCATAGGGACCCTACAGGGCAGAGTAGAACTGCCCTATAGGGTTTCTAAGGAGCGGCTGGTGGATTTAAACTGCTGACCTTTAGGAGCAGCTGAGCTCTTAACCCCTGTGCCACTAGGACTCCAGAACACCCAAAATGTATATTTGTTATATAAAATGCTTTTGTATATATTTGTATATATGCTAAGAAAAATATGCATAGATTTACATGAAACTCGTAAGAGTGATTAACTCTGTGTTGTAGGATTTGGACAGGTGCCCTGGTGACGTAGTGGTTAAGTGCTCGGCTGCTAACTGAAAGGTTGGCGGTTCAAATTCACCAGCCACTCCATGGGAGAAAGATGTGGCAGGCTGCTTCTGTAAAGATTATAGCCTTGGAAACACTATGGGGCAGTTCTACTCTGGCCTATAGGGTCACTATGAATGGGAACTGACTTGACAGCAGTAGGTTCAGTTGAGTTTGGATGTGAAGATTGGGAGGGTCAAAATTTTCTCCTTTTTATTTTATGTACTTCTATATTGTTTGAATGTGTTTTAACAAGCATGTACTGTATTACTTTTGTTCTTAAAAAATAAAGATAACATAGAAATTCCTGACCTTGAGGTTATTTTCAACTTGAGCTCTATTTTTACATGTGAGATGGGGGAACAGGCAAACTATGATATATACCTCAGTCTCCTCCCCTGATTAAAATATTTCGGTGACTTCCCAATGTGCTGGGGATAAAGTCCAAATTCTTTATCTTGGCACTACATGTTCTCCTTGATCTGGCAACTTGCCTGCCTCTCCAGTGTCTTGAGCAACACTCCTACTCATAGACTGTTCTCACTGCATATAGGACTCAGAGTTCCTGTGATTCTCTGTGATTTCTGATATATGATAGCTTTACATAGGTTGCTCATTTGCTTCCAAGGACACCCTCAGCTGCCTAACATCAGTTTTAAGTATCACTCTCTCCAGAGGATCTAGCTCATAAAGCATCTCCATCACAGTCTGGGTAGGGTGGTGCCCCTAAATGCTCCTAAGTACCCCAGGCATAGCTGCTGTATCATGTCACCTCTTGTGATTTACCTAAAAAACAAAAACCCATTGCCATCGAGTCAAATTCTGACTCTATAGCACAGAGTAGAACTGCCCTATAGGGTTTCCAAGGCTGTAATCTTTCTGGAAGCAGACTGCCACATCTTTCTCCCGAGGAGCAGCCAGTGGGTTTGAACCGTTGACCTTTCAGGTAGCAGCCAAACGCCTAATCACTCTGCTACCAGGGCTCCTTTTGTGCCTTACAGTGACTGTATTTAAGTATGCAGTCTCCCCCTAGGTAAGAACACCCTGAGGGAAGCTGTGCTTTGGGTCTCTGGGTCTCCCATGTATAGCCCAGTCCCTAACCATGGGAGGCCCTCACTTAGTGTCTGTGGGATAGTGAATAGCTCTGGTGACCCACTCCTTTTATAAGATCCCCATTGGCAGCCTTAAAGACATAGGAGAACCAAATTTTAAGATTCTTTGCAAAATACTTTTTTATGTGAGCCTAAATTAAAATTTAGAATTGCAAAATTGTAAGACTTTAGAACCAGATACGACTTAGGAGTTATCTAGTGGAGTTGTTTTCAACCAAGAAGCCAAGTCTATGACCTGGTTTTCAGACTTTGAGGCAAAATGAGAAAAATATGAGCAAGGAAGAAAATTTATTTTTTATCAGGTGTGTGGGACAAAGAACTAGGTTTGGCCTTTGTCTTGGGTTTCTGAAAATAACCCTTGGAATTTGCCACCAATCAAGGTGTCTTTGTTTTTCTAAAACAGTCAGGCAACACTTAAACATGTGTAAATGAGTAGGGGCTACACAAGCAGCATTCTGGCAATGGGCTTCAGGAAGCTGGGGGGAGGGGCATGATGCAATCAATCATGAATATTCATTTAGTGATACATATACATCGAGTCCCTAATGACTAAGGGACCCTGGACCTTGGAGCTCTCTTCTGAGGCTTCCTGGATTGGTGAGAACATCCGTGCGTGGGAGAGGGTGAGGCACGTCCCTGAGGACAATGGAAGCCTCATCCTGGGAACACTCCTAGACCTTGCCTGATGTGTCTCTTTTT
>NW_004444062.1:6161294-6187666 GCF_000243295.1 Trichechus manatus latirostris
TCCGTTTGGTGTTCGGCTGAGTTCTTTATCTCTTCATTTGATGTTCTAGGGTTTCAGGATTGTTGATTCTCTGTTTGGCTTAGTTTTTCGGATCTTTGCTGTGGAGGGACGGCGTGGTGTTTCTGCCTAGAGCGCCATCTTGATGTGTCTCTTCACTTGTCTTGTTTCTGTTTACAATAAACAGGTAAATTTAAGTATGGATAATAAAACCCATTGCCATCAAGTTGATTCTGACTCATAGCGATCCTATAGGACAGAGTAGAACGGCCCCATAGGGTTTCCAAGGAGCAGCTAGTGGATTTGAACTGCTGACCTTTAGGTTAGCAGCAGAGCTCTTAACCACTGGGCCACCAGGGCTCAAGTATAGGTAATAGTCTCCATGAATTTTGTGAGAATTAACGAACCCATAGGGGCAACAAGGCTCTCACTTAGTTTGAAGTGGCTAACTCAGAGAAAGACTGTGCCGGCAGTCAATTTGGGAAGAAGGATGGAGTCCTAGCTTGGCAGTCAATTTGGGAAGAAGGATGGAGTCCTAGCTTACTTCCTAGTACCAGGTGGCTAGAGGGAGAGAAAGAGTCTGACTGGTCTGAAGGGCAGGGAGTTGTGCAAACTCCGAGCCTAAGGCTGATACTCAATATCCTGGCCCCAGGTAGCCAGAAATGTTTTGACCTGGCTCAGAGTCGCCTGAAATGAAGTCTGACCTAACTCTGGGTGGTTAGGGTCAGAAAGGAAGTGCCATGGAAGTGGCAGGTGCGGAGGATCATGGAGATGTGGGTAGGTGAAGCCTGGATCTACAGTGATTCTTACCATGCAGTTAGTGATAAAGGTGGAGTTTGTCCACCTTGCCCCTTTTATAGTGCAGTTGGCACAGGAAGTGCTTCAGGTTAAATGTATGCAATTTAAATTGTGCTTTTTTATTTAGAGATTGTCTTTCTCTCTTTTTAAGTTTAAAATGCCTTTTTGTTAATGAATGATATACTAGTAGATGGATTTTTGTTGTTGTTTCCCTTAGTTTTCTTGGCAACCGTATGTTAGCTCTTAGTTCTTTCTTGATTTTTTTTTTTTCAGTTTAATTGGTCTGTTAAATCTAAAAACTCTGGAAACCCCAGACTTAATGCCATTCCCGTCAGAACTGAGATCAGAGAGATGCTGGGTTTGCCTATGGCCAAACAAAAAAATAAATGTTTCAGTCCAGTCTCTTTCTGCTGTTGTTACATAACACAATTGTGTACATTAAAAAATATTATGTATATTTGATGTGATTGATTTTAGGTTCAGCATTTCTAATTCAGAAATAAAATGATCAGTTAACATATTTGTTGTATTGTAATTGGAAATAAGCTTGTTCTGAGAAGCGTCTATAACCATATGGTATTGCTGTCTGTCAGTATCTGGTGAGGTTTTAAGAAATGTTAATAATCCTGAAACTATATGTTATTGTTATTTTTGGCTTTGACATGGAAATACAGACTGTTCTCTTTCTATTTGTGTATGCTTACTAAGTTTGAAGGTGTTGTAAGCACCTTAAAAACATTTAAAGTGATTTTGAACTTGACTATTTCTTTAATTCTGATTTTAAACATCTGGATTCTAAACATTACACTTCTGCGAGTTTACCATAAGAAAATTATGAGAGATGTGTGTAGAAATGTATAAGGTGTTCATTAAAACATTGTGTTAACAAGGATTAGAAATAACATAAATGTCCAGCAATAGAGGATTAGCTGAATACATTTTGATTTATTCATACAATGGATACAATGGAAGGTGCTTCAGTTATTGAAAATAACTATATTTTAATTTTCTTTTATATGCTGGTCCTAATTTTCTTATTTTTATCTGTGACAAACATATTTTACACACATATAGCTGTATATATGTGTGTACCTATATATACATATTATATATATTTAGTTATATATAGTAATATATAACTAAATAGTAATTAAAATCTGCCTAGCTCAATGCTTTGCCTGAAATGATATTCCTTACTTGTTTTTCTTATATTTCCCCCAATTGGACATTATTAATTACTATAATTTGACAGCCAAAGTTCAGTATATGCAGATTATACTTTTTGATTTTTCAATTTTAGCTTTTACAACTTCCATTTTTATGTAATTTAGTTTAACTTTGATACCTGAGACAGACTATAAATCAGCACACAATACAATGGAATACTGCCAATTTTATTTTGAATACTGTGTTCTGCAATTTTGTATTTGAGGTCTGCACATTCTAATTAAGCTTTACTAGAGACAAGCACAACCATAAACTCAAAGATCCACAAGGCATTTGAAAAAGCAATTTGTCTAGGTATTCCTTTTTCCCTCTAGACCTGGCTGTAGTTTAGCTCAGAGTGGGAATGCTGGCCATGGAATTCACCAAGATTGCAGTCTATTGGCCTAAAAACTAGAAGGAATATCATTCTTAACATTTCCAGCCCAAAGCTAGTCTTCTTGAAAAAGGAAGACAATAGATGCCTGACTAAATAGGTGCCTCTGTGCGCATATGTTTGTGCGCGCGCGTGTGCGTGTGTGTGTGTGTGTGTGTGTGTGTGTGAGAGAGAGAGAGAGAGAGAGTGCTATAGAAAGAGGGAGATAAAGGTGAGTGAGATTGTGTAAAGGCGTTTCTGGCATCTTTGGCACTAACTAGGTTAGTATGCCCTGTTATAGCTGATATAAAAAACAAAAGCCAGCTGCCATTGAGTAGATTCCAACTCATGGTGACCTCCATGTATCAGAGTAGAGCTGTGCTCCATAGGGTTTTCAGTGGCTGATTTTTCAAAAGTAGATCAAGGCACCTGTACGTGGACTTGGACTTCCAACCTTTTAGTTAGCAGCTGAACGTGTTAACCGTTTGCACCACCCAGGCACTCCATAGCTCCTTATAGCTTCCAGTATTCTCCTTCCCAGTAGTTGTCCTACTTATAAACAAATACATAATTAATTAGTTTTTCTCTCTAGAAAGTGAGAAACATGAGAGCAGGAACCACATCTTTTTATTCCCCAGCACCTAGCACAGTACCTTTTGCATATGTAGTGAGTAATAAATATTGGTAATCTAGATGCCTGGGGTCTTGTCGTTGGGTGCCTTTGAGTGGATTCTGACTCATAGTGGCCCCATATGACAGAGTAGAACTGCCCCATAGGGTTTTCTTGGCAGTAATCTTTACGGGAGCAGATCGCAAGGTCTTTTTCTCACGGAGCTGCTGGGTGGGTTCGAATTGCCAACCTTGTTTGTTTGATTTTTTATTTTTTTACCTTGGTAAATAGCTTCCATAGCGGATTCAGCCTGCGCCCCCCCCCCAGCCAGTCATTTCTTAAGGCCCTTTCTAGAACAAGAGAAGAGAGCCATTTCATCAGACTGAAGTAGGTGCTTGGCTACTTCAGCAGCAGGGGAGGCCCGCCCTCCGTCCACCATGAGCTTAAAAAGGAGAGAGCCAGGCCTCAGTCCTCTTTTAGGAAATTTAGGATTGGTGTTTGCTGCTCCCTGTCCTAGCTGCTCCTACACTGTAGGTACTTTTATGACAAAAACTCTGAAGTATTATGAACCAAGCATCTGTTTCAAGGTCTGCAGTAACACAGGGCTGTAGCCTTTTAGGACAACTGATACGGACTACAGTATCTCTGTGGGGAGCTCCAGCTCTTTCATAAACAAGATATACATCCATCTTTAATCTGTGTAACATATTGTACTTTACTAGAAGAGAGCTTTGTGAAGACAGACATTTTTGTCTGTTTTGTTCACTGCCATATCTCCATGCAAAGGACAGTGCATGATACTCTGTGGGCACCCAGGAACTATTTGTTGAATGAGTAAATAAATGCATGGCTAAGTGTCCTTATATGGAAACCCTGGTGGCGTAGTGGTTAAGAGCTATGGCTGTTAACCAAAAGGTAGGCTGTTTCAATCCGCCAGGTACTCCTTAGAAACTCTTATGAGGCAGTTCTACTCTGTCTTAGAGGGTTGCTATGAGTTGGAATCGACTCAACAGCAACGGGTTTGGTTTCTTTTAAGTGTCCTTATAGCTGCTTAATATCGTCTTGTGTTTGATGTGCCATTTCGGCCATGGTTCACCCAGTTAAGAACTTGAAATATGTGCTGTTTGTGAAGAGGACAACCCTTCGTCCATCCTCTCCTCAAAATTATAGTTCCTATACTCTGCCACACACAATTCTTCTAAACTGGATGCCAATCTTCTCGTTTTGCAAAATATGTAAAACTATGAATATTGGCAACCATGTGCTATCAATATGTTGTTATGAATTTCCAAATCTGATCAACTACAGACTTTACAAATATAATAAATCAGCTTTTTTTGGTAAAATGCTATATTTTAAAATCAATGTTTTCCTTAAGAAGACTGATTTTTGCTGTGTGATTCAGAAATTAGAGAACAAATGGTGAGAATATATGCTAAGCTTCAAATTAGTATGCCTCCCTTTATAGACCACAAGAACTTTGTCACTTCCCAGTTTGCCTTGTCACTCAGGAAGCTCAGAGCTAAGATTTGTGCCCACTCATGTTACCTATTCTTAACCTAGATTTTCTGAAACAGCTATTGCATCTCCATTTTCCTTCATTATCTTGTTTTTTTAACCCTTTTTATGGCTTTATATTTTGTTGAAAGTGGCCTCAATTTCTTTTTGGTATAAGGAAAATTATAATTTACAAAAAGAAAAAAAAAAATCTCCCTAAGCGTTCACAGGTGCTTTGCAAAGCCTGCATTCCAGGATGCTAGCAATGCCTCCTTTTAACTCACAAGAGCTATCAGCCCTCTCAATGAGCCTGCTTTCTCCACTATCACAGTCAATGCGAAACATGCATATTATTGTAGAACATTCGAGTGCAGCAGAAAGAGCCTTGGGTTTGGAGTCAGCAGAACTGGGTTCCTGTTACAACTCCACTTATTAATGGAGTGATCTTGGACATGTCACTTAACCTCTCTGTACCTCAGTTGCTCTTTTATACATTAAGCAGAGAAACACGTGCTGTACCTAATGCATTGGATTCTTGCGGATGTAAAATAATACATATCAACATGTTTTGTAAACATTACAGTGGTCTACATTTCTCTGTCCACCTCCCCCCATGTCAGTATGAGTTCCTCAAGATCAGAGACTGCATCTGATTCACATTTGTACCCCCAGGACCTGGTTTGTTGACCTGAACTAAAGATGCTCTTTGGTAGAGGATGCTAAATATGGATGACACGAAGTTACTCATGGTTTTCTTTCAGAAAAGTTCCACCAGGTCAGAGTCTGTTCATTAACAAACCAGGTCATCGTCAGCTGGTGTTAATGCGTGCCTTCTGTGTGCTTTCTTTTGCCTCTAGGATATTGAATTGCAGAAGAAATAGAGAAGATAAACAGAAGTAGAAACATACACACACATTATAGATTCATAAACGTCAGAGGTCACAAAACGGGGGCTTAAGGGTTAACTCCATCTCTAGATACACTTTCTTTGGGCTGAACATTATTTTTTTTAATGCAAACCAACAATTCCAAATCTAGAGATCTGGACTTTTGCTTTACGTTGAATATGTGGTGTGGAGAGCTGGTCACACTGGTCCAGGTCCCTCCATGGGGACAGCTGACCAGTACAGTGTGGCTGCAGCCACTTCAGGCATCCCCTCTGTAGCAGCCTTCATCACTCCCCATTGTCTCCCAAACACCAAGGCAGACAGGAGCCACCATTTATTATCACATTTATTATTTACTGCATACCTGGTATTATTTCAAGCACTTTGGTTTTATGTAAATATATTATTATTTTTTCTTCCAGCTATGAGTCCCTTGCTGGTACAAACAGTTTGCCCTTGAGTACTAACCTAAAGGTTGGCAGTTTGAGCTTACCAAGTGGTGCCACAGAAGAAAGATCTGGTGATCTGCTTCTTAAAGATTACAGCCACTATAAACTTACGACACAATTCTACTCTGTAACACATGGGGTGCCACAAGTTGGAATCGACAGCAACGGATTTGGTTGTTTTGGTTTAAGAATATTGAGGTACAGTTAATAGTGGATCCCGAGATTCCATCCATCCCTGGCCATCTGGCTCCCAAGTTCTTGCTTTTGGCTACTCAGCTATATTACAATCTCAAAGGTGGGGTGGGAGGCGGTGTGTGCTGGAGCCTCTTGTCCAGTAACACTGTGTTCTGTTTAGTTAGAGACGGATTCACAAAAGAAGTGATTTTGTAGAGTTTTAAAGATAAAAGAGTCATTACTGCAGGCATGTTAGATGCACTGTGCAAAGGCCTAGCTGGAGATCTGAGAGCAGTGCAGGTGGAGAGAAGGTGAGGTTAACTTAGCTGAATGAGGGCGCAGACAAAAAACAAGCAGGAGGTGAGGCGGGGCAGCTGAGGCTTGGAGCTTGGATCTGATAGCTGAGGAGAGGAGGTGCAGACTGACCTGGGCGGGAGAGGGAGGGAGGCGATAAGGTTGAAGTCCTGTTTGACCAACATAATGTGGGATGAATTGGCATTCTTACAGGAGTCCTGCTGAACTTCATTCATTGCTTTCACAACATAAGAAAGTCGGTTTTGTAAGACAGGTGTCCCTACGATACTGGCCTGACTGTTTACTTCTGCTTCAGTCCTGAGCATATGAGCAAATACTTCAGGCACTGTAATGAGCAGAAACTTGAGACAGAGCTTATCTTGTAATGCTGGGTTTTGCATCATATCCAGGGTGTGGTGTTACTTTAGAAGGCAAGTTAAATAATTACGTGTTTACAGATTGAGCAAACAATGCCTGTGCCCTGAGAGGGTTCAGATCTATACTTTGAGAGCCCAGTGGTTACATGGTCTTGGTTTTGCTGTTAGACTATGGAGAAATAGATTGAACTAAATTATTCAGCTGTACAGTAGGCTCAGTACCTGGATGTGTCAAAGGGTCTCCCTCTCTGTCTTTGTCTGTCTTTTTCTCTCTCTCTATATATGTAACCGGAAAAACCAGTTGTTGTTGAGTTGACTCTGACTCAAGGCAACCCCTGTTCTCAAGGTCACGGTAGTACTGTGCTCCATAGGCTTTTCAATGGCTTATATTTCAGAAGTAGATCACCAGGCCTTTCTTCTAAGGCACTCTTGGATGGACTCGAACCACCAACTTTTCAGTAGCAGCCGAACCTGTTAACCGATTGCACCACCTAGGGTCTTTCTCTCTTTCTACACACATACACACACATACACACACATACACACACATACACACACATACTTATATTGAATATTTATGTGTCACCTTGTAATTAATCATAATGATTTACAAAGTAGCCCAGGGAAGCTTTGAGGTGTTAAGTGAATCAATTTCAATTAAAGTTAATTCAGGCAAGCTTAGGTCAGGGACCCACCCAGTGTATCCTCTCTTTGTTACGTCTGATCTATTAAATATAGTTCTTTGTGTTTTAGATATTCCCTAACTACATAATGGGTGACAAAAGTTAATGTTAAAAGCATTAGGGTCACCTAAACTGTTCTCTGTAGAAAATAAAAATGCCAATTAAATGGTTATATTTTTTATTCTGTTGCTGTATTACTGTTTCTCTCTCCTGGAAAGAGGGATTGGAACTGTGTTTGCGTCTCTGTTCTGAACAGGATTTGTCATACTACTGTCATACAGTAAATGTTTATAAGCATCAGTAATAATGATCCTCAGCCCACACACCTGCCTAATCTCTATTTCCTTGGTTTATTGTTGTATAATTCAAATGCTTCAATCTTCTTTGGTTTTCCTTACTAATTGTCCAGCTTTCACATACATATGAGGCAATTGAAAATACCATGGCTTGGGTCAGGAGCACCTTAGTCCTCAAAGTGACATCTTTGCTTTTTAACACTTCAAAGGGATCTTTTGCAGCAGATTTGCCCGATGCAGTGCATCATTTGATTTCCTGACTGCTGCTTCCATGGGCGTTGATTGTGGATCCAAGTAAAACGAAATCTTTGACAACTTCAGTCTTTTTTCCGTTTATCATAATGTTGCTTATTGGTGCAGTTGTGAGAATTTTTGTTTTCTTTATGTTGAGGCGTAATCCATACTGAAGGCTGTAGTCTTTGATCTTCATCAGTAAGTGCTTCAAGTCCTCTTCACTTTTAGCAAGCAACGATGTGTCGTTTGCCTGTTGCAGGTTGTTAATGAGTCTTCCTCCAGCTTCTCCGATTATTTGCTCAGCATACAGATTGAATAAATATGGTGAAAGGATACAAGCCTGATGCACAACATTCAAGATTTTAAACCATACAGTATCCCCTTGTTATGTTCAAATGACTGCCTCTGGGTCTATGCACAGGTTCCTCATAAGCACAATTAAGTGTTCTGGAATTCCCATTCTTCACAATGTTAGCCATAATTTGTTATGATCCACAAGGTGGAATGCCTTTGCATAGTCAATAAAACACAGGTAATATCTTTCTGGTATTCTCTGCTTTCAGCCAAGATCCATCTGACATCAGCAATGATCTCCCTCGTTCCATGTCCTCTTCTGAATCCGGCTTGAATTTCTGGCAGTTCCCTGTTGATGTACAGCTGCGTTTATGAATTATCTTCAGCAAAATTTTACTTGCATATGATATTAATAATATTGTTTGATAATTTCTGCATTCTGTTGGGTCATCTTTCTTTGGAATGGGCACAGATATGGATCTCTTCCAGTCAGTGGGCCAGATAGCTGTCTACCAGATTTCTTGACATAGAGTGAGTACTTCCAGCACTGCATCAGCTTTTTGAAACGTCTCAGTTGGTATTCTGTCAATTCCTGGAGTTTTGTTTTTTGCCAATGCCTTCAGTTCAGCCTGGAATTCTTCCTTCAGCACCATTGGTTCTTGATCATATGCTACCTCCTGAAATGGCTGAGCATCAACCAATTCTTTTTGGTACAGTGACACTGTATATTCCTTCTCTGTTATTTTGATGCTTCCTGCGTCGTTTAATATTTTCCCCTTAGAATGACACAGGTAGCATATGCTCAAGAACCAGTGCTCATAGAATCCTTCAGTGTTGCGACTTTAGGCTCCTTGGTTTATTGACCTTAGATAATTTCTTTCTTTTCTATTTTTTCATTTTGATAGCTATCTGATTCAAGGCTTTTAAAACACATTTGAAATATGGCACTCACATGTTATTCCAGCTTGATAACAAACCTAAAGGCAAGCTATCAAATGTTGACTTGTCCTTTCCCTCCTCATTTCAACTGCTATGGATTTAAGGTGAAGGGCTTTGAAATTATTGGCTTGCTTGGGCTACATGTCACTGCTGTCCAGGAATGGTTTACCCAACAAGCAAGGTAAGTGTGTGCTCAGGGCATCAACAAAACAGGGGCACCAGTTGTCCAAAGCAAAGACCCATAGACGCTAAGCAGATAGGACACAAGGAAAAGCAAACACTGCGGTGGAAGGGAACTGGAGGGGCACTACATGAAATTGATACCATTTTATAAATTTTGTATACGATAACAATTATATTTTCCTTTTCATTTCGGACCGATTGGGTATAAACTTACATTCAGCTCTTCCTCATCAACCGCATAAGAATGCACCAGCGGCAATATAATCACATGATTCGTGATGTAGATGATCCTGTGCAAAACGAGCCAAAATGCATCTTCAGAGTGAGCATACCCTTGTTTTTGTATCATGTTCTTTGCGATTGCTCTCGCCCCGTCAGATATCAGCAGTAGTCCCATGAACTATGAAGATGCAGCATCAAAGGATGGAAAGTGAGTGAGCATGTTTTTAAGTATTATTTCAAGACAAAAAACACTCGTGGAGGTCTGCAAAGGGCCCGCCAAAAAAATCATATGACAAACGAATGAAATTATTTCTAACTGCCTTGTAAGTACTATTTATTTTGACTATCTAGACTTAAAGAACAAAATTTCATGTTCCAAATCAATTTTTTTACTTACTAATTTTCAAATATAAATTTTTATGTCACCATCCAAATTCGAATGTAAATTTTATTTTATAAATTTTACTTGTTTTATAAATTTTATCTATTTTCAATTATTCACATTTATTTGCTATGGTAGAAACAAATGTAAAAAGTGACATAGTTTTATATCCAGGTAAAATGAAACAGCAACAGCTAAGTGGAGTGTAAAAATGAAAGCTCACAGAAGATAAAAAGAAAAAAAGATTTGTGAATCCCTAAAGACAATTCCAAAATTAACTTCCTTTTTAAAAAGTAAGGAATCAGAAGAGACTTCTTCCCCTGAACACTGGAGTTTAACTGTTGCAAATCATTGTACTAGTACCACTAGTGCTGAAGTTATCAATAGAATCTAACAGAATTTGTTCCATATTCTGCATCCATTCCTTGCTGTAGTACAAAAAAATAATAACGGTGTAGAAAGTAAAACTATTTTAGAACCTGAAATTGTCGTGTCTGCAGACCCTATAAATAACAGAAATACAGATCCTGCTTTGTGAAATAATTTTTCTTCTAATGATGTAAATTATTGGATCGAAAGACGGCCAAGTGATTGTCAACATCGCAGTGGACCATTTGAAAATTTGTGTTGAAAATTTCTGGATGATAAACAAACAACATTCTGTAGCCAGAATATATTTCTAGGGTACAAAGCTAATGGTGAAAATTATGAGAGAGAGTCACTACTGTATTCTCCATCAGTTGGGTCTGTATATTGTTTTGTTTGCAAACTCTTTCATACTAAATCATTTAATTCTCGATTTGCTACTGATGGATTTAGCAATTGGCACAACTCAAAGATGATTGATAAACGTGAAAACAGTTCAATTCACAGAGATTGTATGTTGTCATATTTAAGCCAAAGACATGGTTTTGGCTTAACTCATGAACTAGAAACACAAATTAATGATGAACGTCAGTATTGGAAAGCTGTTTTGCAACGCATTGTTGCCGTCATCATAACAATGCTGAACGTGGACTGTCTTTTCAAGGAAAAAAATGAAGTGTTTGGGTCCCCACAAAATGGAAATTTTGTGGGTTTACTTGAATTGTTGGTCAGTTTGATCCATTTTTAACAGGTAACATCTCAAAATGTGGTAACACAGGCAAGGGCAACCCATTGTATATGTCTAAAACAACATGAGAATAATACACTTAATAAGTGATAATGTTCTATCGGCTATCTTTAGTGAAATAAGTATAGCTCTATATTTAAGTTTGTAGCTTCCACTCCTGATCTTTCTCATAAAGATCAGCTAAGTATTGTTTTAAGATACGTATCTCCAACAAACGGAAAACCTGTCAAGCCGTTTATCACATTTACTAACTTAAAAAGTCAGTCATGCCAGTAAAGAAACGTCAAATCAAGCACTTCACTTGACTTTTGCAAAATTGATTTTTCTAAGTGCAGAGGCCAGTCCTATGACAATGCTGCCAATATGTCAGGGCATTATAAAGGCATGCAGCAGAAAATTTTAGAACATAATGAATATACCATTTTCATACAATGTGCTGCACGTTCACTTAATTTTGTAGGACAGCGCAGTAGATTGTTGTCCAGAAGCAGTTGATTTGTTGATTTTTTTTCTACTGTTCAGTTACTGTACACATTTTTTGCCGCTTATACTCACTGATGTTTTTAAAACATATTTATACAACGATCGAGTATCAAAATGTCTTTCTAATACATGTTGGGAAGTGCATGCTGTAGTAACAAGTACAATCCTGGAATCATACACTCAGATTCTAGATGCCTTAGAAAATATTGATGAAGACCAAACACAAAAAGGAGATCTCAAAAGAGAAGCTTAAAATACCGCTAACAAAATGCAAACACTAGAATATGTATTTATGTTGGTTATGTGAAATAGTCTATTCCAGCATTTTCCTCAAACGAGTCAAAGTCTCCAACATTCAGAAGTAAATTTAAAGACATGCACAGCCCTCTACCAGCCATTAAAAGGGTATTTACTTAATTTAAGAGAAAATTTTGAAAACGCAACAAAACAAATACTGCCAAATACTGATTATCAAGCAGTTCACTGTTGCAGAAACATTAGAAAGAAACAAGTAAATGACAAAAGTGTTTCAGAAATATTGAATGCTAGAGATCAATTTCGAATAACCGCATACTATACTATCATGGACACACTTGAATCTTGTATGAAAAGAAGAGAGAAAGTGTATAAAGTTCTTTCAAATAGATTTTCCTTCTTAAACAGTATGGATATGTCTGATGAAGAATGCATGAAAGCATCCAAGAAATTAGTGCAGGCTCATCCCGATGACTTAAATACAAACCTTTATGGAGAAGTGCAACAATTCCATTCTTACGTGAGAAGTTTACGGATTCAGGAAACACAGATTTTGCTCATGTAGGCATGTATCATTCCATAATAGAAGATAAAATACAATGCATATTTCCCAATGTTGAAATTGCTTTATGCATATTCCTAAATTTAATGATTACAAACTGCACAACAGAACGCTCGTTTTCACCCCTAAAGAGATTCAAAAACCCTCAGTGTACACCAATAATTCAAAAAAGACTTGATTTATTATCTTTATTGTGTATGGAAGTAGATATTGTTCATCAGCTTAACTGTGATGAAATCACTGAAGAATTTGTAAGATCAAAGAATAGAAATGTTTTTAATTATAACATGTTAGAGATGAAAGAGCTATCTAAAAAGAAAATATAGTTATTTATTGTAATATTTGTTTTCTGATCATTAAATTTTCTTTTATGAGATCTTTTCATTTGTTCATTTATAATTATAGCATATATTATGAAACAAGCATCAAAACTGAAGTATGAGCTGTTTAAAGCAAAATTAGTGAAAGTCAGTCTTTTGTTGTGGGAGATCAACAGAATTTTACACTGATTGTTGAAACAACTAATTTCGCTGACTCATTTTCTTTATTGTGGGATATGTGGAATACTCTTTTTGTAGAAAATGCAGTATATAGTAAAAATCGTAGTACCCCTCATCCACTAACATTTTATAATCCAGTTCATCTCATTCTGCTAAAATGGCATACACCACTTTTGCATTCAATTGTTAATATTATAGTTGCATTTAAAGAGAAGTTACATTATGGATAGCTAACACACACACGTATATAAACACGTATGTATATAACTCAAATATCCCGTTCGAATGCATGAGTTGGCAGAGGAGGGTCACCACAGATTATCAGTGTTTAGGGCCTTCATATACTTTAATCTGCCCTGCTGCTGTCCTTAGTAGAATTGGCTTTAGGATGCAGGCTTTGGTTTCCTGGACCTCCTTTGCTGTGATTTTACATGTCTTATTTTTATTGTTATATTAGTTTCATGGACCAGTGAACATCCTTGGCTTCCCCTGCGGGTAGGGAGGAGGGGCACATCTTAAGTCACTCTATTCCCTTTGAGTACATGCCATCTGAGTTTGACACTCATTTGCGCTGGTCTTTCAGGTGTTCTGGATTTCACTTTCTACCCCTTTTGGAACAGGCATCCAATGTCCACATAGAGACTTTTGGTATACTTTGAGCTATGCTAGAAGAAGTATGAAATTACTTTCCAAACGTTCCTGCCCCTCAGAACCGTCTGGAAAATGGGAGGCCATAGTTGAACCAGGAACCTACCCCAGGTGAGTCTCAGTTTCTTTATTTGTGAAGTTCTGCTCAAATATTCCTTGAGCCAAAGAAGGGTAAGAATACAAACCAAGAATTCTATACTTCTAGGAAGCATCTGAAGAAATGGAGCTCTGGCACTGGCCAGTAGGACTGAAATGGAGAGTTTGCAGTCAAATGGAATTAAGGTTGAATCCAGTTCTGCCAGTTCCTTGCTCTATAACTTTTAGCAAATTACTTCTCTCTCTGAGCTTTAGGTTCTCATCTTGAAAATGGAAATACTGCTATCTACATAGCAGGGTTGTTGTGTATAGATTTAATATATGTACATAGTATATTTTTAAATACTACATGAATATTCAAATGATTATAGTTACTATGATAACAGTAATCTTATGACTATATGGTTTTTAGAGTAGCTGAGGGTTTGGAATAGATTAGATCTAAAGTAGATGACATATTAAGAAGTCTTTGGAGTTGACTAAGGGCTAATAATGATTTTGAGGACAGAGTAACTACTGAAAAGAAATGATGCAAAGGATGTAATAAGAAATTAAGGAGAAGGCTACCAATGGGCAAGATCATTTGTTCATTTATTTCCAGTACTTTTTACAGGTGTAGAAGTTTTCTATTATCAGTATTAGTCTTGTGTCTCAGTCAGCATTTTGTCTTCCAAACAGAATCACTCTTTGTATTCAAAGATGATGATACATTGATGGCATTGTGCTACTCTTGTTATCCATAATAGGTATGGGTGTGGCTGAAAAGATAGACCCAAGACCAGCAGTTCTTTCTCCAATATCCACATATGGAGATTGGCTTTATTTTGCAGCTACTATCAATGCTTATCTGCTAACAAAAAGGTCAGCAGTTTGAATCCACCAGCCACTCCTTGGAAACCTTATAGGGCAGTTCTACTCTGTCCTACAAGGTCACTATGAGTCGGAATCAACTTGACGCAATGGGTTTGGATCAATGTTTGAGGCATTGCTGGTTCAGTGGTAGAATTCTTGCCTTCCATGGGGGAGACCTGGGTTCGATTCCCAGCCAATGTACCTCATGCACAGTCACCTGCTGTCTGTCAGTGGTGGCTTGCATGTTGCTATGATGTTCTAAGAGTACCCTAAAACTGTCAGCAGAGTGACATGAATAACATGGCTGAGCTTGGATGTGACACCAACTCCATTTTAATTAAAGAAAGTACTTCTTTGCCAAGCAACAGCTTACCTTTTACAGACAATCTAGAAAATAAGAAATGTTTTTCCTTATGATAAGAATTTTCCAGGAGGAACATGATAAAAAAATGTTTTGTTCTTGGGAGGAAATGTTTATGCAGAATGTTATCGGAAGAATGCTTACACAGGTTGCCCCCAGAAAGTCTGTGACAAAAAATAGATTAACGGAGATTGTGAAAAATTTGCTTGTGACTCATGTGTAACCCCCAGCTCTTGTACCTAAAAATCCCTTTCCCCTTTTGGACTTTGGAGCAGGTGCTATTTTGCCAAGTGTTGCCCCAGTTTCAGATGTAACAAATCCTCATACAACTCTATCATTTCTCTCCTTATAGAGTTCTTACAAATTATTTTACACTTTGACATATTTGGTGTCAGAGTGGGATCTGAAGGTGCATTACCTTCAGGAGCCTCCAAGCCACTGGGGAACTGGGTTCTGGTACCAGCTGAGCGCCTTTGAGGCCTTCCACTTCTACGGACCTCTAGGGAGTCAACCAAGGTAAATAACCTCTTGGATTCAAGCCTCCGCTTTCTTGTGTTCAGTCTCTCTGAGTTTTATTTTGAGAATCTATCCTTTTCTGTCTGTTTGACTTTCATTTTGTCATAATTGTTATGCAGAGTGTAAGAGTCCTATAAGCTGTAATATCAATACAGGCTTGGATTGAACTGTTCCCTGTGGCACTTGTCTCCTGTCAGGACATCTGTTTTGGCTCTGAGAAACCAAAAGTAGTACACTATTCTTACTTCTTGTTTTGTTTCTGTTTCTGTGCACACAATAAGACCCCAAAATGGAGTGAATTGAGCTCAGTGATCCTCAGTTGTCTTAAAGGAGATAATGGTAATGCCAAATATACGAGTGACTAGGAATTCCTGTTGGGACCCCTGCTCACTATATGAATGAGCATTTTGTTTTCATCCCATACCAGAGACAGCTTGGAAATTAGTGGCCACTAACACTTTGGAAGATCCTTTGAACTTTCTAAGCTCATCTTTCTATGCAATAGATTAGAGAAGAGAGGTGCCTGAATTAAGCAAACACAATGAGATTCATATTTGGATTGGTATATAAAGGCTTCCGTAAGACAGTAAGACAGCAAAACTGCCTCCTTGCAGGACATCGTATCTAAATTAACTAAACAGGGCAAAGAATTGCAGTGTCGGATTCCTGCCTTGCCAGCCACACCTCCTTTATATCTGGATTTACCCTCTTTACCTTCTGAAAATACTCTTTCTGAACTACCTTTCTTTTCTAAAGAACGTGCTAGCAAACCTTTGCCTGAAATGCCTTTTAAAATCCACCCCAGTACAGATGAAGGTACCACTCATATCACTTTCACTCCTTGGACATGGTCCAAACTGCATAGGATTGTAAAAGATTTTTCAAAACTATGTGAGGACTCCTATAAATTTGTTAAAGAATTTAAGATCCTTGTTGAGGCTTACCAGTCTAGACTCCCTGGTGTATACCAACTAGTCTGTATGATACTCAGGCAGAGAGAATCCCTCTAATTTGAGAAGGAAAGATTTAATTCAAGCCATAAGGAAACAAGAAATGGAAAACTTATGGGACTTGGAAAATTTAGACTTCCATATAACAGCTTTCTAAGTCTCCAGCACTGAGAACACCTAGTGCAAAGCAAGAGAAACAAAATAAAAAGCCCTTCAAGATAGGCTTGTGTTGAACAGCCTTGAAGAGACCTTAGAGGCTCCCTCTAGAATGTGCTGATAACTGTCCCTGCCAAGATAACCAAGTAGAAACACTGCCGAGTCCTGTGCCATCCTCACAATCGTTTTTATGCTTGAGCCCCTTGTTGTAGCCACTGTGTCAATCCATCTTGTTGAGGGTCTCCCTCTTTTTTGCTGACCCTCTACTTTACCAAGCATGATGTTCTTCTCCAGGAACTGATCCCTCCAGATAACATGTCCAAAGTATGTGAGATGTAGTCTCGCCATCCTTGCTTCTAAGGAGCATTCTGACTGTACTTCTTCCAAGACAGATTTGTTTGTTCTTTTGGCAGTCTGTGGTATATTCAATATTCTTTGCCAGCATCATAATTCAAAGGCATCAGTTGGACAAATGTATATGTTGGACTAATGATTTGAAAATCCTTACTTGTCGCAAAAGAGATGCAGACTCTTTAAAATAGGCATATCAAATGAAACATCAGAATCCTATAGGTGAGAAACCCAAATTAGGATGGGTATTCCTCAAAGTCTTTTTACCATGGTGTCATGGATTGAATTGTGTCCCCCAAATACATGTGTCAACTTGGCTAGGCCATGATTCCCAGTATTGTGTGATTGTCGACCATTTTGTCATCTGTTGTGATTTTCCTATGTGTTGTAAATCCTACCTCTGTGATGTTAATGAGGCAGGATAAGAGACAGTTATGTTAATGAGGCAGGACTCAATCTACAAGATTAAGTTGTGTCTTAAGTCACTCTTTTGAGATATAAAAGAGAGATGTGAACAGAGAGACACGGGGCCCTTCATATCACCAGGAAACAAGAGCCAGGAGAATAGTGTGTCCTTTGGACCCAAGGTCCCTGTGCTGAGAAGCTCCTAGGACAGGGGAACGTTGATGATAAGGACCTTCCCTCAGAGCCAACAGAGAGAGAAAGCCTTCCCCTGGAGCTGGCACCTTGAATTTGGACTTCTAGCCTCCTAAACTGTGAGAGAATAAATTTCTCTTTGTTAAAGCCATCCACTTGTATTTCTGTTATAACAGCACTAGATAACTAATACAACTGGTATGGTGTCCCTCAACTTGAGACATCTATTTGCAATGTATCTGCTCCTATGGCTCAACTTGCTAATGGTATTACTGATGATATAGCAGCTGAACAAATCTCTTTACAAAGCCTTACTAAAGTTGTGTTAGACAACAGAATATCTCTTGATTTCCTTGTAGCACAACAAGGAGGGGTATGTGTCGCTGATAATACCTCTTACTGTTCCTGGATAAACACCACAGGAGAAATAGAACAACTTGTCAAGGGAATATGCCAGAAGACTATGGCTACCTGTTTTCCCCAAACCTAATTCTCCTTTTCTTGATATTTTCAGCTGGTTACCCGATGGTTTTGGTTCTTGGACTAGATCTATACTACTGACCATCTTGTTGTTTCGCATAACTGCCATAATAATTTTTAGATTAATTAAATATTGTCTGAAGTGTTTTTCTAATACTTTTAATCAGAGTGCTAATTCTATGCCTATGAAAAAGATTACATACATAGGTGAAACTACTTTTTCAAATGAGAATAATTTCACCCCCTAATGTTGAATGCCTAATGTTCTGACTACACCCTGTATTACAAATAAGTTTAATCACTTTAATTGTAATAACAGTTGTTTTGAATTTAATTAAATATTATATCCACTACTTTTAACTACAGATTATATAATCATAAAGAGTGTTAAGTATATTGATGGAATCAGTTTTTCTGATGGATTTGGTCTCACGCCTTAGCATAGTCTATTGAATGCATATCACTTGTTCCTCTTAATTCGATCTTACTCTTCCTTTACCCTAGGTTACCAATCATGAAAGCAGAGGCTCAAACTATAGCATGGCAAAGACTAGAGAGTACATGGTGCTTGGTTACCATTTATGAGTAATGTCTGGAGTCTTAAAAGTTCACCAAAGTGAGCAGCCATCTAAGGAACTGAATAGCTAAGCCCATGCAGAAGAAGGCATTCTTATAATAGTGACTGATGAATCTTCACAGAGATTCTTGATCAAAGGGGAAGTTGTTTAAGAGTACCCTAATACTTTGAGATGAGTGACATGCATAAAATGGCTACACTTGGGTCTGTCACCAATGCCATTTTATACTTCTTTGCCCAGCAACAGCTGACCTTTGTACAGATGTAATCTAAAAGCTAAAGAAATATTTTTCTTTATGATGAGAATGTCCCAGGTGGAGCATGACAAAAAAATGTTCCGTTCTTAGGAGGAAATGTTTATGCAGAGCGTTATCAGAAGAACACTTATGCAGGTTGCCCCAAGAAAGTCTGTGACAAAAAATAGATTAACTAACATTGTGAAAAATTTACTTGTGACTCATGTGTAACCCCAGCCCTCAAATATAAAAATCCCTTTCTCCTTTTAGACTTTGGAGCACTTCATATTTTACAAAATGTTGCCCCAGCTTCAGCTGTAACAAATCCTCAATAAAACTCTATTATTTCTCTCCTTACAGAGTTCTTATTATTTTACACTTTGACAATGCTGAACAGGTTTTGGTGGAGCTTCCAGACTAAGATGAACTAGGGAGAAAGGTCTGGCAATGTACTTCTGAAAATCAGCAAATGAAAACTCTATGGGTCACAACTGTCTAATTCACAATAGATCATGGGAATGGTGCAGGATTAGGCTCCATTTTGTTCATTTGTGCATGGCTTTGGGGGCTGACTCCACAGCAGCTAACAGTAACATCAGTGCTTATACTGCCTGTCACTTCTACTATTTCTGCAAACAACTGGTTTTCTTTGCAATCCTACCTTAGTTTAGATCTTCTTAATCTGGGCTCCTGTAAATTTCAGGGCAGTTTTAAAGTCTTTGCCAAATTGCATGTATATGAACATATGTGCATTGTGGGAGGATACTGACCCAAGCAAAGGGATCACACTTAAAGAAAAAAAAGAAAAAACCCAAGAACTTCTGCTGAGGGTGCCTTGGACACGGAAGGAATTAAAATGACTTCACACAATGGAAAATGGCCTAACAGAAACCCAGAGAGATCCCCAATACCTATTTGCTTCTGCAACTTTAATACTTCCACACATTCTCTTTTCCTCTAACAAACAATGCAATGGCTGAGTCTCTTTGGCAAGGTTTTCACAGTTTCAGAGCAGCTCTGTGTGACATAATCCAGAGTTTGGTTGAATGGCCTGGAGGATCTCTGGTGAGTGTCCCTAGAAAGTGAATCCCCACCCCCTCAGGAAGCCTAAAATATCGGAGAATAAAGTTTCCAGGGAAAGAAACGAAAACTGACTTTGACACCAGCAACCTAAAAGTGTAAAGCAAAAGAGGCAGAATGAGATTTCTTTTTCTTTTTTTTAAGAAATGAAGGAAAAGTGCTTGTTTTCCAGCATTTATTTCAAAAGAGAATCAATCCTTTGTGCTGGGCTCTGCCTCCAGACCAGTGGGGGGCCACAGGGCCACACCAGAAGGCGAATGTTGACGCCATTCACTCTCTCCTCCGCTTTCTCTCTCTGTCTCCTACCCTCTCTCTCACACACACACACTCATCTTTAAAAGGTGAAATTTTCATTTTATCACTAGTGTCAGAATTTGGAACATTTTAAGGAGATAACAATCACAATAAATCTAGATTGGGAAAGGAAGGAAGTGGATTTTAGTTGAATCTGACTTGAAAATACAAAAATTCTCTTTTACAAAAGGAGGGGAAACAGATAGAATTTGTTGAGTCTCTATTAAGTTCAAAGCTACTATTGAGGTTTCTGTGGAAGTCAAAACTTCAAAGTTCATTTATTCATTCAATGAATTATTATATTATGCATATTAGATGCTGGAGATGGAGGCTACTCTATAGAGGTTTATATTCTAGTCTGGGAAACAGACCTTACATACATGAAACAACTGAGGGACAATAAAGTGTAGTAGGAAGAGTTCTGGAAGGAGAAGATCAGAATGAGCTGGCAGAATGCACCAGAGAGAACAAGCATTAAATGGCCATCACTAAGGAAATGTTTCAATAAGCTGGTGCTTTCAAATGGTTGGAATACTACTCAGCATGCAAAGATAATGAACTAGATCTATGTGTAGTCATGAATAAATCTCAAAATTATTGTTGAATGAAGAAAATAATTTGAAGGATATGTACAGTATTATGCCAAATATGTAAAAAACACATAATACACCATCATTTATTGTGTGTGTGTGTGTTTTAAAGATCTAGAAGGAAATACATTGAACTCATGGTCATGGTTCCTTTTGGGGAGGGAGATGTGACCTGGACCTGGACCTGGACAAGGGTGTTTGTCAAAGCTACCTTTAATTTTATCTACTTTGTGCTGGTTTTGTATTTGATTTACTCTGGTGACTGGGAGGCTGGAGGCCCAGCTCTCTTCTGCAGAAAGGAGTTAATGGTTTTGTAAATATCCTGCGTTCTCCTAATATATACATGAGAGGGCCCTGTAGAGGGTCAGAGAGCTGGGTCTCTTCCATTTTTTGAGGCTCCCAGCATAGTAAAAAAATGAATAAATGCCAAAAGAATGTTACAATCAGCACAGTACATTTTAAATATTTATATTTAGCCACTAAGGTTGTGTGATGAATCCTTCTTCAGTCCTGCCAGGAATCTCTGTGATATCATCAGAAGTCTCCATTTAAGCCTTGGGCCAGTGGCCCTCCTGCTGCGCTCCCCCAAGGACCCTACTGTCTGCCCCCAGGAGCCAGAAAAGGGACCTGCACACAACAGGGCGGACAGAGAGAGATGATGGAGGGAGGGCCTGAGAAGGCAAGTTCTAACGCCTTCAGTTCTTTTCCCCAGGGTGTCGGTTCTTTCCTAGGCTTGGCGTTTGGATCTCTAACTTCTCTCCTGCAAAGTGGGTTTAGTTTCAGTATTAGGCAGTTGTCCTACTACCTTGAATGGAGATAATTTTACCTTCCCAATCCCTCCCCTCTTCTCTCTCTCTCTTTCTCTTCCACGATTGAGGGCATTTAAGGTCAAACCCGCTGCCAGTACACACCCTGGTGCCTGCCCAGCCCCACTCTGCCTCCCCCATGCTAAAAGGAGAGAATCGGACCAAATGTATCATTACAGTATAATAGACTGTAAAATGCTCGATCATTTTATGTTTTAAATAGGAAATGCTCATCCTAAGAAAAAGTTTCAAAGGGGCATAAAATATTAAAATGTGTATCTATTGCATTTTATAAAAGGGAAATGGAATTCATTTTAAAGTCTCTACTGTTTCTGCTCTTGGTGAAATTCTTGCATAAATATCTGGAGACTTTAATAGCTTTAGCCAATTATGAACACAACTTTTGAAACATTTTGAAAAAGTTTGTCCCTCCAGTCTCCCTGCTTTTAATATCATATTAAGAGTTTGTGTGTAATCTAAAGCTTTTTCATTATGAAAGCATTACCAGTCACTTGAAAGAATACATTCATCCAAACAAATGCACTCCAAAGCGAACCAAACGCTAATGCACATTTTATTGGATGAAAACACAAACAATATAATTATACTTGAATTTCAGGGACTCAAAGGTAGTAAAATAAAGTTTACACCAGAGCCCAGGGCAGGGTTTGTAAGTTAGCCACACACATGTTCATTTTTCCAAGCTTGGAAAGTTTGCTAAAATGAGCTGAGTGCCACTTCACTAGACTGACGAAAAAGAAAATGTCTATCAGTTTTTCTTTTGTTCTTTCCAGATCCTGTTCAAGTGTACACCGAGCCAGCAGGTTCACCAGAAGGCTATTGAGCATTTGCTGGAACACATTATGCAGGGTAGATTTCTTCTGGAATGTTGCCAAGGGTTTTTTATGCTTCTGTGGTAGGCATTTCTCGAACATTGTCATTTAGCCAAGCAAAGAACATTTGCTTAAAGGATAGAAAATGTTTAAAAATTCTTGTTTGTTTAAAAGCAGGTTAAATAGCAATATGATCTCAGGGTAGGGCAGAAAAGCACTTATTTCTTTGAGTGATCTGATTAGGTTATTTAAATTTTTTTCCTTTAAGCAGAGAGTTTTTCCTAAAATAATTGTATATTAATGCTGTCTTTTAGAAGGTATGCCCTTGTGCCTGTTTTTCTTGGATGTGATTAGTTGTTTCTCAAAACTGAATTTTTACTTCAGAGATGTCTCACATGTTTGTGTATCTAGAGAAAATGTAGAGGTGCAGAGAACATGCTAAAATAGAATTTCTTTTTCACTTTCAATTCAGAGCTATGTCATAAAAGAATTAAAAAGGAAGATGTGAAAATGTTTTTCAATTAGAGCAGATAAAATATTTTCAAAATATTTCAAATTTTGTTATAAATTCCAATTTAAAATTTTAACACAGAAAAAGACAGTAGATAAATATCTCCCCAGAAATTATTCTCGAGTGAGCAGTAAGATGTGGCCACAAATCACCTCACTTTAACAAGGTTTCAGTTAGCAGTACCATGGTTCTTGTCATATTCTCAGTTATCTCCAGTGACATACAATGACTGTCTCTTAATGTGTGATCTTGGGTAAGTCATTTAGCTCCTCTGAGCCTCAGTGTTGTCATCTGTAAAATAGGAATAATAACAGCTCACAAGACTGCTGTAAGAATTAGAGATGTCTGTAAATTATCTCAAAAGTGACTCCCATATTTTAAGGGCTACTTAAAATATTATTTCCCTTCTTGTTTTCTCCAATCCACTTCCCCAGTATAAGTCGATCTGGAGATTAAAATAGGCAACACAGATCTAAGTTAGGATGGTGTTGTTTAAGTGTTTGGCTCTCTCTGGCTGCTTCATTTTTTATTGTACTTTAAATATGCATGTTTCTATATTCTTTAAACAAAGCAAATTTGTTTTTATTTTGATGAAGATAGGACTGATTTTGATAATAATATATGGAGAACTACATTATAAGCAGAAGAAATTGGTTTCTGAAGAGTTGACTTTTTCATGAAAATGTCCTCAGTGGAAAGTAAATACGACGTTACCTTCTTCTACTCTGAATTTAAATGAACTCATGGTTGGGGTGGAGGGGGAGGAATTCTCCTTTTATGCCTAACTCCTATGGAATTTGCTGCCTCCTGAATTCAAGTTGGGGCTGTGATCTTAAACTTGGCTCCCTTCAATTGAGTTTTGTTGCGTCCTTGGCTTGTTCCCACGCTCGAACCTCCCATCTGAAATGTGCACCTGCAGTTCACAGCACTCAGCCCAGACAGCTCTGCGCTTCCGGGCCACTCAGGTGCCTTGAGGTTCAGGCTGTAGGCTTTTTCCCCACAATTTCTCGGCCAGTTTAGCACGCTGCAAGCATTTGAGCGGTGCAGTTTCTGCAATTTTTTTTTGGTTCTTTAAATGCAGCTCTTCCTCCACCCCTGGCACATCATCATTTCTCCAAGGCACTTATTGTGAGATGAGAAGGCTGATGCCTGTCATTTGCATTCCAGATTGAAACTAACAGAATTTAGATTTTTGCCCCTATTTTTGGTGCCATGATAAACAAAAGAGGATATGAGATGTATTTATTTTTCTTTATAAAATGCAGAAGTCTCAGTTCCAGGAGATGTGATGTTTCCCTCATATTTACTTTGAGTTGCTAATGTAAACTATAGCCCCTATTTTTAACACAGATGTAGAAAGTATGAATTTGGAGGGAATGGTGGAAGGAGGGGAGGTGGTATGGGAGAACTCCATCTCTCATTTTTCCTGAGGCATTTAATTCCTAGAAAGAACATATAAATGGCACATAAAAATGCCTGGTCTTTGGGGCTGAGAGTTAGTGCTGTATGTGTGTGTTATAAATTCTGTAGCTGCTAAACACAGGCTTAAGCATATGTGACTCTCAGCCTTAGCTCCTGAGGTTCTTCCCTCTGCACAGTATGCTCTTTCAAGGCAACTATGCCTTACTGAAGGGCCAAGATATGTGAGTAAAGAAGAATGTTTTTGTCAGTAGCTGCCATTAAGTCACCCTCAATTTACGGTGGCCCCATGCACAACAGAACGAGATGCTAGCAACACACAAACCATTCAGGTGGCTGAATGCATTGACCAGGAATCGAACCTGAATCTTTCCATGGAGGGCAAGAATTCCACCACTGAACCACCCTTGTCCCCAGAGAAGAATATTTCTGATAAACACATGGTATTGTTGTTGTGTGCCATCGAATAGATTTTCGACTCACAGCGACCTTGTAGGACAGCGTAAAGCTGCCCCACGGGGTTTCCAAGGCTGTAAATGTTTACAGAATTAGACTGCCACATCTTTCTCCCACAGAGTGGCTGGTGGGTTCAACTGCTGACCTCTTGGTTAACAGCCGAATGCTTAACCATTGTGCCACCAGGGCTCCTTAAACAAACTCACAAAGGCTCACAATTTAATTTCTTTAAAAAAAATCCGAAAAGAGAATTCAGGAAAGGCTGTGGCCAAAACAGCAGCTTCCGTTAAATGGATTCTGGATCAAGGGGTGGAATTGGAGGCAGATGTGATATGATGTAGATGTGCGTTGTTAAATGTTTTAAAATATTCTTTCGGAAGGTAATGCTGAGAATCTGTGGGTCAACATAATGTCTTCTTTGACACATTAAGGCTAGTGTTAAGTATGAAAATTTATGAGTTTTCAGCAAGAGCATCAGCATTTCTTTCTCTCTTATACCTTCCCCCATTTCCTTCTTCCTCCTTTCCTCTCTTCTCTCTTGCATTGGGCATGGGGCTTGTCTTCTTCAAGATGCTCATGATGTAGTAAAGAAGGCTATAAGGTGAACAAGTACAGATTGCTCAGAGTGTGAAGTGCTATAGAACCAGTTGCTGTTCAGTCGATTCTGACTCATGGCAACCCCATGTGCGTGAGAGTAGAACAGTGATCCATGGGGTTTTTAATGGTTTTGAAAGGGCTTTCTTCCGAGGTGCATCTGGGTGCATTAACCGTTTGCACTACCAGGGATTCCAGCAGTATAGAAGGGTATGCATCTGCCACCAAACAGAATTCAGGACATTCAGTCCAGAGAGGCTGCACTGAGGGGGTAACTAGACAAACAGGAAGTGAGGAAGGAGAGGTGGGGATGGGATTGGGGGGGACGCATTCAGGCAAAGGGAAAAAGCCAATGAAAAGTAGTAATAACAGTGCCTGACACTTGTTGAGATTTTACTACATGCCAGCTATTCTGCTAACTACTTTATATGGATTATCTCATTTAATTCTCCCAAAAAACCTTTGAGGCAGACTTTATTCCCATTTTAATCAAGAGAAAATTGAGGTGGAGCAAGGTTATATTACTTGCCCACAATTGCATAGCTACGAAGAGGTAGAGCCAGGTGTGAACTGCAGGCGGCTGATCAGAGTCTAGGCTCTTAACCCCTTGGCAGAAGGGATTTGCCGTGTTTGGGGAATATCGAGTAGCCTGATGTAGTGAGAGCCCAGCTTACTTCCTGAAGGCATGATGGGAGATAAGCGTGGACCAGTCGTTAGGGATTTGTGAGACTTGCAGAGGAATTGGAACTTTATCGAGAATATAGGAAAAATTCCTAAATTTTTAGCCAGGGACCAATGTTTCTTAATCACAAATATGGTCAGAATTTGCACCTGGGGTCTTTTTGGGGTAGTGGGAAGGCGTAGGTGGAATTGCAGTGATTTTTTTTACACCTTTACTTTTATTTGTACAGAAGCAAAATTTTTCCTACATCTTCTTTAATTTTTCTTCTAGACGTGTCTGTGAGAGAGGTAACTTGTGAAGGACTAGACAGGGGGGTGGGGTGGTGAGCGTGCTTATGGGCAGGAGAACAGTTAGAGGCCACTGCTGTTCCATGTGAGAGACGGTGATGTTGATGATGATGATGATGATGGCTAATTTTTTTTTTTTAAATATTTTATTGTACTTCAGGTGAAGGCTTACAGAACAAATAGTTTCTCAT
>NW_004444062.1:6188606-6254430 GCF_000243295.1 Trichechus manatus latirostris
AACTGACATCTTTGTTTCTAAGGTGGGTCTCTTGTAGACAGCATATCGATGGATCCTGTTTTCTTATCCATTCTGTCACTCTCCATCTCTTTATGGGTGCGTTGAGTCCATTTACATTCAGTGTAATTATTGATAGATGTGAGTTTGTTGCTGTCATTTTGTAGTGCTTTTTTTTTGTGGTGCTGAAGTTTGATGGCTAATATTTAACATACTATGTGCTACTGTATTCTCATTTTATCCTCATAATTGTCCCATAAGTTAGACAGTTGTTGTCATTTTACAAATGAACATACTGAGGGTCTCAGAGGTTAAGTAGCTTGTCTAAGCTCACATTGCAGGTGAGAGGCAGAGCCAGGGTTGGAATACAGGTCTGGCGGATTTCAGAATCTTAACCCTTAAACTCTGACAGCTCGCTATCTTGAGCCAGGTATGCCCAGGGAGGTGTAGGGTTCTGGAGGTGCCATCGAGGTGTAGCGATGTCTAAGAAAACACATTATAAATACACACATTCGGAAATTTGGAAGTTAACAGGGAACAGATGTGTAGAGGAAACTGGGCTGAGGATGGTATCCTGGGGACCACTCCACAGAGGGAGAAGAGACTGAGGCTGGAAGACTCTCGCAAGCAGAGATGGGAATGAAGACCCCACCCCTTAGCCTCACCATTTATCAACTCTGATTGTGAACAAGGCACTTACTTGGCATCTCAACCTCTGCATCTGTAAAAATGAAGAAAATAATCCACCTTCCAATCTGACTTCACAAAATTTTGTGAGAATCAGTGAGTTACTGCCCATAAAGTGCTTCAAGAACTCCAAAGTTCTTCACCATATGATGTGTATGAAGGCAAATAGGCGACAGTGGAAGAGCCTGTGGCCATCCCAGGGGGCTGGTGATGCCAGGGAAACAGAGCTGTGAGCTTTTTAAGTGTAACAAGAGGGAAGTTACTAGATGTTCCTGTGAGTTGACCAGAATGGAAATCCTGGGAGAAATAATTTCCTAAGACAGATTCAAAAGGTAGGACAAGAAGAGACAGAAACAGGAAAAGAAAAACTCTGAGGAACTTAAGAGATTGGTGCCATGAGCAGAACCCCTGTCTGGGTGTGTAAGTCAGGGATTCCTGCCCCGCCTCTGACCCTAATGGTTCAGAGAACTTTTGCACATGGCTTCTACTCTCTGGGCCTCAGTCTTCTCTGTAAAAATGATGCAGTTGGTGTAGATGAGCCCCACAGTGCCAAGTGGGAAGGACAAACACTGCTGCATTTTACCCTGGGTCTTGGGCTATATGGAAGGCTGGGTGGCACAAACAGTTTGTGCTCGACTACTAACCTAAAGGTTGATAATTTGAATTCGCTCTGCAGCACTGTGGAAGAAAGGCCTGGTGATCTGCTTCTGTGAAGATTACAGCCAAGAAAACCTCATGGAGCAGTTCTACACTGTAACACATGGGGTCACCATGAGCCAGAATTGACTTGATGACAATGGGTTTGGTTTGGTTTAGGGCTATATGAAGGGCAGTGGTGACTGTAGAATTCTTGCCTTCCATGTGGGAAACCGGGGTTTGATATCCGACCAATGCTCCTTAAGCCCAGCCTCCACCTGTCTGTCAGTGGAGGCTTGCGTGCTGCTATGATGCTGAACAGGTTTCAGAGGAACTTCCAGACTAAAATGAACCAGGAAAAAAGGCCTAACAATCTACTTCTGAAAATCAGCCAGTGAAAACCCTATGGGTCACAGCATTCAATCATGTTGTTCATAGGATTGCCATGAGTCAGGTCCGACTGATGGCAGCTAACAGGAACAGGGCTGTATGGAACGTTTGGATGACAATGGTGGTGAGGCGGAAAGAACAGGTGTCAGGATGAGGAATCTGCTGTCTTTGTGCAGTGGGGGAGGCGCTTCATCCGGGCCTTGTATTTGCCCCCTCTCACCCTGGCCCTGAGGAACCAAAGAATCACAATCCAGGGAACTGTGGAAGGGTCAGGGGAAAAGCTTCTCTGGAATTCTGGAGACAGAAGGTAGTCACATGTGAGATGTCAGCCGTGTGACCCTGCAGCTCTGGGGCCGACTGGGCTTAGCTGGGAAAAGTCCCTGCTTTGTGAGGAGGCTGAAAGAGAGCGCCCTGGGAGTGGCAGGAAGAAGAAAAGTGACTCTGAGGGTCTGGGCCAAGGAAGGGTTTTGGACAGGAAAGGGGATTCACAACAGGGTATGCTTGAGGGGAATTGTTTAAGGCTTTAAACCCTTGCTAAGCAGAGTAATGTGAGACCGGACCTATAAGTTCCTTCAGCTATATATAGTGTGTAACCTGAAATTGTCTCCCCGTCGCACTTGTGTTTTTGAACTTACTGCATGTGCACGCTGGATGGAGGGGGGAAGGGATTCCAATGGGGACGAACAAAAGTGGGGAAGCGCTGGCTTTGAAGACCACATTTCCTCCCTTTTTATGCCTGGGGTGTAACCAGAGACCAGTGTCAACAAGGAATCTGGCTTAGGAACACTTTTGTTTGCAGCTCTCCTTGGGGTGTGACTTGCCATTTTAGAGGTCAATGAATTGTAAACTGTGTAATTTCTGGTTCTGCTGAGCCAGCGTAGGGGGGACTTTTGAGGAGGTGCTGGGGGAGGGGCAGGTGGTATCGCTCAGGCATCTAGGAGACTCTTGCTTTGTCTTTTCTGTAAGACCAGACCTGGTCAGTCACTCACAGCAGAGCAGAAATAGAGATGAATTTGGATGTTAATGTCTGAATTTGCAATAGCAAATGGATCTGTGGCAAATCTCCAAAATAATGTAATATCATAAATTTAGAGGGGGCAAAAAGAAATAAAGTCAGTTATTTGGGATGCTAGATTACATTTTTCCAGATACCTACTTACTGTGGTCTACATAGATAGGCCCTGTGCCTTGGGGAAGGATATCAAGCTGGGAGCTCCTAAAGGTTGGAGCTGTGTCTCATTCATTTTTTATCTATATTTACCCTTCCTCAGCTACGGCTTAAGAAAACCATTGCCATGCAGTCGATTCCCACGCATAGAGACCCTATAGGACAGAGTAGAACTGCCCCATAGGGTTTCCAAGAAGCGGCTTGGTGTATTCAAACTGTTGACCTTTTGGTTAGCAGCCAAAAGCTTAACCACTGTGCCACCAGCGCTCCAGGGCTTAGCAAAGGGTCTATATTTATTCACTCAACAAAATAGGAAAAAAATCTGTGGGCCATTTATCTTATTCCAGCCATTGTTCTAAGCTCTGGGGATACATAAATGTACAAAACAAACAAGCACTTGCTCTCTCAGAATTTACAATTTACTGGATTCAGGGAAGGCAGACAAAAACCAAACAATTTAATATACTGTATAGGGAGTGCCTGGGTGGTACAAACAGTTAACGAGGCACTCAGCTGCTAACTGAAAGGTTGGAGGTTCAAATTCACCCAGCACCTTGGAAGAAAGTCTTGATGATCTACTGCTGAAAAAATCTGCCATTGAAAATGCTATGGAGCACAGTTCTACTCTGACACACATGGGGTCACCATGAGCTGGAGTTCACTCAATAACAACTGGAAATATACTGTCTAAAATATCAGGTGGTAAGACATGGAGAAAAGTCAAATGAGGTACAGGACATAAACAGGGATTGCATCTTTGGGGAAATGGAGTTGGAGCAGACGTGAGGGAGTGAGCTTTGAAGCTAACTGAAAGATGGGTGTCCAAGGCAGAAGAAGGAGTGTGCTAGAGAGCATGAAGGGGAAAAAAAAGTAGGAGGTGAGGTCAGAGGGAAATTGGGGGCAGAGGCGGTGCAGATCTTGTAGGATTTTGTGGGTTCCTGCAAGACCTTTAAATTTTACTCTGAATGAGAGTGAAAGCTGGTAGAGGAGTTTCATCAGATGCCAGACAAGATCATTCTGGCTTCTGTTTTTAAAAAGAATTGTAGAGTCAAGGATGGAAGCATGGAGACAGGTTACAATAATCCAAGAAAGAGATAATGGTGGCTTGGACTAAGGACTTATCAGATTCTAGATATTTTGAAGGAAGAGCTGACAAGATTTACTGATGGCTGGAATGTGGGGTTTAAGAGAAAGTGCCAAAGATAGGTTAAAGTCCTTGGTCCAAGAAACTGGAGGAATGGAGCTGTTGTTACGGAGATGGGGAAGGCTTGTGGTTTTAGAATTGTTAAGTCTGAGATGTTCCATAGACTCCTAGTGGAGATGTTCAATAAACCATTGGATATGTAAGTCTGGAGTTCAGGGAAGACAATGAGGTTGGAGATATAAATTTGAGAACGGACAGCACATAACAATACTTAACACTATGGAAGGAGTCACTGGGTAATGCGAATGGTTAAGCACTGGACTATTAACTAAAAGGTTTGCAGTTCTAACCTACCCAGAGACACCTCAGAAGTAAGGCCTAGCCGTCTGCTTCCAAATGGTCACAGCTTTGAAAATCCAATGGAGCAGTTCTGCTCTGCGTACATGGGGTTGCCATGAATTGGAATCAACTCTATGGCAACTAATAACAACAACGCTATGGAAGAGCATATAGGTAGAGAGGAAAAGGGACTGATCCTTGAGGTACTCCAAAATTCATTGGTTAGGGATATGAGAAGAAACCAACAAAGGTGATTCCAGTGAGACAGGAAGCGGACCAAGAGAGAGGGAAAAAGGGAAGAAGCTGTTTCAAGGCAGAAATGTTCAGCTGGGTCAGAGGCTGCTGGTAGATCAGATAGGAAGGGGACTTAAAAGTAGTCTTTGACAGCACACTCTACAGGGGAAGTCAGCACAACTGGACTAAACCAAAGCTAAGAAGTTTCCTGAATACAATCGAACACTTTGAGGGACAGAGTAGCAGGGCAGGGGTCTGGGGACATGCTTTCAGAGGACATCTAGGTCAATTAGCATAACAAAATTTATTAAGAAAATGTTCTGCATCCTACTTTGGTGAGTGGCGTCTGGGGTCTTAAAAGCTTGCAAGCAGCCATCTAAGATGCATCAATTTGTCCCAATCACCTGAAGTAAAAGAGCATGAAGAATACCAAAGACACAAGGAAAGTAGTAGCCCAAGAGACAGAAAGGGCCACATAAACCAGAGACTTCATCAGCCTGAGACCAGAAGAACTAGATGGTGCCCGGCTACCACCGATGACCGCCCTAACAGGGAACACAACAGAGAGTCCCTGATGGAGCAGAACTCAAATTCTAGTAAGAAGACCAGACTTAATGGTCTGACTGAGACTGGAGGAGCCCCGGAGAGCATGGCCCCCAGACTCTCTGTCAGCCCAGAACTAAAACAATATCCTAGGCCAACTCTTCAGACAAAGATTGAACTGGACTGTGGGACATAAAATAATACTCGTGAAGAGTGTGCTTCCTAGCTCAAGTGGATACATGAGACTAAACGGGCAGCTTCTGTCTGGAGGTGAGATGAGAAGGCAGAGAGGGTCAGGAGCTGGTTGAATGGATACGGGAAAATGGGTGGAAAGGAGGAGTGTGCTGTCACAGTATAGGGAGAGCAATTAGGGTCACATAACAATGTATGTATAAATTTTTGTATAAGAGACTAACTGGAAATGTAAACTTTCACTTAAACTACAACAATAAACGAAACAAAAAAAGGAAAAAAAATAAAATTAGTCTTTGAATTTGGAGCATGGAAGTCATCGGTGAATTTCACAAAAGGAGTTTTAGTGGAATTGTGCAATAAAAGCCTAAATGTAATAGTTTCAAAAGAGAATGAAAAAAGAATAAGTGTAGATAGTGACTATACAGGCAATTCTTTCAAGAAATTTTATTATGAAGAAGAGCAAAAAATAAATAAATAAAAGAGGCTGTTGCTGGTGGGAGAAATGCTCACTTTCTAATGTGACCCAATTACATAATTCTTTCCTGAAGAAGGCAGCTCCAGAAGAACCCTAGGCGTCTATCCTATGACTCTCCCATTGGGGCTGGCCAAAGACTCCACACAGCATCCCTGTCTCTCACAGATACCTCTAGCACCATAGGATCTGCAGATCATCTGAGCCGAGGGCTTCCTGCATGGCAGCCTGGATCTGCTGCAAGCCCTGTCTTGTTCCGGGTCTTACTCAAAACTGCAAGCCTCCAATACTTAGGCCAGAGCAGTATTTCCAAATACTGTGCATGGTCTCCACAATCCAAAGATGTCCACCAAGCATTGTCTCTTTTTTGGCAGTAGTAAGCACAGACATAATAACTTACTCTTTACCTTATAGGGGATGTCCTGGCAGGCATTAGACCACTGGATCCTGTTATGGATTGAATTGTGTCCCCCCACCAAAATGTGTAGTAAATCCTAACCCATGGATGTAATCCCATTTGGGAATAGGGTTTTCTTTCTTATGTTAATGAGGCCGTATCAGTGTAGTGTGTCTTAAGCCTATCATTTTTGAGATATAAAAAGAGCATACTAGGCACAGAAGTAAGGAAGCAGCAATGGGGAAAAGATAGATGCCACGTGGAGATCTTCAAGGTATACCAAGAAGAATGCTAGAGAAGCTGAAACAAGGCTTTTTCCCCCAACGTGGACAGAGAAAATCTTCCCCTAGATCTGGCACCCTGAATTTGGACTTCTAGCCTCTTGAACTGTGAGAAAGTAAACTTCTGTTGTTTAAAGCCATCCACTTGTGGTATTTCTGTTATAGCAGTACTAAGAAACTAAGACAGAGCCCTAAAAACTTCATGAATGTGGGGAGCATTGCAGTATACTTTCTCACGAGACCTGGACTCTGGGTCTGAGAACTGGCTCATATCTGAGAACTATGAGTATATCAATCTTCTGCTTGACAGCTCACTCCCTCTCTTTTTTTTCTAGTTATACAAGTCACGCAATATATCTATCTATCTTACTCCTAGGAACACCATAGTCTATTAACCGTCATCATAAAACTCTGGTTGCAACTCTGGTTAAGGCACCCTGGTTGCAACTCTGATCTTGCTGGCTGATACGGTTTATGTCTATTTTGCGTCTGGTTAAGCGCCAACATCTGGCCTTTGTTTTCCTGGAATCCTATCATCCCCACTGACACAAGGGAGCCCAGTTATATGGCAGAATCACCTATTTTCACCCTGGCCTACAGTGGACAGTAGCCACAAAGCTTCTCAAAGATGTTGTTGCTCTCACTGATATATTCCTTATTGCCTGTGAAAAGAATGTCCTCTGAACCCTTCCAGGAAGCTTAGTTCTCACATGATTTCATGCTAACATTCCCATCTCCCTGAGCATTCTGATTCCCTCCTCAATTTTCTGCCACGGCAGTTTCAGCCTCTCCCCCTAATTTACTGTAAGCTACCATCATGTCCAAACCTCAAGAAGTCAATCAGAAACATATTAAAACTAGCTCTAAGAGGGATTCCCTCCCTCTCCCTTGTATTCTGCTCCCATCTTCCCATTGTTTGTCATTCTTGTGGTCACTCCCACGTGTGTTCCCCTAGTTCATGCTGATACATATTAGCCAAGTCGTCAAGCCTCTTCTGAGGATACCATGTTTTATTCTGAATCAGGGACCGTATTTCTCCACTTGGGCTACATTGAGACCTAATCCCAGTTATTGGTCTAGAAACAATGAATGGAGGTAGGGGCAGATCTTTAGGAGGGCAGCATCATTCTGCAAGGCATCCAGCTCAGGTATGGTCTTTGCATGTTGTCTAACCAGGGAGGCTGCCGTCCTCTACGCAGGGAAAGGAGATTGCTTCTGCTAGCCCAGAAGGTTCAGGAGACCTTGGGGGTTAAATTTTTTCAGACACTAACTGACATACCATGAGTCCTTGTTGCCATTTGATTAGTGACTGATTCGGTTCCTGATCCTCTTTCTAGGGGCCACTCTTGATATCATCTCTCTTAGTTTGGATTCTCCCGTAAGATTGCTGTGGACTGAATTGTATACCCCTCAAGAGATATGTTGAAATCCTAAGCCCTGGTACCTGTGAAAGTGATCTTATTTGGAAATAGGTCTTTGAAGATGTTATTATTTAACATAAGGTCATACTGGAGTAGGATGGGTCCGAATCCAATCTGAGTGGTGTCTTTACAAAAGAGGAGAAGAGACACAGAAAGATAGAGAGAGAAAGGACAGCCAAGTGAAGACATATGTACAAGCCAAGGGACACCTGGGGTTGCCAGAAGCTGGGAGAGACAAGAAAGAATTTTCCCCTAGAGACTTCAGAGTGAGCATAGCCTGGCAGGCACATTAATTTGGATTTCTAGCCTCCAGAACTGAGAGACAATACATTTCTGTTCTAATAAGCCACCTAGTTTGTGGCACTTTGTTATGCTAACCCTAGGAAACTAATACAGGATCTAATCTAGGTAAGAAAGGAAATGAGGATATGAGGTTGGTAAGGAACAGTGAAGAGGTAGGAGAGTCAATAGATTAGGGATAAGTTGAAGTACCATAGGGAATGAGCTGAGATGACTGATAGAAAGTGGGATGCTTGAATATGAGATTATAGGTAATAACGATAATGGACTATGACGGTGGGAGTAAGTGGTTCCAGTCAAGTGGAAGAAAGAGAATTGGAGGAGAGGAAGTCAAGGAACTGAAAGACCAGGGTATTGGAAGGATTATCTAAATAAATATTGAAATAACCAAGAATAAGGGTTGGAGTGATTATACTCAGTGGATTCACACAAAATATTTATTGAATGAATTAACAAACGAACAAACATGCACAGACCATTGCAGGTGAATAGTTTATGCAAATTAAATGTTCTTATGAATTTGTGTTGATTTGGTATTGGTCTGGGCAAACCATTTATTTATTTATTTCATTGCCTAGTATAGGCAAGTAATAAGATTATAAATAGATTGTACATCAAGAGTTTGTTTATAATTTGATTGGACACAAAAAGCATTTTCTCATAGAAAGAATTACAAATGGTAGTTAGTTTCTAGGTCAACCACTTGTTAGCATTTATACGATAGTATATCTGACAATTATCCTTCTACCTCACACCTTTTTTTAAAAAACAGCTTTATTGAGATATAACTGACATATAAGAAATGGCACATATTTGAAGTCTACAATGTGATTCTTTGGCATATGCATATACATATGATGACTGATGGATCTAACAACTACCACAGCATAAAACTCATTAGCTTAGACTGAAGAGGACAGAGAAAGAAAGAAGAAAAGAACACTGTCTGTTTCTTGGAATTCTACAGGCAAGAAACAGGCCAAAAGGAGCTACATCTGTTACCCTCCAAGAAAAGAAAAGGACCATCCCTAGAGCAGCTCAGAGATCAGCAGAACTGTTGGAAGGAGCACAGAAGCAGGGCCTTCTCCGTTTCAAAGGGTGGGGCTACAGCTTCTTAGATAGCAGAGTCAGATCTTCACCAACTTGGTTCTGGAGTGTGAGGCTGCCATTAAAGCATGCCAGGGGTACAGGGCTGCCACCCAAAGCTGAGTGGGGGGGGGGGGGCGCTACCATGCACGAAGGGCAGAAGAACAGGGCCTGCCCAGGCCAAAGGATGGGATTGCCACTCAGATGGACTAGAGTTGAACAGAAGATTTCAAAGAGTGGCTCAAGAAGATAAAGCAAAGTATTATGATGAAATGTGCAAAGACCTAGAGTTAGAAAACCAAAAGGGAAGAACACACTCAGCATTTCTCAAGCTGAAAGAACTTAAGAAAAAATTCAAGCTTTGAGCTGCAATATTGAAGGATTCTGTGGGAAAAATTTCAAAAGATGCAGGAGGCATCAAAAGAAGATGAAAGGAATACACAGAGTCACAGTACCAAAAAGAATTGGTTGACATACAACCATTTCAGGAAGTAGCATATGATCAAGAACAGATGGTATTGAAGGAAGAAGCCCAAGCTGCACTGAAGGCAGTGACGAAAAACAAGGCTCCAGGAATTGATGAAATACCAATTGAGGTGTTTCAACAAAGGGATGCAATGCTGGAAGTGCTCACTCATCTATGCCAAGGAATTTGGAAGACAGCTACCTGGCCAACTGACTGGAAGGGATCCATATTTGTGCCCATTCCAAAGAATGGTGATCCAACAGAATGCGGAAATTATCGAACAGTATCATTAATATCACACACAAGTAAAATTTTGCTAAAGATAATTCAAAAGTGGTTGCAGCATTACATTGACAGGGAAATTCAAGCCGGATTCAGAAGAGGATGTAGAACGAGGGATATCATTGTTAATGTCAGATGGATCTGGGCTGAAAGCAGAGAATACCAGAAAGATATTTGTTTTGTGGACTATGCAAAAGCATTCGACTGTGTGGATCATAACAAATTATGAATAACATTGTGAAGAATGGGAATTCCAGAACACTTAATTGTCTTTATGTGGAACCTGTACATAGACCAAGAGGTAGTCGTTTGAACAGAATAAGGGGATACTGCCAGGTTTAAAATCAAGAAGGATGTGTGTCAGGGTTGTATCCTTTCATCATACTTATTCAATCTGTATGTTGAGCAAATAACCCAAGAAGCTGGACTATGTGAAGAAGAACACGGCATCAGGATTGGAGGAAGACTCATTAACAACCTGCTGTATGCAGATGGAAACCCTGGTGGCATAGTGGTTAAGGGCTACGTCCGCTAACCTAAAGGTCGCTCATCATTTTATAAAGGGAAGGGACATTTTCCCACCCAAAATAGGAAGGATATAATATTAGAATAAGGACAAACCATAACCTGTTGCTGTCGAGTTGATTCCTACTGATAACGACCCTGTAGGGCCAAGTAGAACTGCCCCATCGGGTTTCCAAGGAGTGGCTGGTAGACCTGAACTGCAGACGTTTTGGTTAGCAGCTGAGCTCTTAACCACTGCACCACCAGGGCTCCAGAATAAGAACAGTTCCTCCTAAGAAAGGAAATAAAAAAGGATATATTAAAATCATTTTATAGTGCCGAAAACATTTTATTTTATAGTCTCATTACTTGTGATTTTTTTAAGGCAAATTTGACAGTTTGGGAATCTCTATCCAAGCTATGGAAACCCTGGTGGCATAGTAGTTAAGACCTACGTCTGCTAACCTAAAGGTCGCCAGTTCAAATCCACCAACCGTTCCTTGGAAACTCTGTGGGGCAGCTCTGCGCTGTCCTATAGGGTCACTGTGAGTTGGAATTGACTCAATGGCAATGGGTTTGTTTTTTTGTTTTTTTTAATCCATGCTATCTACTTCCAAAAAATCAGCCACTGAAACCCTGTGGAGCACGGATCCACTCTGACACACATGGGGTTGAAGGCAACTGTTTTTGTTTGTTTGTTTATCTAAGCCACAGCATCACAATGAGTTGAAATCTCCAACTTGTATTTCACAATTTCATTTTATCACAGCCATTGTCAAGAATATATTTTCAGCCAGATCTAGAGAGGAAAATAGAAGCAACACCCAGGTTAACATCAGTCAATTCATGGACCATTTCTCAGTAAGAGAAGCCAAGGAAGGTGTCTCCAGTCTCCAGGCTTCTTTCTGCAGGATTGGGAAGAAATGTGGTGGTGGCAAAGTACGGGTCGGGCCACAGAGAACTGTGGGAAGGAGATTCAGGGAACTCCACTTGAGTTTTCCTAGGTGGCTGTGTAGTTCTAGATCTATGAGTTCTGCAAACAGAATGGCATCATTCATACTTTCATTTTTCTATTCATTAATTCAACATTTTTGGGAGTCTCCTATGCTAGCTTGGGCTCAAGGATGAATAAAACTCTATCTTTGTCCTTGAAAACTCAGAGTGTGGTGTATAATGGCCAGAAATGTAGTTAACTATTTACAGCCTTGTATGTGCTAGAATAGAGGAATGTATAGGGTGCTATGGGAGTTCGGATTTGAAAAAAAAAAGCTCTTGCCTTGTGTGTGTGTGTGTGTGTGTGTGTGTAAAAGAGGAGTTATATAATGACATATAATGACTTCTCTGGTTTCTTGTCCTGACACACTTTTATTCCTCCATTCTAGAACCACTTGACCACATTCACTGGTCAGGAATAATTTAAAGAATCCTAATTTGGTAGCTCTGGGGACTGCCAAGTCAACTTTCCTTTTTGTCCTCAGCATCCGTAGCTGATATCTTATTCTGTTTTTGTGACCCATCTCCCCTTTGTACCTAGTTTCATAACCCTAACTATCTTTTTGACTTTTATACCCTCAAAGATCCCTTGAAACTTTCTTGCCTAAAGCCCAGACTTTAGTGCAAATCCTACTTCTTTTCCTCTGTGCTTGCCTTGGGAGAAGGGGTAAGTGTCTTAATATGTGCACTAGCTAGACACTGTGGATATATTATATAATTTCAGTCTCATGTTCTTTCCATTTTATACATCAGGTCCAGAGATGTTAAGTAATTTGCCCAAATTCACAGAGCTAGAAGAGAAAAAAAGCAGGGCTTTAAATTTAGATTCAATACTGAAGAGTACCGACAAAAACCTCAAAGACTCCCAGATCACCGAGCACCTCTAAAACACTCAGTCACAAAATTTATCTATTCAGAGTCTTCCAGGAGAAAAGAAAAACCACTCTAAGTCTGCTTTGTAATTGTATAGTTCCTTTACCTTGTCTGCCAATGATTGTGTCTATTCTGTGCCTGGCCCAGAGGAGGTCAATAAGGCACTTAACTTCTCTGCCTTTAGGGTAAGATGTAGCCTGCCTTTCTCGCCAAATTTTGATTTTTATGGAAGCTTGCTCCTTGAATGGAGCCCTAGCGGTGCAGTGGTTAAGAGCTTGGCTGCTAATCCAAAGGTCCACAGTTCGAATCCACTAGCCTCTCCTTGGAAACCCTATGGGGTAGTTCTACTCTGTCCTATAGGGTCGCTATGAGTCAGGATCACTTTGATGCCAATAGGTTTAGTTTTTTCATGTTTGCTCCTTGAATATTTGGAGGATTTGCTAAGGCCCCACCCATCCTGAAACCTGGAGGAGGTTGAGTTGGAGACCACAGCCTACCAGAAGCAATCAAATGGAATAACTCATGGCTGTTACATACAGACCGAAATGGTCACATATAGTTCTAACACCCAGCCAGAAGGCAACTGTTTCAAAAAGGATATCCAATCTATTCCCCTGTTTCCAATTTCTTAGTATGGCCTCACCATCCTCTTCTTGTGCCATTCTCTCCCTTGGCCATTACCTCCCAGCCATTCCTTAAATTTACTTGAATTTGGCAGCTCCTTTTCTTATCAGGGAGACTGGTGGCACAGTGATGAAGCATTCGGCTTCTAATCAAAACGTGGGTGGTTCGAATCCACCAGCCACTCCTGGGCAACCCTATGGGGCAGTTCTACTCTGTCCTATAGGGTCACTATAAGTCAGAATCAACTTTTTTTTTTTTTTTTTTTTCTTAACAAGACCTTGCAAATGCTATTCTCTGTCCTGGGGAACTTTGTTCCCACCCCTCTACCCTTAGGAAAATCAGTTGCTATGGAGTCCATTCTGACTCATGGCAACCCCATGTATGTCAGAGTAGAACTGTGTTCAGTAGGGTTTTCAATGGCTGATTTTTTAGAAGTGGAACACAAGGACTTTCTTCCAAGACACCTGTGGGTGAATTCGAACCTCCAACCTTTTGGTTAGTAGCCGAGTGCGTTAACCATTTGTACCACCCAAAGATCCCCACACTTACTGCTGGCTTATTCTAGTCTCCAAAATCGGGTACCAAAAGCCTTCGATTGAAGTGGGGAAGAAAAGCCTACACCTTTAATTATATTTCTTTTTTATTTACAAAATAAGAATTTAAGCCTTTAAAATATGTACTCAGATTGATCTTAGCATTCACATTTGATTCATAGGGAGATCCATGACCTACTCAGTCTGTAGGTTAAAACGTGAATGTTACATAAGGTATGCCAGAAACCTTGATAAAAGAGTTGCTCAACACTGAGGGGTTGATAGTGGCCCTCTCAAGCTTGTTCAGTTTTAATACATTGTGATGGACTATAGTTTATATTTGATTGATTGGATTTACAAATTACTTAGCGCTTTTTTTTTCTTAACATTTTTCACTGTGAAATACAATACAAGCCGTATATAGAAAACTGCACACAGATAACAACGGACAGCTCAATGAATTAGCACAAGTATTACACCTGAGTAACCAATACCCATGTCAGGAAACCTTACCAGAATCTCAGAAACCTCCTATATGCCTTCTGCATCACTATTCCATCTCTTCTTTCCAAATGAAACTACTATTCGGATTTGTTTGATAATCTCATCCTGCTTTGATCTGTAGGTTTACCATATAAGCACACATCTTTAAATATATATTTGTTGTTGTTGTTAGATGCCGTTGGGTCAGTTCTGACTCATAGCAACTCTATGTACAACAGAAAGAAACACTTCTTGGTCCTGCGCCATCCTCACAATTGTTGCAGTACTTAAGCCCAACGTTACAGTCACTGAGGTCTTCTTCACTGAGGTCTTCTCTTTCACTGAATCTCCACTTTGCCAAGCGTGATGTCCTTCTCCAGGGACTGGTCCCTCCTTATAATGTCCAAAGTAAGTGAGATGAAGTCTCACCATTCTTGCTTCTAAGGAGTATTCTGGATATACTTTTCCAGGACAGAATTGTTTGTTCTTCTGGCAGTCCATGGTATATTCAATACTCTTTGCCAACACCATAATTCAAAGGCATCAATTCTTCTTCCGTATTCCTTATTCAATGTCCAGCTTTCACATGCATATGAGGTGTTTGAAAATACTATGGTTTGGGTCAGGAGCACCGTAGTCCTCAAAGTGACATCTTTGCTTTTTAGCATTTCAAGGAGGTCTTTTGCATCAGATTGGCCAATGTAATACGTCATTTAATTTCTTGACTGTTGCTTCCATGGGTATTGATTGTGGATCCAAATAAAATGAAATCCTTGACAACATCAATATTTTCTCTGTTTTTCTTGATGTTGCTTATTGGTCCAGTTGTGAGGATTTTTGTTTTCTTTATGTTGAGGTGTAACCTATACTAAAGGCTGTGGTCTTTTTTCTTCATCAGTAAGTGCTTCAAGTCCTCTTCACTTTCAGCAAGGAAGGTTGTGTCATCTGCACATCACAGGTTGCTAAGTAGTCTTCCTCCAATCCTGATGCCATGTTCTTCTTCATATAGTCCAGCTTCTTGGATTATTTATTCAGCATACAGATTGAATAAGTATGGCGAAAGGATACAATCTTGACACACACCTTTCCTGACTTTAAACCACGCAGTATCCCTGTTCTCTTTGAACGACTGCCTCTTGGTCTATGTACAGGATCCTCATGAGGACAATTAAGTGTTCTGGAATTTCCATTCTTCACAATGTTATTCATAATTTATTACGATCCACACAGTCAAATGCCTTTGCATAGTCAATAAAACACAGGTAAACATCTTTCTGGTATTCTCTGCTTTCAGCCAAGATCCATCTGACATCAGCAATGATGTCCCTGGTTCCACGTTCTCTTCTGAATCCAGCTTGAACTTCTGGCAGCTCCCTGTCATTGTACTGCTATAACCACTTTTGAATGCTCTTCAGCAAAATTTTGCTTGTGTGTGATATTAAGGATATCGTTTGATAATTTCCATATTCTAAATAGATATTGCTTAATATATATTAAAAACACATGTATTATATTTAACTTAAATAATATATATTAACACCTAAATATATATTTAAGCACCATATAAATGGAATCATACAGTGCATATTTTTCTCTGGCTTCTTTTGCTTGGCATCATATTTGTAAGATTGTCTATGTTTTTGTGTAGCTATAGCTCATTTTAATTTTTTAGTATAGTATTTTATTGTATGAATTCACAACAACTTATTTATCTGTTCTACTATTGAAGTATACTTGGGTTATTTCCAGTTTTGGGCTATTATGATTAATGTTGCTATGAATCTTCTTATACATGCCTTTTGGTATAAGTATATGCACTTCTAGCTAATATAACCTAGAAATTGAATTTTGGGTTATACAGAATATATGTATACGTATATTTATGCATACAATGTATGCATATATATGCAAATATATTAAAATTCTAATATATATATGTAACAAGTAGTTTACCTTTTCAACATGCATGTACAATTCAGTGATATTAGTTATGCTTATTATGTTATTCAACCCAGATACTGCCAGTTTTCCAAAGTGATTGCTCTTATTTACATTTCCATTAACAATATATGCTGTAATTATCTTCATAAACACCTGGTATTGTCAGTCTTTTGAATTTTCGCCATTATGTAGAGTACATAGTAGAGTCTCACTGAGGTATTAATTTACACTTGTTATTGTTGTTAGGTGCTGTTGAGTTGATTCCAACTCACAGTGACCCTATGTACAACGGAATGAAACACTGCCTGGTCCGTCATCATTCTCACAATCGTTGCTATGCCTGAGCCCATTGTTGCAGCCATGTGTCGATACATCTCATTGAGGGTTTTCCTCTTTTTCTCTGACTTTACACTTTACCAGGCACTAGTCCCTTCTAATAACATGTCCAAAGTATGTGAGATGAACTCTTACCATTCTCTCTTCTAAGGAGCATTCTGGCTGTACTGTTTCCAAGACAGATTTGTTTGTTCTTCTGGCAGTCCATGGTATATTCAATATTCTTCACCAACAGTGTAATTCAAAGATTATTGATGAGGTTGAGCACTTTTCATTTTGCCAATAAGTATGATATTTGTTAGATTTTTTGAAGATATCTTTTCTCAGATTAAGGAAGTTCAAAGCTATACATTTTCCTTTCGTTACAGATTTAGCTGTACTGAACATATTTTGATTTGTCATATTTTCGTTTTATTCTATTCAAAATATTTTCTAGTATCTATTGTGATTTCTTCTTTAAATCCATGGGTTTATTATTTAGAAGCATATTTTAAAATTTCCAAAAGTGGTAATTTTTGAATATATTTTTGTTATTGATTTTTAGCTTATTTCCATTGTATATGATTTCAATTCTTTTAAATTAGTTGAAAGTTATTTCTTTTATTGTACTTTAGATGAAGGTTTACAGAACAAATAGTTTCTCATTAAACAGTTAGTACACATATTGTTTTATGACATTGGTTCACAACTCCACAACATGTCAACACTGTCCCTTCTCAACCTTCGGTTCCCTATTACCAGATTTCTTGTCCCCTCCTGCCTTCTAGTCCTTGTCCCTGGGCTGTTGTGCCCCATTAGTCTCATTTTGTTTTATAGGGCTGTCTAATCTTTGGCTGAAGGATGAACCTTGGGAGTGACTTCATTACTCAGCTGAAAGGGTGCTGGGGGGCCATACTCTCAGGGTTTCTCCAGTCTCTGTCAGGCCAGTAAGTCTGGTCTTCTTTTGTGAGTTAGAATTTTGTTCTACATTTTTCTCCAGTTCTGTCCGGGACCCTCTGTTGTGATTCCTGTCAGAGCAGTCAGTGGTAGTAGCCGGGCACCATCTAGTTGTACTGGACTCAGTCTGGTGGAGGCCGTGGTAGTTGTGGTCCATTAGTCCTTTGGACTAATCTTTCCCTTGTATCTTGTTTTCTTCGGTCTCCCTTCCTCCCGAAGGGATGAGACCAGTGGAGTATCTTAGATGGCTGCTCACAGGTTTTTAAGACCCCAGATGCTACTCACCAAGGTAGAATGTAGAACATTGTCTTTATAAACCGGGTTATGCCAATTGAGCTAGATGTTCCCCAAGAACATGATCCCTACGGCCCTCCACCCAGCAATTTGGTCCCTCAGGGAGTTTGAATGTGTCTATGGAGCTTCCATGGCCTTGCCTTGTACAAGTTGTGCTGGCTTCCCCGGTATTGTGTACTGTCTTAACCTTCTACAAAGTTACCACTTATCTATCCTCTATTTAGTGTCTCCCCCCACCCCTCCCCTCCCGTGTAACCATCAAAGATTGTTTCTTTTTGTGTGTGTCAACCTTTTCATGAGTTTTTACAGTAGTGGTCTCATACAATATTTGTCCTTTTGTGATTGACTTATTTCACTCAGCATAATGTCCTCCAGATTCATCCATGTTATGAGATGCTTCGCAGATTCATCATTGTTCTTCATCATTTTGTAATACTCCATTGTGTATATGTACCATAGTTTGTTTATCCATTCATCTGTTGATGGGCACCTAGGTTGTTTCCATCTTTTTGCTATTGTGAGCAATGCTGCAATGAACATGGGTGTGCATATGTCTATTCATGTGACAACTCTTATTTCTCTAGGATATATTCCTAGGAGTGGGATTGCTAGATCGTGTGGTATGTCTATTTCTAGCTTTCTAAGGAAGCACCATATTGTTTTCCAAAATGGTTGTATCATTTTGCATTCGCACCAACAGTGCATAAGTTCCATCCTCCCCGCAGTCTCTCCAACCTTGTTATTTCCAGTTTTTTTGATTCATTCCAGTAATGTGGGGGGGGAGATGGTATCTCATTATGGTTTTGACTTGCATTTCTCTAATGGCTAGTGATCGCAAGCATTTCCTCATGTGTCTCTTGGCTGCTTGAATGTCTTTCTTTGGTGAAGTGTCTGTTCATTTCCTTTCCCCAATTTTTAATTGGATTGTTTGTCTTTTAGTTGTAGAGGCATTGTTTTTTTGTCCTGTTTTTTTGTTTTATTTGGTTATGTCTGATCAGGTGGGCCATGAGTTTTTTGTTGTTTGCTCATCTGTGGGCATGATACTTTTCACCTCCTTGTCCAATGGGCAGGGTCAGTCACTCAGCTATGGTGTGGCAGGGTGGGTCCAGCTGAAGGGGAGTTGCTGGAATGGGTTGTTTGTGGCACATACTAGGGCCGACAGAGCAGGCCAGGAATCAGTGCAGAGCAGGTTCAGGTAGGCCGTGCCTGTGCTGCTCGGGGGTGTGATGTTCAGCGCACGGTGCGAGGAGGCAGGAAGGAGGGAGGAGATTGTGATGTGTGGAGCTAAGATGGGTATGGGAAAGAGGGGAGAGAGGAGAGAGAAACAGGAGCCAAAAACAAACAAATAAAAAATAGTGCTAAGGGATCTTGCCGTTGGAGTGGAGAGATGAGAGAATGAGAAATGGAGAAAACAATAAATAAATAAATAAATAAAACTTAGAAAAAAAAGAAAAGGAAAGACCCCAGGGATCCCACCGGCTGTGAGGACTGGGGAAGTGGCTCCCAGGCCAAGAAGTACAGCCTGGCTAGAAGTGGTAGAAGTGTCACACAAAACAGGTATTCAGGAGACAGGAAGAGAAGGTAAGCATAGAGAGACAAGAAACTGAGAAATGAAGAAGTCTGATCTCTGACAGGAGTCCAAGATGGTGAATCTGTGCTGGGTTAGCTGATAGGGGACCTCTGCACATATCTCTCCTCTCTCTCTGTTCTTTGTCAGTTTCTTTTTCCATTCAGTGTTTGGCTGAGGTTTTTTTTTATCTCTTCATCTGATGCTTAGGATTTAGGATTGATGTTTGTCTCTGTTTGACTTACTTTTTAGGGTCTTTGCTGTGGAATGACGGTGGGGTGCATCTGTCTATAGCTTCATGTTGCCTGGAAGTCCTGAGACTTGTTTTAAGACTCAGTATTTTATAATTTTGGTGCTTGAATAAATGTGTGTTCTGTAGAGGTTTGGTGCAGTGTTCTATACAGGTCCATTAAGTTAATTTCATAAGTGTATACTCCTGTAAATATGAACTAATTTTTGTCTGGGTGTTCTCTCAGTTCTCTGAAGGGTATGAAAACTCCCATATCTATATCTCTGTTTAGTTATGTCAATTTCAGCTTAATAAAATTTGAGGCTATACCATTAGTTATGTACACATTTAGAATTATTATATCTTCTTGATTAATTTTTTTTTGTCATTATGAGGTGTCTTAGGCTGTGTTCTCTAGAGAAGCAATACCAGTAAAGCATATGAATATATACATAGAGAGAGATTTATATCAAGGAAATGGCTTATGAGGTTGTGGAGGCTGGAATGTCCCAAGTCTGTGGGTCAGGATAGAGGCTTCTCCTGATTCATGTAGCTGCAGGTGTTGGCGAACCCAAGATCAACAGATATGAGAGCAGGGTTCTTGCTCACAGGCTGTGAAGATTGATGAATCCCAAGATGGACAGGCAAGCCCGCAGGTAAGCTGCTAGCTCAAGTCCCAAGAACTGGAGGTCAGATGAACAGGAGCCAGCTGCAAGATCCAGCACAAGCAAAAAGCTCAGAGCCTTGCCAGAACATCCACTTATATTCAGTGTAGGCCACACACTCAAGGAAATTCCCTTTCCACTGACTGGCTACTCACAGCAGATCCCATCATGGGGGTAATCACATAACAAATCTCAACAGGGAAGTGATCACAACACTATATGACTGCCAGAACACTGGGAATCATGGCCCAGCCTATTGACACACAATCTTAACCATCACATGAGGTGACTCTCTTTGTTCTTTATTGATCCTTTTAGCCTAATGTCTAGTTTGTCTGGTATTGTTATAGTTATATCAGCTTTCTTCTGACTGTGGTTTGCATAGTATACCTTTCTTCCATCCTTTTATTTTCAATCTTTGAGAACGCTTATGTTTTAGATTTATCTTTTGTAAATAGCACATGCAATCCAGTGTAGTTCTGTCTGGCAATCTTTGTCTTTTAATCATGGAATTGGAAAATTTACATGTAATCTAATTTCTGATGTCTTTGAGTTGTTTAAATCTACCATCTTACTCAGCTTTTTGATCTGTATTGCTTGTTCTGTGTTCCATTGTCTTTAATTTCTTACTTTCTTTTGGATTCATTGAGGACCTTTAAAAAAAAATCTAATGTTTGGAATTCTTGTAGTGGATGCACTAGATATTACAATATGCATACTTGACTTATCAAAAATACAATATTAATTGCTTCTTTTTCCTCTTCTTGAAAAATTCATGGACCTTAATACACTAGAACTCCATTTTTTCCCTTCTGACTTAATGCTCTGGTAGTTTATTATAATCATCTATATAATTCCCCATGAGAATTATTGTTTTATATACTTAATATTCATTTATAATTACTTCCTGCATTTCTGATCTTCCAGAGGGGATTATTTTCTTTTTGTCTGAAGGACACCCTTGACATATATAATTTTATTTTAATGTATTTTATTTTTTTATTTAGTTCACTTCTGCTAGGGATGGATTCTTCTACCTTTAGTATGTCTGAATATAATACCTCTTTTCACTTTCATTCTTAAAATGTATTTTATCTGGAAATAAAATTCAAGGTTGGAAAGTATTTTCTTTTATCATGCTGAAGCTATTATTCCATTGTCTTCTGGCTTCTAATGTTGCTGTTGAAAAATTAGCTGTCAGTCTAATTATTGCTCCTTTGACCGCTATCTGTCTTTTTTCTCTGGCTGCTTTTAAGATATTTTCTTTGTTTATGGTTTTTAGCAGTTTTATAATATGGTGTGATTTTTCCTTTATTTAACCAGTACAAAGCAGCAAATGCTGTCTGGTCCTGGGCCATCCCTATGATTGGTTGCAGATCAGCCTATTGTGATCCATAGGGTTTTTACTAGCTTATTTTTGGAAGTAAATTGCCAGCCCTTTTTTCCTAGTCTGTCTTAGACTGGAAGCTCTTCTTGCATCATAGCAACATGGAAGCCTCCTCTACTAAATGGGTGGTGGCTGTGTATGAGTGCATTGGTCAGAATCAAACCTGGGTCTCCATCATGGAAGGTGAGAATTTTACCACTGAACCACCAATATTCCCAGCCTTGTCTCTGATAAGTTTTCCACCGCTAACTGAAAGGTCGACAGTTTGAACCCACCAGCAGCTCCACGGGAGAAAAGACCTGATGATCTGCTCCCAGAAAGATTATAGCCTAGGGAACACTATGGAGCAATGAAAATTGGGTCACTATGAATTGGAATCGACTCAATGGCACACAACAACAACATGGTACTAAAGAACTAGTAGTAGTAATGTTTTACACAGTATGAAGTAAAATAAAATCCAAATTCCTTGCTATGGTGTATAAGGCCCTGCATGATGTAGCGCCTGTCTATCTCACTCACTTTATCTCAAACTGTGTCTCTTATATGCACATTCACCTTTCTGGTTCTCAAAAACACCGAGTCCATTTCTGCCTTAAGGCTGTACTTTCTGTTCCCTCTGTCTGGGACCCTTTTGTCCCAAATCATGGCTCTCTGTATCCCATCATTAAAGGTCCAGCTCCAAATATCACCTTTGCAGACAGGTGCTGTCTATCTAAAGAAGCCATTCCCAGTCATATTTCTCACTCTCCTGATTTATTCTCTTCATATCACTTACCATAATCTGAATTACCTTTTCATTTGCTTATTTATTTGCTTTTTGAAAATTTCAGTATGGCAGACACCTTGTCTCTTAGGTCCTTTGCTACCTCCAGTGCCTGGAACAGGGCTTGGTATTCTGTAGACATTCAATAAAGATCTGTTGGTTGAATAAGTGGATGTCTGGCATGGAACTCTTACTTTATAACCTAGTTTCTGTGGGGAAATGAAGATCACTAAAAAAGGAACGTGGTAGCCTTGGAAATATAGTCCCACCTCCATGTGCCCTCCCACGTGTTACAGATGTCAAGATTCTGAAAAGAGGTTCCAGAAAGGGGTTTGCACTGTGAACTTACCTGCCTCTTTCCTGTCCCCTATGCAGTTTTCTACACCTTGATTGCCTCATAAGAAAATAACATGATGACTTGGGCAATACTTTTCACAGTCAGGGGTTCCAGAGAGTTGCTAACTGGGCCACTTTTTCATGCATCTGGAACAGCCCTAACTTGTATAAGTGATTCTGTTCAGGTTGGCTAGCATTTGCCAAGTCATCCCCAGCTATAGTGAGGGAAGGAAAGCTGCTTCTCTACCTCTGCTGGGTGCCAGGTGGGCCCTGTCTGTAGTTGTTTGCCTTAGGCATCCTCAACTCTTTGGGATCCCAGGTTAAGTATGGACCTGATCATCCCATTTGTGAGGACATATGGACACTAAATGAACAAACAAGCAAACCTGATTACTAAATTATTTTAAAATTGTATTTGTTTTCCTCCAGTGGTTTGCTCATTAAAAATTGAGTGCCTGTGCCAAAGCTGGCTGTAGGCAAGACATGGACATTCTTTTCCTAGACATTTGCTGGTGGTCTGAGCTGACTTAGCCCACACCCTCACCTCCCCATGGCTCTGCCTCTGGTGCCTGGTCTTGGGAGGTTGGCATTCCTGCAGTAATCTCAAGCTGCTGCCATGAGCCATGGGCAAAAACAACAGGGCTTTCTCTAGGGAATTCAGGAATTCTCATGGTCCAGCCACTGGCTTTTACTGCTGGTTGCATGAAGTTTGGGGGAGGTTTTTAGAAAGTCCCAAATAAAGAGATTTGAAAGTTCTCTTGGTTGGGGATGCTCTTGATCCCCACAGCACTGGAGTTGGAAATGTTTTTAGAGATATATTACATATATATACATATATACATGTATATATGTGTGTGTGTGTGTATATATATGCTTTAGGAATTACTGGGGAAATTTAATACAATATTTGACTAAATAATCTGCTTATACACATATGGGAAACATATTATGCAGAGTAATGAACACACAGTAAATGTTAGTTTAGATGTTAAATTTTGGATAAGCAGTGATTTATGGAAATATATATATTTTTTATTAAACTTTACAAAAATAAAATGTCACCTCTTTTCCAACAGTGTTACCTATACTAGACATTTTGACATATGGCCACACATTTTCTTGAACTCATTTTTTTTGTTTCTAAATTTTATTTATTTAGTTGTTGTCTTTGAGAATATACACAGCAAAACATACACCATTTCAACAGTTTCTATGTGTACAATTTGGGGACATTAATTATGTTTTTCGAGTGTGCAACCATTCTCACCCTCCTTTTCTGAGTTGTGCCTCTCTCATTACCATAAAGTCACTGCCCCCCAAGGTTCCTATCCAATCTTTTGATTTGCTGTTGCCAATTTGATCCCATATCATATTTCTTAAAAGAGCATAATGCTCAAGGCAGATCTTTTTTACTAGTTAAGCTAAACTGATATTTGGTTTTAAGACAACTTCAGGGGATATTTTTGGTTTAAAGTTTAAAGATTATCTCAGGGTAATAGTTTCAGGGGTTCATCCAGCCTCCATGGCTCCAGAAGGTCTAGAATCCATGAAAATTCGAAATCCTGTCCTGTATTTTCCTCCTTTTGATCAGTATTTTTCTATGAAATCTTTGATCAAAATGTTCAGTAATGGTAGCCAGGCACCCTCCAGTTCTTCTGATCTCATGGCAAAGGAGGCAGTTGTTCATGGCAGCAATTAGCCACACATTCCATAACCTCCTCCTATTCCTAACTCTCCTTCCTCGGTTGCTCCTGGCGAATAGAGACCAATACTTGTGCTTGCATGGCCACTTACAAGCTTTTAGGACCCTAGGCACTATGCAACAAACTAGGAGGCAGAACAGAAGCACTAAACACGTTATTAGACCAATTAATTGGGATGTCCAATGAAACTATGATCCTAAACCTCCAAAACAGTGAACCAAACCTCATGAGGTGTTTGGTTGTACATCAGCAGCCTCAGCAGCTACTCTTATTTTTGTCATTGTAAATATATCTATCACACAAATCATGCCAATTCAACTTTTTACAGCTGTACAACTTATTGACAGCAATTACAATAATGGGCTGTGCAACCCTACCCTTAATCAATGTGATTTTTCCATCACCATTAACCTCCCTTCCCCCCTTCCTCCCGCCCCTGGTTACCACTAATAAACTTTGGTCTCTATACATTTGCTTTTTCTTGTCTTTTTACATAAGTAAACTCATACAACATTTATCCTTATGTTTATATTTTATCTGTCTTTTAGCTAGACATGCAGAACATTCCAATTACTCTAACTTCTTGCACTTCTGCCCTTTATTTGTGTTTAAGCCAGTTAGAGATCTGGTACTTGTTTAGTGACTTTGGCATTGCTTGCACACCTTATTGTGCCAGAAAACACTGAAGATGGATTTGACAAGAAGCAGATTGTGGGTGGAGAGGCTTTGGCAGCTCCCAGGGAAATTGCCTTGGGGGTTTTGTTAGGAAGGCTCATCCTTCTCTACAGCCTTCCTGTGGTTGCATGGGCATTCAGTTCAACAACTTGTTAAGCGCCTACTCCATACCAAGCACTATTCTCAATTAGGTACTGGGTGTATTAAAACTAATAGAATTTTTTCCTTGCCTTCAACATGCTCTGAATCTTGTTGGGAGAAAGGCATGTGGTGGAGGATTAAAGACCAACTCTGGTGGTGCAGTGGTTAAGAGTTTGGTTGCTAACTGAAAGGTCAGCAGTTCAGATCCACCAGGCGCTCCTTGGAAACCGTATGGAGCAGTTCTACTGTGTCCTATAGGGTTGCTATGAGTCAGAATTGACTTGACAGCAATGGGTTTGTTTTTATCCTTGATTTGGGCTGGCCCTGTCACTATCTTTGAAAAATAGAATGTGGTAGAACCAATGTTGTGTAAGTTTGGAGGCTGAGCCTTAAGAGATTTATGACTTTTGCTTTTGCCCCTCTTAGAATGCTTCTTTTTGGAAGCCAGCTACCATGTAAGGAGCCTGACTAGCCTGAGACCACCATGCTGTGAGGAAGTCCAAGCTAGCCACATGGAGCAAGAGTGTGAGAGTAGCACGGAGGCACCACACATGTGAGTGAAACCTTCCTGGATCTTCTACTGAGCCCAGCTGCTAGCTAAATGGAGCTGAAACAATTACATCAGTTGATGCTACATGGAACAGAACTGTCCAGCCAAAGTTTGCCTAAATTCTTGATCCATAGAATTGTGAGTAAATAGAATGGCAATTGTTTTAACCCACTTAAGTTTTGGGGTAGATGCGATGCAGGTATAGGTAATTGAAACACACATATATATTCTTAGATAATGATGGAGGTATGCATAGCATGTTATAGGAGCACAGACTAGAGATACCTGAGCCAGCCTGGAGAGAGTGTGGTAATGAGGAGCTGGTCATGGAACATTTCCCAAAGGAATATTTCTTAGGTAGAGTCTTCTCAAAAGACCTAGATATTAGCCAGGCTTGGGGAAGGGTGAAGACTATCTTAAAAACAAACAAACAAACAAACCAACAGTTGCTGTGGAGTTGATTCTGACTCATGGTGGCCCCATGTTTTTCAGAGTAGAATTGTGCTACATAGGGTTTTCAATGGCTATGATCTTTCAGAAGTAGAGCTCCAAGCCTTTCTTCTAAGGTGCCTCTGGGTGGATTCGAATCACCAACTTTTGGATTAGTAGTCGAGTGCTTAACTGTGTGTGCCACCCATGGTCTCCGAAGGCTATGTAGGTATGGGGGAGTTGACCAAAAAAGTATGGAGGTACTTAACAGCATGGTGCATATGTGGGGAAACTTCAAGAAGATTATTTTAAGGCAAGGAATAATGGATAAGGTTGCAGAGGTGTTCATAATAATATAATAGATAACATTTATTAACATTCACCAAAACCAAACCAAACTCATTGCCATGAGTCGATTACCACTCATAGCGACTCTATAGGACAGAGTAGAACTATCCCATAGAGTCTCCAAGGCAGTAATCTTTAGGGAAGCAGACTGCCACATCTTTCTCCCAAAGAACTGCTGGTGGGTTCAAACCACCAATCTTTTGGTTAGCAGCTGAGTGCTTAACCACTGTGTCACCAGGGCTCCTTTAATTGACACTTATTAGCCCTGGTGGCATAGTGGTTAAGCGCTTGGCTGCTAAATAAAAGGCTGGCAATTCGAATCCACCAGCCACTCCTAGGAAACCCTATGGGGCAGTTCTATTCTGTCCTATAGGTTGCTATGAGTCAGAATCGACTCGAGGGCAATGGGTTTGTTTTTTGTTTGTTTTTTTATGTACCAAATACCGATGAATGGTTTTATATGCATTAACTTGTTGAATTCTCACAACATCCTATGTTATTATTCTTTTTATATTAGAAGAAAAAGAGGAAGAAAGAGATTAGAAAGTTGCTTGAGGGGATGTGCAGCTGGCAAGGGTGGAACAGGGATTGGAACCAAGGTAAGGTCTTGGAGAATTTTGTGTGTTTCTTAGAAGAGCTTGTGATTTAGCCTGTAGGTGATGGGGAGTGACTCAAACATTTTAAGTAAGGGAGTGAGATGGTCAGACTTTGAAAGTTTCTGTAGTCTTTGTAATTCCCCCTACTTTGTTTATTTTCTTAGCCTGTTGTCTATTTGGTTATAGTGACTAGCACTGAATGCCTTATAACAAGCAGGGCCTGTGAGCTTATCTTTTAAGGAAACAAGGAAGGAGGGAAGCTAGATGTGAGGGTGGAGGGGAGGACAGAACACCCAGGGAGAGAATGGGCGTGTTGGCCACCAAGAGAGGAAAGTGGGCCGCATCCTTGACCCCACAGAAGGATGAGAGGAGCAGCATATGGGGCCAGGCTGTGCTAAGAAGGTCTTTTAGGCTGAGGCACAGACAAGCTCATGAGCTTTGAAGACAATCTGCCTTTCCTCCTCCTCCTCGGGACTTTCAGGTGATTAGCAGCAAAATGTTAATAACAGCTGTTAGTTGTCTAACAGCGATTAGCAAAGAAGAGAGCAGTTCACATAAACTGGAAAATGCTCATCTGGCATGGCCAGTGCTTTCTGAAGGGCTTCTCGTGGGCAAGCTGTGGGGTAGTTTCTCCAGCACACACCACAGTCAGTTTCTGTCTGTTCCCTGCTCTGTCTACATTTCCTGAGGAAATACAGCAGGTTTAGTAGAGTCTGAATCTGTGTGCAGACTTGTCATGTCTTCAATCCATCAGCCTTTTGTTTGAGGAGAGAAGAGTTCCTCATTATGTCTCCATAGGACTCCCCATAAGACTACTTGAGTGTCCACACAACATGGCGACTGGCTTCCCCCAGAGTGAGTGATCCAAGAGAGCAAGGTGGAAGCGACAGTGTGTTTTATGATTTGTGTTTTTGTCTATCATTTCCACAATGTCCTATTTCTTACCCTTGTCACTCCTATTCAGCACGGAGGGGAATACCCAAGAACATGAATATCAGGAAGCAAGAATCATTAGTCGCCATCTTTGAGGTTGGCTCCCACATCTTCCTCTAAATTTCTATCATATTACTGTGTTTTATTTTTTATACAACATCTCTGTATCTGAAATTATCTGTTTGAGGCCCATTTCCTCCCCCACTAGAATGTAAGCTTCCTAAGAGAAGGAATGTTGCTTTTTTTATAGCTATACCTCCAGTGCTCAGAACAGTGTCAGGTGCATAGTAGATTCTCAATATTCATCATGAGATAGGTACTATTATTATGCCCAGTTTCAGACATGGGTATGCAGGCTCAGAGAAGTTAAGTGTTTGCCTGAAGACATGTAGATAGGAAGTGATGGAGCTGGGATACCAACTTACACATAAGGATGGCTGTCGGCAGTCTACTCAGATTCAATGATTCCAGAGCAGCCCTTGTGCAAGTGGAGTGATGCCTGCAAATGGAGAACAGTGAGTGACAGCATGCAGGAGCAGGGCTGGGAGAATTCCTGGGTAATAGGGAAATACTAGGAGGAAGTGTGTGAGTGAGAGTGTATGTGATTGGATGTGTGTATGGCCACACGTATGTGTGTGAATGGGGTGTATGTGTATGTGAGAAATTGTGTATGTGAATATATGTGTCTTTACAGATTTGTGTATGAGTCATTGTGTATGTGTGTATACGTGTGTATGTGTGTGAGAGAATGTGTTTTTGAATGGATATGTGTGTATGGAATTGTGTCTGTGTGTGTATGAGTGTGCGTGTGTGTGTATGAGAGAGATAGTGTGTGTGCATGTGTGAGAGTGTGTGTGAATGGATGTGTGTGTATGGGTGTGTGTATGGTGAGTGTGTATGCATATGAGAGAGTGTATGTGGAGGATTGTGTATTTGTGTGTATGAGTGTGCATGTGAATGAATGTGTGTACAGGTGTGTGTATGTGTGTGGGTGTGCATGTGTCTGTAAGTAAGAGAGAGAGTGAGTGTGTGTGCATGTGTGGCTATGGTAGCTGGATCATTAAAAGAGAGATAATGCACTCTGAACAGCCGTTATGACATAGACCTGGAGATAATACTTTGACTTTAGTCTTACTTGCCTCCAAATTTTTTGAAAAATTTGTCTCAAAGGAATATCCTTATTAGAATGACTAAGTAAATTTGCCTTTAAAAATCTCACAAGCAATTTAAGTCATTATTTGATTAGCAAGCATACTGCCAAATTACACAGTGGATTGTTAACTTGATTATGTTTGTGGGGAATTATCCATTTTCTAGATTATTTGCCAGAAAAAGAAAAGTACCGTCAGTTGGCCACCCACTCTCTATTCTTCTTCCCAGCCTCCTGAGGGAGTGGTCTTGGTATTCATCAAGCACACAATGGGGTCCTCTTAGAACAATGCCTCACTTACCCTATCTCCAGGCCTGGAAGATTGAAATTTGTGGGGGGAATAGAGGCAAATGGTTATTAAATTCCCGCATTTACCCTCCTTCTGAATGACCTGAAGCATTCTGAGTACGAAGTTTGGTGGTAACGGGTGTTCTGTTTGGGAGGGGTCTTTGGTCTTTGCATGAGATCAGGGTGAGACCCAGCAGAATGACTACCGAAGTCGGCTGCTGAGGGCTGACTTTGATTTTGCCTCGAAACAAAGGTGATAGTGGTCCTTCTTTAAAGCCCAGCCCAGCTCATGAAAGTAGGAAAGTAGAGACAGATCTGGTGTAGAAGTCCTACTGAGGAAACACGAAAGAGTTTTCATTTAGCGTAAAAGTATCCTCAAGAACCTGTGTGTAGCTGTGGTTAGCAGGACCAAACGCAGATCTGGATGAAAGAATGAAATAAGCTTATGCCTTAAATAGTGAGTTTGTCTTCACCAACATGTCTAGATAGAGACTGAATAGCCAAGTTAGGCCAAAGTTTATTCGAGGAAGATTCTACTAGGACCTCTCCTCTCCTTCTCATGCCTGCTTTATGAGAGGGCTATATAGCACGGTAGATAAGAGGACAGGCCTTGGAGTTTGACTGCTTCTGTTGGTGCCCTGGCTACATGATGTTAGGCAGGTTATTTAACTTCTCTGTACCTCAGTTTCCTTAAAGGTAAAATGTGAATAATAATAGTTCTTACTTCATGTAGAATCATGAAGATGAAATTGGAAGAAAACACATACATACACATAGAGCTCTTAGAACCATATGTTACATTCAAGAATTAATTTAGCAAACATATATGGAGCAATAGATATTGCTATGTGCCAGGCACTGGAGAATGGTGAAGGAGACCCAGTTCTGGCCTCATAAAATACACATTCTAGTAGGGCAATATGGTTGGCAGACTAATAGCCTTCTAAGAATGTTCACATAAATCCCTGGGACCTGTGAATATGTTAGGTTACGTGGCAAGTTGGAATTAAGGTTGCAGATGGAATTAAGGTTGCTAATCAGCTAACTTGCCCAATGCAATACACTATTTGATTTCTTGACTGCTGCTTCAATGGGTATTGATTGTTGATCGAAGTAGAATGAAATCCTTGACAACTTCAATTTCTTAGCCATTTATCATGATGCTGTTTATCGGTTCGTGAAGATTTTTGTTTTCTTTACGTTCAGCATAAGCCTAATAAATGACAAAGAAACACTCATGGAAGCAGCAGCCAAGAAATCAAATGACATATTGAACTGGACAAATCTACTGCAAAAACATCTCTTCAAAGTTTTAAAAAGCAAAGATGTCACTCTGATGACTAAGGTGCACCTGAAGCAAGCCATGGTCTTGTCAATTGCCTTATATGCATGTGAAAGCTGGACAATGAAAAACACAGAAAAAAGAAGAGATGATGCCTTGGAATTGTGGTGTTTGTGAAGGATTTTGAATATATCATGGACTGCCAGAAGAATGAACAATTAATCTTAGAAGAAATACATTTGGAATGCCCCTTAGAAGCAAGGGTGGCAAGAACTTGGACATGTCATCAGGAAAGACCAATCACTAGAAAAGACATCATGTTTGGTAAAGGAGAAGATCAGTAAAAATCAAGGAACTCCTCAATGAGACGGACTGACACAATAGCCACAACAAAGGGCTCAAATATACAATCATGTGGACGGTGCAAGACTGGGCAGTGTTTCGTTCTGTTATGTGTAAGTTTGCAATGAGTAGTAGGCAATACCACAGCAAGTAACAACAACAACAACGACCTGCTAACCTTAAATAGGGAGATTATCCTGGATTATCCAGGTGGGCCCAATGTAATCATAAGTGTCCTTAAAAGATGGAAGGGAGAGGCAGAAGAGTGAGTGTCAGAGTGAGGCCATGTGAGGACTTTACCTGCCACTGCTGACTTTGAAGATAGAAGGGGGCCATGAGCCAAGGAATACAGACAGCCTTCAAAAGAAGCTGGAAAAAAGCAAGGAAATGGATTCTTCCCTAGATCCTCTAGAAGGAACACAGCCCTACTGACATCTTGATTTTAGCACAGTGATAGCCATTTCAGACTTCTGACCTCCAGAGCAGTTAAGATAATAAATTTGTGTTGCTTTAAGCCACCAAGTTTGTGGCAATTTGTTACAGCAGCAATAGGAAACCAATATAGGGAGACAGGTAAGTCTCCTCAACATATAAATACATAATGTCAAGCAGTGATAAGTACTAGGAAGAGAATGAAGCAGGATAAAGCAACAGAGAAGATGGAGGTGAGAACTCTTTTAGATGGCTAGGGCAGGCAACTCTGGGGAGGTGACATCTGAGAAGAGGTTTGAATGAAATAAGGGGTAAGTCTTGGAACAATATTTCAAGGAGGTGGAAAAGGCTTTAAAGGGGAAAGAGCTTGGAAAGTTTGAAGAAGAGTAAAAGGTCAGTATGGCTAAGTCATAGTGGGCAAGGGGGAAAGTAGTTAGGAAACAAGACCAGACAACACAGAGATCAGATCCTACAAGGCCTTGCAGTTTGAATTTTATTCCCAGTGTGATGGGAAACCATTGGAAGTTTCCTTCCAGTGGAGGTGTGATGTGAACCGATTTACATTTTGTAAAGCTCGCTCAGGCTGCTATGTAGGCAACAGACTGGAAGGAAGAGTGGAGGTAGCAAACCACATTAGGAGGGAACTATGGAAGAAGATGAACTAGACTCAAATGGTGGTGACAGAAGTGGTGAGAAGGAGTTAGATCCTAGACATATCGTGGTGGTTAGAGCTGACTGGACTTCATGATGGTTTGGATATGGGATGTGAGGGAGTAACTACTGAGCGAGTGCAGATGTCATTTACTTAGATGAAGAAGACATGGGAGGGACTGATTTGGAAGATAAAAATGCAGAATGTTCACATTATAAATGCTTTAAAATTATTACCAGTATCTAATGCTCCTAACACACTGGTCTCGTATTTCCCATCTCCATACCTATGCTCATGCTATTTCCTCCATCTGGGATATCCTCCTCCCACTCTATTGCCAAATATGAAACTCATATCCATCCTTCATGGCCCATCTCCAATGCTACCTCTCCCCCATTTCCACTGTAGGAGAGATTTCTCTTCCTTTCAACTCTACAGAGTATAGTATTTGACCCTCTTTAACATTTTCCTTTTAGAGTTCATTTATGTAAGTGCCTTATCTTCCCTACTGGATAGCAATCTCCTTGAAGGCAGGAATAGACATTACTCTTTTTGAATTTCCTGCTGCATAGTGACTTGCGCATAGGAAGTGCCCAGTAAATCATTTATGAGAAGAATTGAATGTTATGGAGAAGTCTGCATTGTGTGGGGGAAATTAGGTATTCTCTAAGGCTAGTTTCTGCTCCGAGACTTTGTAACTGAATGGCATCGCCACCATTCAGAAGGTTTCTAAGTTGCTTAGTCCTGCACTTGGTTAGAAAGTGCATGGAGCATGCAGTCTACCTTCAGTGCCAGCCCAAGGAAGACTTTAATAATGAAGGAAATATTGGGATTATAATGCATATATATATGGCTTTCTGATGCCAATGCAAATGGTTTCAAATCGTACACATTTTCACACTACCAGTTCTTTCTTTCTAACTCCTCCCCTCTCGAATTAATAGGTACAACCTTACAACAGGTCAAAAAATGGAAATAATGGTGGGGTACCAATATTGCTTTCAATTATTCCATTTCCAAAACTATGCAAGAGTCTCACATGCATTACATATTTAACAACTTAATCTTGGAAGTACACATATGCACTTACTTCCATTGCCAAGATATATATGTTCAAAGTTTGCTTAAATGAAATATTTAGTTAAGTGAGGTTGTTGCTCTTAGCAATAATCTGTATTTTACTTTTATCTGTGTATCAGCTAGCTTTTGTGACATAACAAACTATTCCAAAATTTAGTGGTTTAAAATATCAGCCATTTATTAAACTTTCAATTCTGTAGTTTGACAATTTGGGTTGAGATTGCTGGGCTGGCTTGGCTGATGTTGTCTGAGTTCACGCATGCATTTGTGATCAGCCGGTGGGTTAGTTGGAGCTAGATAGTCTAGATGGCTCCATAGGGGTGGCTGGGAACACTGGACTACTCTCCACAGGGTCTCTTACCCTCTGTAGGTTAGGCTAGGTTCTTTGTATGATGGCAGCAGGATTCCATGAGTAAGAAAGGAATTATACAAACCTTTTTTTGAGCCAGGCTTTGAACATTACAGTGTTCCTTCTGCCACATTCTATTGGCCAAAGTTAGTCACAAGCCTAGCCCAGATTCAATGGGTAAGGGAATAGATTCTGCTTCTTGATGGAAGGAGAGGGAAAATTGTATTTCATAGACTGCAGATTCAGTGTAGATCAGAACATGGAATGTACAAAGTATGAATCTAGGAGAACTGAAAGTTGTCAAATATGAAGTGGAACACTTGAATATCGATATCCGAGGCAGTTGAAATGGACTGGCATTGGCCATTTTAAAATGAGCAATCATATGGTCTACTATGCTGGCAATGACAAATTGAAGAGGAATGGCATTGTATTCATTGTCAAAAAGAACATTTCAAGATCTATCCTGAAATACAATGCTGTCAGTGATAGGACACTATCCATACACCTACAAGAAAGACCAGTTAATACGACTATTATTTAAATTTATGCACCAACCACTAATCCCAAAGATGAAGAAAATGGAAGATTTTTACCAACTTCTGCAGTCTGAAATTCATCAAACATGCAATCTAAATGTATTAATAATTACTGGTGATTGGAATGTGAAAGTTGGAAACAGAGGAAAGATCTGTAGTTGGAAAATATGGCCTTGGTGATAGAGTTTTGCAAGACAAAGGACTTACTCATTGGAAATACCTTTTTCAATAATGTAAATGGTGACTATACATGTGGACTTTACTAAATGAAATACACAGAAATCAAATTGACTACATCTGTGGAAAGGGACGATGGAGAAGCTCAATGATCAGAACAAGGCCAGTGGCTGACTGCGGAACAGACCATCAATTGCTCATATGCAAGTTCAAGTTCAAGCTGAAGAAAATTAAAACAAGTCCATAAGAGCCGAAGTACAACCTTGAGAATATCCCACGTGAATTTAGAGACCATTTCAAGAATGGCTTTGCTGCATTGAACACTAATGACAGAAGACCAAATGAGTTGTGGGATGACATGAAGGACATCATACATGAAGAAAACAAAAGGTCATTAAAAAGACAGGAAAAAAAAATACCAAAATGAATGTCAGAAGAGACTCTGAAACTCGCTCTTGAATGTGGAGTAGCTAAAGCAAAAGGAAGAAATGATGAAGTAAAAGAGCTGAACAGAAGATTTCAAAGGGTGGCTCGAAAAGACAAAGTAAAGTATTATAATGAAATGTGCAAAGATCTGGGGTTAGAAAGCCAAAAGGGAAGAACATGCTTTGCATTTCTCAAGCTGAAAGAACTGAAGAAAAAATTCAAGCCTCAAGTTGCAATATTGAAAGATTCTACAGGGAAAATATCGAATGACACAGGAAGCATCAAAAGAAGATGGAAGGAATACAGAGAGTCACTGTACCAAAAAGAATTGGTCGACATTCAACCATTTCAGGAGGTAGCATATGACCCAGAACTGACGATGTTGAAGGAAGAAGTCCAAGCTGCACTGAAGGCATTGATGAAAAACAAGTCTCCAGGAATTGACGGAATACCAACTGAGATGTTTCAACAAATGGATACAATGCTGGAAGCACTCACTCATCTATGCCAAGAAATTTGGAAGACAGCTACCTGGTTAACTGGAAGAGATTCATATTTGTGCCCATTCCAAAGAAAGGTGATCCAACAGAATGCAGAATTATCAAGCGATATCATTAAAATCACATGCAAGTAAAATTTTGCTGAAGATCATTCAAAAGCAGTTGCAGCAGTACATCGACATGGTACTGCTGGAAATTCAAGCCGGATTCATAAGAGGATGCAGAACGAGGGATATTACTGCCGATGTCAAATGAATCTTGGCTGAAAGCAGAGAACACCAGAAAGATGTTTACCTGTGTTTTATTGATTATGTGAAGGCATTTGACTGTGTGGATCATAACAAATTATGGGTAACATTGTGGAAGAATGGGAATCCCAGAACACTTAATTGTGCTCATGAGGAATCTGTACACAGACCAAGAGGCAGTTGTTTGAACAGAACAAGGGGATACTGTGTGGTTTAAAATCAGGAAGAGAGTGTGTCAGGGTTGTATCTTTTCCCCTTACTTATTCAACCTGTATGCTGAACAGATAATCTGAGAAACTGGACTATATGAAGAAGAATGTGGCATCAGGATTGGAGGAAGACTCATTAACAACCTGTGACATGCAGATGACGCAACCTTGCTTGCTGAAAGTAAAGAGGACTTGAAGCACTTATTGATGAAGATCAAAGCCTTCAGTATAGATTACACCTCAACATAAAGAAAACAAAAATCCTCACAAATGGACCAATAGGCAACATCATGATAAACAGAGAAAAGATAGAAGTTGTCAAGGATTTCATTTTACTTGGAGCCACAATCAACACCCATGGAAGAAGTAGTCAAGAAATCAAATGACATATTGCATTGCTGCAAAAGACGTCTTTAAAGTGTTGAAAAGCAAAGATGTTACTTTCAGGACTAAAGTGGGCCTGACTCAAGCCACGATATTTTCAATCTCCTCATACGCATGTGAAAGCTGGACAATTAGTAAGGAAGACCGAAGAACTGATGCCTTTGAATTATGGTGTTGACGAAGAATATTAAATATACCATAGACAGCCAGAAGAATGAGCAAATCTGTCTTGGAAGAAGTACAGCCAGAATGCTCCTTAGAAGCAAGGATTAGAAGCAAATACTTCATCTCATCTACTTTGGACATGTTATCAGGAGGACCAGTCCCTGCAGAAGGACATCATGTTTGATAGAGGATCAGTGAAAAAGAGGAAGACCCTTAAAGAGATAGACTGACATAGTGGCTGGAACAATAGGCTCAAACATAACAACGATTCTGAAGACGTTGCAGAATTGGGCAGTGTTTCATTCTGTTGCAGATAGGGTTACTATGAGTTGGAACTGACTCAATGGCGCCTAACAACACGACAACAACAAGATACAGGGAGGGGTGAGAAATTATGGTATTTTTGCAATCTGTCACAGTCAATTAGGGTGCTTTTGGCTTAAGTAACAGAAAATCCAAGTCGAAGTTATACAATAAGTACACATTGTCTCACCAAACAAAAAGTCGAAGGAAATGCTGTTCCAGGGTTATTTCAGATGCTTAACAATGCCATCATGATCCAAGATTTTCTTTTATACAACTGTCCACTCTGTCATTCCCAGCATGTTGGTTTTTGTCCTCTTTTTACAATATGTTTGTGACAGTTTCAGGCTTCACTTACACATGACAAAGTCCATAAGAGAAATGGAAAGTCTTTGTCTTGTGTCTCTTTTTAGAAATGAGGAAAATCTACCCAGAAGCCATTGCTATCTTCCTATCAGGCCACATTACATCATATGCCTGTGCCTTAGTATAAATAGATTGAAAAGCTCTTCCAGTCAACTTTATACTACTCGCTTTTGAGGTAGGAGGGTGGGAAAAGGGGTGGGGAGCTACCCATGCATTTCCATCAAGAAACATGGCAGCTTGGGGATGTTGAGTGTAGGGCGAGTAGCTTTACTCAGTGCAGGAGCTCTGAGTTTATCCTTCTGGATGTTCCTACCATTTTCACTAATTTCTGCAACAGTAATAATAATGATAATAATAATACTAATAATAGATGGTAAATATCTGTGCAAACAAGATACTAATTCAGTTTGCAAGGAGGTGGTGTCTAAGGCTTGAGAAATTTCAAGTAATTAGAACAAATAATTAGAAAATCTCCAGTTATGCGATTCTGGTTTTAGTTACTTATATCTGCTAATGGAGCCGTGTAATACAAAGTGTATTTCTGTAAATCATTGAGGTCACTAATGAGGTCTAAGTTTCATAGTCTCAAAACTGCCAAATGAAGAGTAGAGGGATGAAAAAACAGCCACCAGCTAGAAAACTTTAAAGCTTTTGTTTATGAAGTACATTTGTTCTTAATTTAATTAAGTTTCACAACATCTATCAGTTGACTTGTCTTTAAAATTTGACCTGAAGCAACATATATCGCAAATGCGAGTATCATTTGTCTAGAAAGTCTCAAGTAAAATGTGCTTCTCCTTTAACTATCCTCCATAAACAAAATGTCTTGTAGAAAGGCCATCACCTCAGAAACTGTCAACTGAATCAGTGTAATGAAGACAGAGTAAAACTGCAAGTTAACTTGCAGACGGGGCCGAAGTAACTATTTTGCCATTAAAGAAAGTGAAATACAGAAACAAAAAAGTGACTTCTGACTATGCTTTGAGAAAGATTAAGCCAGCTAAATAAATTATGTAAATTTAAAGTAAACACAGTTTAAATTAAAAGCGATAAAAAAAGAAGTTACCCTGAAAGGCAAGTTTGCAAATTGCATTGTTCTACAATTCTCCTCTAGTGATGATTTGTTTGAATATCTGTTTTCTTCCCTTGTTAAACTGCTTACACTTCAAAAGCTTTTCCTCTTTCTGTGAGTATCACAGCTGAAGCGAAATCAGCCAGTGCATTTAGTGAATTCAGCACTCTGGGTTTCTTTTATAGCATTGTTGTTGATCTGTTGGTAGCATTTTGGCATTAGTTTTGTTACATGAACTAGGATTTTGGTTGTCAATTCTTTTGCCTACAGCAACCTAAATATCCATGACAGAACTTTCAAAGGCAAGCCACAATGATTTTAGAAAAATATCAACAGAGTGGGTAATTGGTCAATACTGAAATGTTGGTAATAAAAGTATAAATTTAACATGTGATTGTGTTAAAATATATCATTTCCTGGAGTCACATATTCAGGACCAATAAGCTACATCATGATAAATGGAGAAAAGATTGAAGCTGTGAAGAATTTCATTTTACTTGGATAAACAATCAATAACCATGGAAGCAATAGTCAAGAAATTAAAAGACACATTGCATTGGGCAAATCTGCTGCAAAAGACCTCTTTAAAGTGTTAAAAAGCAAAGATGCCACTTTAAGCACTAAGATGCACCTGACCCAAGCCATGGTGTTTTCAATTGCCTCACATGTATGTGAAAGCTGGACAATGAATAAGGAAGATGGAAGAATTGAAGCCTTTGAATCTTGGTGTTGGCGAAGAATATTGAATATACCATCGCGTGCCAAGAGAACGAACTAATCTGTCTTGGAGGAAGTACAACCAGAATGCTCCTTAGAAGCAAGGATGGTGAGACTGCATCTCACATACTTTGGACATGTTGTCAGGAGGAATCAGTCCCTGGAGAAGGACATTGTGCTTGGTAAAGTAGAGGGTCAGCAAAAAAGAGGAAGACCTTCAACAAGATGGATTGAGACAGTGGATGCAACAATGGGCTCGAGCATAACAACGATTGTGAGGATGGTGCAGAAGTGGGTCATGTTGTACACTACGAGTCAGAACTGACTCGATGGCACCTAACAACAACAATAACTTATTCAGGGGTGATATCCTAATAAGATATATTTCAGACATTTAGGGCATGATGCTGGTCGGTAGGGAATTTGGGATAAATTTCACATTTGAATGTTGGGTATTTTCTAAGAACAAAACAAAATTGTACTAAGAAACATGTAATCATTTTTGCATGCTAACCCCAATATAATATGTTTTTTAATGCGATAGAATTGACTCCAACTCATGGCGACCTCATGTGTGTAGAGTAGAGCTGCTCCACAAGGTTTTCAATGGCTGATTTTTTGGACGTAGATTGTCAGTCCTTTCTTCTGAGGCGCCTCTGGGAGACTTGAACTTCCAATCTTTGGGTTAGTAGCCATGTAAGCGCCCCACCCAGGGATCCCAATATATTTGCATAAACAAAAACCTGGAGAAAAATGCCTCCAAACTGTGATTAAGTGTGATTGTCTCTGAGGTGGTTCCTATTTGGGTGCAATTTCCCATTGTGTGTAGTTTTGGTAGAATGTCTTGCTCTAGTTCCTCTGTGGAAGCTGAAGGGAGAGATCTTTGCTTGCTTACCATCTGGCAACTAGGGTGTGGTCATATGAAGTAGTCTCAGACACTGATACTTCCACCTGGAACTTTGAAACTTGACTGTATAACACAGGACCTGGACTAAGGTAAATCAAGTGAGACTGGGATGCTAGAGTGTAAAATTTAAGGAGGAATAATTCTCAGGGGGCATGCAAGTACTGATCTACATTCGTATGACCCTGAGAATGAGTGCCTCCTTAAATTTTGCAGCCTGGGCTCCTGACTTGCTTTCCCTAGTCTCGGCCCTAGTATGAGACTTGGCTAGTCAGTAGGCAGGTCTCTATAGTGTGGGTAGAGGTGATGGTGGTAGAGCCTTAGAAGTGGTAGTGCAAGTGATAGCAGAGATAATGACCATGGCGGCAGCAGTGGTAGCAATGGTTATAGTGCTGCTGATTCCAATGGCAGCTTCTTGACTCTTGGCATGAGCTTGGTTCTGGTTCCTGTGGTAGACTTCTGGTTTCTCCTGCCTTTGATTTTGTTGGTTCTCCGATAATCCTCCCAGTACATTCCTTTTCTGCTTAAGTGAACCAGAGTTGGTTTCTGTTGTCTGAAACCAAGAACCCTGACTAATACAGTGGAACTGTGAGCAGATTGTATTTTGTTCTCCTTTATCCTTTTCTGTGTTTTCATTTTTTTCACAAATTTATAAGCAGATTGCTTTTTTAGGGAAAAAACAAAAACCAAACCCATTGCTGTCAAGTTGATTCCGACTCACAGTGACCCTATAGGACAGAGTAGAACTGCCCCATATGGTTTCCAAGAAGCCACTGGTGGATTTGAACTGCCAATCTTTCGGTTAGCAGCCAATCTCTTAACCACTTTGCCACCAGGTCTCTTTTTCAGGGAAGGCCAATATTTTTATCAACTCATTCTCACATGGACTAGACCAAAGCGTGTAAGTGGGCTCCAGAGGGAGTTAATTCAGCTGTTCGGTGATGTTGACATGAACAACTAGATTCTTGTCATCTCTCAACTCTTTCATCACTGATGTTGGCTTTATTCTCAGGCTAGTGGCAAGATGGTTGTAGAATTCTAGGATAAACAGAAATGACAATGACTAGAGGAAGAAGAGAAGAGATCTTAGGAATGAGGAACAATTTTCCAGGAGCTCCACCACAGATTTCCCTTTCATTTTATTTACCCAAATTGGATCACATGCTTAAACATGGCCCAACTCTTGACAAAGGCAGTGGAATTATCTTTAGGCCAATCATCCTAGAGCTGGGGTTAACTTCCCCTGCGGTGAATGGCTCCATAGAGGAGAGGAGAGTATCTGAATATAATTGGAGTTCCTACAGGAAAGAAGAAAGGGAGACTGAAAGCCTGATAGTCAAGCTACAGCATCTAATTTATTTTGGTTGCTTGTTGAATCCTTTTGTTCATTTTTAGGTGTAACTATAGTCTGATTCCATGGTCTTTTCAATCATCTCATATGCAAGTGAAAGCTGGACAATGAAAAAGAAAGGCAAAAGAAGAGTTGGTGCATTTGGAATGTGATGTTGGCGAAGAATACTGAGTATATGTGGACTGCCAGATAAACAAACAAATCAGTCTTAGAAGAAATACAACCAGAAGGCTCCTTAGAATTGAGGATGGAGCGATTTCAGCTTGCTTACTTTGGACTTACTCAGGAAAGAACAATAGCTAAAAAAGGACATCATGTTTGGCAAAGCAGAAGGTCAATGCAAACGAGGGAAACCTTCAATGAGATGGATTGACACAATAGCCAGAACAATGGACTCAAACTTACTGTCTTAGTCATCTAGTGCTGCTATAACAGAAATACCACAAGTGGGTGGCTTTAACAAAGAGTTTATTCTCTCACAGTCCAGTAGGCTAGAAGTCTGAATTCAACGCACCAGCTCCAGGGGAAGCCTTTCTCTTTCTGTCAGCTCTGGAGGAAGGTCCTTGTCATCAGTCTTCCCCTGGTCTGCAGGCATCTTAGTGCAGGAACCTGAGGTCCAAAGATGCGTTCTTCTCCCAGCACTGCTTTCTTGGGAGTATGAGGTCCCCATGTCTCTCTGATGGCTTCTCTCTTTTATATTCCAAAAGAGATTGGCTTAAGATACTACCTAATCTTGCAGATCTCATCAATATAACTGCCACTAATCCATCTCATTACATCACAGTGACAGGATTTACAACACATAGGGAAATCACATCAGATGACAAAATGTTGGACCATCACATAACACTTGGAATCATGGCCCAGCCAAACTGATACATGTATTTTTGGGGGATGAAATTCGATCCATGACACTTACGAATGATCATGAAGATAGCACAGGACTAGGCAATGTTTTGTTCTGTTATATGTAACGTCACCATGACTTGGAGCTGCCCTGATGACAACTAACAACAACCACATAGTTTGAGTATCAATGTGTATAATGTGCTCTCTTTGTAACTGTTAATCCTATCTTCTGATACCAGTTTTAATATGCTGATATAATAGAGTTTTGAAAGACTATGTTTTTCCTAAACAGTATATATTATACACAGAAATTTTATAATTAAACACAAACCCTCCTATTTTTGTGATCAGAGGATGTGGGAAACCTGAAGACCTAAGGCTGTAAATCACAGCAGCTCAGGGCTGATTGTCAGTGGAATTGGTGGAAGTTATATAGGAATAGATGAGGAAGTCTTGGGGTAGGGAAAGCCCCACAAAGCTTTCCCCTTGGCCTGGAATTCCCTCCTCTTATAAAGTCCCCCTGGTATAATTTTTATAAAGCCACACAAAACAATGGCTGGCACAATAAGCACTTAATGAATGTTAGCGACTATTATTATTATTTTAGGGGGAGATGTGTCTTTCCCACTCATGCTATTGCCATCTATGTGGAAGAATATTCACTAGGGGGATAATCTAGCGTCTCCCTACTCCCCATACTTACCCTACATACAGGAGAAGGAGTTACCTTATCTGATTGGTGAGTTCAAAAGAAGTGTCTTAGTGTCCTTGGGCTGCCATAACAAAGTACTTTAAAGGTGGTTTTAAAGAGAAGAAATTTATTTTCTGGAGGCTAGAAGTCCAAATCAGGGTATCGACCATGTTGATTCCTTGTGAGGGCTTTGAGAGGGGAACTGTTCCTTACCTCTCTCCTAGTTTCTGGTGGCTGCTGGCAATCCTTGATGTTGCTTTGCTGCTTATAGATGCGTCTGCTTCCGTAGTCCCACAGTGTCTATCTTCCTGCTGTGTGTATCTGTTCTCCCCTTTTATAAGACACCACTCAGAATGAACTAGGATTAGAACCCACCCTACTCCAGTATGACATAGCTGATAATATCTTCAAAGAAAGACATTATTTCTCCAAACAAGATCACATTCACAGGTTCAGGAGTTAGGACTTCAACGTATCATTTTGGAGACATAATTCAATCCATAACAAGAAGACCAACTGTGTGCATTCCAGCCTCTTCTTCTCCTTTTCTTCTCAGAGTGAGCCTGCTTGCTGAAAATGTGTGTTCTTCCAGGTTTTGCAGCAGCCTCGCCCTCCGTCAGAAAGCCTGCAGCTATCTACCAATCCATGTAACTCCTGAGTTCAGAATTGGAAACCCACTTACCTGTAACTTTAAAGACTTCTTCAATATCAAGTTTATCAAATAAAGGTGATAGTTTGGTCTCCCATCTGCCCTATTCTTTTACTTCTTAGTTAATTTAGAACTATGGAATGAAAGGAAGGTGCCCTTTTTTTGGCTCTTTTGAAAATTCAATAGCTATTACCTAAGGCTCAGCTCAAATGTCAGCAGCTTTCTAACTTCTTCCCCTGCTCTCACAGGCAGAATTTACCATTTCTTCTGGGTATCCACACACCTTCATATATCTTCTGCTATAGCTTTCTTTTCTGTTGCATTACAGTTGTCTAAAGGCCATCTCCCATTTCTCATCCCCCAAGCCCCATTCTATGAATAAATGATTGGGACAAGCAGGAGGTAAATTGTGACAACCCAGACATCCTCACATCCTTACAGCTCAGGATGCGTGATCAGACACCACGTATGCCGTTATTCTGTCGTAGTTCTGGTTGTGTTGTCAACTTTCTTTTCTTTGCTATGGTGGGTCATGAATAAGACAGGAAATCTCACTGTTTTACTGGAAGTGGGTCCAAAGTATCTTCTATTTTTCACCAAACCAGTTTCTGGGCTTTATCTACTGGGAAACAATGGTCATATATTTTATACTGCTTTCTGTATCTTATAGGAGCCCTGGTGGTGCACTGGTTAAGCATTTGGCTGCTAACTGAAAGGTTGGTGTTTTGAACTCACCCAGCGGCTCCAAAGAAGAAAAGCCCTGGTGATTTGACCCCGTAAAAATTACAGCTTAGAAAACCCTCTGGAGCAATTCTCCTCTGTCACATGGGGTCACTACTAGTGGAGTCAAAATCAACTTGATCGCACCTAACAACAGCATGTATCTTATAATTGAGGTTTTTATTTTGTTTTTTACATTTGAAAGGTTGAGAAACACAAAAAATGCTTAAAGAAGAACACAAAACTCACACATCCTTCTACCACCCCGAGAAAGAGACACGGTCAACAATATGATGTACCCTTCCAGTTTATTCTGTCTCTCAATTCCATATATGAGTGTGTCTAATTCATCCATTAATGATACTACGTAACTTGTGCGTACTGATTTTTATTTAACATCATATTAGTAAGCATTTTCCCTTGTCATGAAATATTCTCCAAATCATGATTCTTTTGTAAGGCTCTGTAATATTCCTTTTAATAAATGTATAATTTATTCAAGTATTTCCCTCTTATTAAGTCTTAAGGTTGTTTTAAGTTTTTGTTGTTGTATGTGCTGTCAAGTTGATTCTGACTCATAGGGACCCTATAGGACAGAATAGAACTGTCCCATAGGGTTTCCTAGGCTGACATCTTTAGGGGAGCAGATCGCCAGGTCTTTTCTCCCACAGAGTGGCTGGCGGGTTGCACTGCCGATCTTTAGGTTAGCAGCCAATGGCTTAACCATTGCACCACCAGGGCTCCTTCCAAAATTTTTAGCTATTTTAAATAACTTACTTAAAAAATGTATTTTCAAAAATCTCTCGTAACTGACATTGTTTATAACAAAGCTGGAGGGTTGACGCAGTCAAACTTCAGATGGCAGACAATACAGTGGAACATTGTGCTGGAAGAAAGTCAATGGTGACCTGAGTGCCAGCCCCAACCACAACCCTCTTCTATGAAAGCTGCTGCAGACAGTGCTCTACACCTGGCTTGACATAATTTATACCATAGCCCTGCTTCCCTGGCTACAGTGGACTGAACTGGGAATTGAAGCTTGACCAAAAGGAAGCCATACATGGATGTTCAGTGGCCAGTGAGGCAGGCTGGTGGAAGAGCTCTGCCCAGTGTGGTCACTGTATCTTAGGTGAGGGTTGGCCAGTCAAACAAAGCTTCCTTGATGCAATTTGAATTTGAGACCAATCAGGAGAGTAAGCCAGAGGGTTGGGCAGAAATGGGCAGACACCCTGAGAGACGTCTGAAGGCCATATTCACATGGCAGTGGAAGCCATGACGAAGCAGGAGCCAAGGAGTAGAGAAAAGAAATGCAGAGAGGGCTTGGTAGCATGAGCAGAGAAAGCAGAGGCAGAGTGTAGCTGAGTCAACATACTGGCATAGCACTAGAGAGGGAGCAACAGATGTCTGCTTCTGAAGCAATGTCAAGAAAGGCAGGTGGCTGGAGCTATACTATGTCCTGAATGACATTTCTGTCCCTGTGGGCCCTGCCAGGCAGCTGCTAAAACTGTTTCCTGCTCTTTCCTGCTTCCTCATGTATCCTCACAATGAACTATGTTAACCCATGTCACCAAAGCACGTCTCTTTTCCTGGCAACCTGGAAGAGCCTAATCAACACCAAGTAATATTCATACCTCTATTATGGCATCAGGTGGCGTTGGATGAGTCATTTTTATGAGTCTCCGTGACTAGACTTATGAAAGTCAAGAACTGGCTTTGATGCTTTTTTATATCCTCAGTTCTTGGACCATGCATATAACACATAGTAGGGGCTTATTAATTGTTTAATGAATGAATAAATGAGGAGGAGTATGAGTGTGTAAGCGGCCAAAACAGCCCTTGAAATTTAATTAGAGAGTAGTTCTCTAAAGGAGATAAGTTTTTTGTTTGTTTGTTTGCTATTAATTAGGGGTATAACACCTTTTTGGAGTCTCTGGTTGGTGCAAACAGTTAATGCGTTCAGCTGCTAACCAAAAGGTTGGAGGTTCAAGTCCACTCAGAGGCACCTTGGAGGAAAGACCTGGTGATCTGATTCTGAAAAATCAGTCATTGAAAACCCTATGGAGCCTTTGGTTTTCTTTATTTTCCCTTGCTCCAGATGGGGTGGGACCAGTGGAGTATCTTAGATGGCCACTCACAAGCTTTTCAGACTCTAGATGCTACTCACCAAAGTAGGGCGTAGAATATTTTCTTTATAAACTATGTTATGCCAATTGAACTAGATGTCCCCTGAGACCATGGTCCCCAGCCCTCAGCCCAGTAATTCGATCCCTCAGGGAGTTTGGTTGTGTCCACTACCACAGCCTCCACCAGACTGAGTCTACCACAGCTAGATGATGCCCAGCTACTACCACCAACTGCTCTGACCGGGATCACGATAGAGGGTCCCAGGCAGAGCTGGAGAAAAACTAGAACAAAATTCAAACTCACACACACACACACACACACACACACACACACACACACAAAGACCAGACTTACTGGTCTGACAGAGACTAGAGAAACCCCGAGAGTATGGCCCCCAGACATCCTTTTAACTCAGTACTGAAGTCACTCCTGAGGTTCACCGTTAGGCCAAAGATTAAACAGGCCCATAAAACAAACAATAATGCACATAGCTCAACTATGTATGTAAGACTAAATGGACACACCTGCCCAGGGACAAGGATGAGAAGGCAAGAGTGGCCAGGAAAGCTGGACAAATGGAAATGGGGAAGTCAAGGTCGAGAAGGGGAGAGTGTTGACATGTCGTGCGGTTGGCAACTGTCTTAGTCATCTAGTGCTGCTGTAACAAATACCACAAGTGGATGGCTTTATTAAAGAGAAATTTATTCTCTCACAGTCTAGGAGGCTATGTCCAAGTTCTGTGTCCGAATTCAGGGCGCCAGCTGTAGGGGAAGGCTTTCTCTCTCTGTTGGCTATAAGGGAAGGTCCTTGTCATCAATCTTCCCCGATTGAGGAGCTTCTCAGTACAGGGACCCTGGGTCCAAAGGACACACTATTCTCCTGGCTCTTGTTTCTTGGTGCTCTAAGTTTCCCCTGTTTCTTTGCTCGCTTCTCTCTTTTATATCTCTAAAGAGATTGATTTAAGACATAACCTAATCTTGTAGACTAAGTCCTGCCTCATTAACATAACTGCTTATAATCCTGCCTCATTAACATCATAGATGTAGGATTTACAACACACAGGAAAATCACATCAGATGACAAAATGATGGACAATCACATAACTCTGGGAATCATGGCCTAGCCAATTGACACATATTTTTGGGGGACGCAATTGAATCCATGACAGCAACCAAAGTCACAAAACAATATGTATGTTAATTGTTTAATGAGAAACTGATTACAGCCTAGGAAACCCTATGGGGCAGTTCTACTCTGTCATATAGAGTTGTGATGTGTCAGAATTAACTTGATGGCAGAAAGCAACAATATCCCAGATTTAAACCTTCATCTAAAGCACACATACACACACACACAAAAAAAAACACAAAGAAAGAAAAGAAAACCGTATAGCACAGTTCTACTCTGACACACACAGGGTCACAGAAGTTGGAATAGACTCGATGGCAACTGGCCATAAGACTTTTTTAATCTCAAAATTTTTTCTTAAAATAATGGGTAGGCAAAAACTCCCCTTTAATTTTGTTGCAAATAAAACATACTTAATTTTTAAAATATATTCATTCATCAAACATTTGTTGAGTCTGGCCTCATGTCAGACATTATACTAAGCTCTATGAGGAGAGAGCAGCCCTGGTGGGGCAGTGGTTAAGAGCTACAGCTACTAACCAAAAGGTTTGCAGTTCGAGTCTACTGCTTGGAAACCAAGCTGCTCCTTGGAAACCTTATGGGGTCTATGTAATAATGCTTCTACACTGTCATTTTACTAAGGCATGATCTTTAAACTTCTGACTTTTCAAAGCTATTGGAATGTAATGGGCAGTGAGTTCCAGTATTTACTTTTTTATGGTAACATTTATTGCCTGTCTTAAGGCAAGACGTTGTCATTAATATTTCAAATGAGACAAAAAACCCACCAATTTTTTTTTCCAAAAGGAAACTTAGCAAAATAGCACTTTGATGTAACAGAGGTGCATCAGTTTGCTGATGTTTTTTGAAAAGCTAAATGAGTTCAATTTGGCAATGTGGGGTTGCAATGTCACCATGCTTACGCTTGCCGATAATGTGTCAGCAGTTAAATTAAAATTTAAAATTGTGACTCAAAGAGCAAAACGACATTTTATTGTATTCAAACTTTGTACGATGGGCATTGAGATATCTGAGTTTAAAAATGATGATATGGTTTATTTTCTCATCATATTACGATACAGTTGAAAAGTATTTTTCATAGTGAACCCTTAACAGAGGAGCCTGTCTATGGTATATATAATTAAACTTGGAAGTAAAATTTCCTGCAACTCCTCTTTCAAACGTCAGCACTAGTTTAATTGAAGCCTATCCTGAGTGTGCCAGGCACGCTGTTTAAAAAAATTGTTACAATTTGTAATTACCCGCCTATATGAATCAGGATTTTTACAATACTGTGCAAATAAAATAAAGCACAGAAGCGAACTGCCTGTGAAGACTGATATAGGCCTGTAATTGTTATCTCTTATCCCAGATTTAAGGAGCCCTGGTGGCACAATGGTTAGGTGCTCGGCTGCTAACTGAAAGGTCTTCGGTTTGAACCCACCGACCGCTCGGTGAGAGAAAAGACCTGGAGATCTGCCACTGTAGAAATTACAGCCTAGGAAACCCTATGGGGCAGTTCTTCTCTGTCATATAGAGTTGTGATGTGTCAGAATCAACTCGATGGCACAAAACAACACCGTCCCAAATTTAAAATTTTCATATTAGTCAAACTAGAGTAGACTTTGTTTTTACCTGCTCAACATCCTTTCTTCTGATAACATTCTTCTGGTAACAGCACTTCAGTTTTCCTCTGAGGCACCACCCTTCAGAGTGCCTCAGTCCATGAAGACTCCGTGGTGGGATAAGGACCCACCACGGACATTTCGTGTGTACCATCGCCCTGGTCACAGTGACAGGTGTGTGAGTCAAGCCAATGAGGCGTAGTTCTGGGACTGTGTTGGGATCTGTTAGGGAGAAGATTCCTCCTTGTAAAGATTTAAGCCTGGAGCTGCTGGGGACCGCCAAAGGGAGGAAGTCCATCTTGAGAATGAAGAATCCAATCTAGTGAGACACTGAGCTGAGAAATGGACAGAACGCTCCGGTGATATTCATTCAGCACCTCAATCAACACATTCCTGAATCCCAGAACCGCTCCCAGATTTACATACATCAATAAATATGTATTTCTACTTCCTTTCCTCTTTTTTTAGCCTGAGTCACTTTGAATTAGGTTTTTGATGCTTGATGCTGAAAAGAATCCTAGTACACAAACAATCATCATTTTTCTTATTGGTTGATTAAGAATCCCACATCACCAGTTGCTGTGGAGTTGATTCCATCTTACAGTGACCCTGTGTGTGTCAGCGTAGAACTGTGCTGCATAGGGTTTTCAATGGTTGATTTTTCAGGATCGCCAGGCCTTTCTTTTGGGTAGACTAGAACACAACCTTTCAGTTAGCCACTGAGCATGGTAACCATTTGCAACACCCAGGATGATTTAAGAAAGAGCGAATACAGTAAGGGGCCCTGGTGACACAATGGTTAAAAGCTTGGCTTAAGAGCTCAGCTACTAACCAAAAGGTTGGCAGTTCGAATCCACCAGCTGCTCCTTGGAAACCCTATGGGGCAGTTGTACTCTATCCTGTAGAGTCATTATGAGTAGAAATCAACTCAATGGCAATGGGTTTGGTTTTTTGGTTTAAATGTAATAAAGCTGATATTATAAAAGTATGTTTGTCCTAGTAAAACATCACTTCTCTTTGTCATATACACTTGGATTCCATGTAAGAGTTCACTTGAAAAAATTTCTGTTGAAATATAAAATTAGAAAATGCTTACAACCCCTTGACCTACAAAATAAGGTCAAGTGCGTAGTAAATCGTTAAAGACTGATTTTGTAGTCTGTCCTGACCTAACTTTCTGGCCTCAGGCCTTGCACTCCCCCCAAGACAGAGTACTAGCCCTGTCTTCAACTGCCTGTTCCCCTCAGGTCTTCTGTTGATTTCTTTTCTTTACCCAGAATACTGCCCTGTTCTAGCTGTTGTTGTTTTTCATTGACTCTAAAATTCAGCTATCATCTCCTCCATAAAAGCTTCCAAAATCTTCCTACTTAGAATTAACTGCTTTTCCTTTTGCTTAGCCCTTATCACAGTCTGCGTATTATTGCTAAGGGGTATGTAATTGCCTTCTTGCTAGTCTGGAATTTCTCACGAGCAGGGCCTAGGTCTTATTCCTACATGTATCTCTCCTGCTTAAACACTGCCTGGCACATAGTAGATGCTCAATAAGTATCTGTCAAGTTAAATTTCAATGCCACGGCTTGGGGTTGCTTTCTCCCAGATGCTACAGGCTCTGCTCATCCAGAGTATAAAGGAAGCTATATATTCTTAGTACTAATTTTGGTATTCACAGTCATCAGATACCCTAAACGACCCAACTTCCACCCATTCAGAGTCCCAGTACAAGGGCGAACTTTTATTAGCTCTATTTATTGGCCCAAACATAACCCCCTTGGTTTTAATGGGGCCTTGAGTCGAATATTGAAATGCAGAGATTACAGGGGCTCCAAGATCATTCAGTATTGTGGAAGTTACTATTCTTTATATTTGTAGTTCAGTTTAGTGGTTTAGGCCTTCTTTTCCTTGGTAGCATCCATTTATCACAAGAGTGGGAGATGCTTACACAAGGAGTCTACAAGTATTACAGAACATATTCAGCTATCAGTAGGCTTGCTTTGTATACAGCCACATTGGGTGTGTCACCTTCTTTGAGGATCACTCATGCCTGGTGTCACCTTCATTGGGCTGCCTAATTGACTTGCATGCGTTGGGCCATCTGACCTGGTACTGACTTCCCATATTGCTTTTCTTGAATAACTAATGGTAGATATTATACCTACAAGTATTAGCCACTCACGACTTACGTTGGACTTGTTGGACAACATTAAATGCTCTTATACTGGTCTTCTCCTTTTCCTGATGGACTTCCTTGGGGATCAGGCACCCAACTCCACTATCTCCCTGTTTAGAAAGAATATTACTGTGGGCATTTTAACCTGTATCACAACTAAGTGATCGTCACACTTGGAAGAGAATGCTTGTCTAGCAGAGCTCATCCTTTTAACTGGTGGATGATTGGTTGGGATGACCCAATTCCTATTGAATGGTTAGGAATGTTTTCTTTTGAATACAGCCATGCTGAGAGGGATGAGGATAAAGAGCTAAGATATTGGGATGGCCTGTGGCCAATCCAGAGATATCAAGTCTAAACTCCTATCTCTGTGTCCGAATCCTACTGGGTTATTAGTGGGAATGAGCAGAGGAGGTTGGTCAGAGAGGTGACAAGGTCCTATTCCCTTGGGCATTCTTCCTTTGTAGGACTACGCAGGCAAATTATAGGTTGGAGAACATTATTTGGGATATGTGCTGACATGTTAAAAAGAGATAGCTACTCTGATTTTCCAGTGGTCAATCCCGTCTTTAACCATTTTATTTTCACATCTATCTTCTATATTGATTTGGTCATTTGTTGATACCCTTCTCTGTGTTTACTCAAAAGCTTCTTCCTAGCAGTTAGGGCCAGGGAAACATTACAAGGGTCATAACAATCAAAGAGGGTGAGTGTTTTCCTTCTGTGCTAGAGGTGAATGTGTTGCTTTTAGTGATTAAAACCTAAAGAATTCAGAGAACTCCCCCTTTTCTCTTTAGGTCTTTTTGCTTTGTTTCCCCGAAAATGTAAAATTATACATGTTTTTTTAAAAATGTAGAATAAAATAATTAAGAAAATATGATCCTAAATAATGACTCTATGATCTCTGGAATCAGAGACAACACACTCAGGGGCAGTGTGTTGTCAAGGAAGGGCCAGAGATTGGGACCTGGGTTCAAATCCTGTCACTGTCTCCTACTAATGTGGATGGAAGGATTATTAGGAGACTCAGAGAGAAAATATGTATCCAAGTACCCAATTTCTAGTATTGTAACTTATTGTACAATTGGAACAATTTTAAAGGCAAAACTAAGTAAAGAGTATTATTCTTGAGGCTTTGGTAAGTATATACACCATGCAAGAGTAAAATGCTTACTATCCCCAGAGATTCTGATATTTTTGTAAGAGAAGGCTGTGGTGGGCAGCATCTTCTTTGCTCACAGACTTCCTCTTGTTGCATTTTGATCTAGAGATTGGTGGATGTGTTCTTGTATCCTCAAAGGACTTATGGTTTAGCGCACACTGAGAGTGGCATCCACTTGTTCCTGCAGAGACTTGAAACAAGGGGCTTATTGGCCATCTCGCTCAAAAGGCCCTGGACCGAGTGAAGGAGAAAGAGGAAGTCAAGAGATTTCGGAGTTGGAAGGAGATGAGGGCTCTCTGTATCTGCCTGGCAGAGTCAAAGCTCCTAAGTGCAGGGAACATAATGACTGCCTTTGTTTGCTGGAAGGTTGCTGGTGTCTTTGGTTTTCAAGCTTTTGCCTGCTTCAGAGAAGCTGGCAGAAAGCAAGAGATGCTAGATTCCCTCGAGTCCAGCAATTTGTAGAGCCATGATATTTTTAAAAAACTGTTTTAATTAATCAGAATGCAAATTCAAGAGGAATATGTGGAGTTATTGCATAAATGTGTGGCATTTTTAAGCTTAACAAGTCAAAAGCATTATAACCTGGTGAGAAAATCACAAAATTAGAAGCTTTTTAATGCTGTTGACCTAGCAAAGTCATCTTAATCATGCAATGTACTTTAAAAATATCACAGACTTTTATCTTCCCCTCCTCCACACTTCCATTCAAAGTGAGAGAGGGTGAAAAAAGTTTTCTTTTTTCCCCTCCATGAGCATTTAAACATCTTGGTAGTTACCATGGTATAATTCATTATTGTATAGGGGTAACGAATGGGTTCTGCCTTGGTGTGATTGTCAGCTCCACCTTTTGTCAACAAGTCTTTTAACCTCTCAGTGGGCGGCGCAAAAGGTTTACAGTCACTTGCTAATCTAAAGGTTGGCGGTTTGAACCCACCTAGAGTCCTAGCAATCTGCTTCTGTAAAGATGACAGCCAAGAAAACCCTATGGAGGAGTTCTACTCTGTGACACATGGGGTTGCCACAAGCGAGAACTGACTCAACAGCAATGGGTTCGGTGTTCGTTTTTTTACCTTTTAGTAAGGTACTTTCTTGTAAAATAGGGTTGTTGTAAGGATTCAATGAGTGAATACATGTGAAATTTTTTGCAAGTAAGCATTACCTAAGTGTAACACATTCTTCCTATTCTTATGTACCATCCGCTTATCCTCACAACAATTTGGTGAGGATGATAAGGCAGGAGTTACTAATTCCTCTTGTGGGGAATATTGTTAGTTGCCGTCAAGTTGATTTCAACTCATGGTGACCCCATGTGTGCAGAGTAGAACTGCTCCGAAGGGTTTTCAAGGCTGTGTGACCTTTAGGAAGCAGATCACCAGGTCTCTCTTCTGAGGTGCCTCTGGGTGGGTTTGAACAGCCAGCCTTTCGGTTTTTGGGTAATAAGAGGCTCAGAATGACAGGTTACTTTGCCCAGGATCAAATATTTAGTAAGCTACAAAAGTAGAATTCAAAATCAGATATTCTGGCTTTTTACCTGTCATAGATTGAATTGTGTCCCCCCCAAATTTGGCTAGGCCATGATTCCCAGTGTTGTGCGGTTGTCCTCTATTTTGTGATTATAATTTTACCTTAAAGAGGATTAGGGTGGGATTGTAACACCACCCTTACCGAGGTCACATTCCTGATCCAATGTAAAGGGAGTTTCCCTGGGGTGTGGCCTGCATCGCCTTTCATCTCTCAAAAGATAAAACGAAAGGGAAGCAAGCAGAGAGTTGGGGGGAACTCATACCTCGAAGAAAGAAGCACCGGGAGCAGGGTGCGTCCTTTGGACCCAGGGTCCCTGCGCAGAGAAGCTGCTAGTCCGGGGGAACATTGATGAGAAGGCCGACAGAGAGAGAAAGCCTTCCCCTGGAGGTGACGTCCTGAATTTGGACTTTCAGCCAACTTTACTGTGAAGAAATAAATTTCTCTTTGTTAAAGCCATCCACTTGTGGTATTTCTGTTAGAGCAGCACTAGATGACTAAGACATTACCATATCCCCCTAAATTTCAAGAAATTGTGCACTTTTACTTAGGTTTCTTGTGAATACTCAGGGGGTGAATTAAGCACAATGTATTAGTTGGATAGGCCTTCTTCCAATATGTATTAATTGACTGAATAGAACAATTAAGAAGTAGGTAAAAACAAAACCCAAAAAAACCCAAACCCGTTGCCATGGAGTCAATTTGGACTCATAGCAACCCTATAGGACAGAGTAGAATTGCCCCATAGGGTTTCCAAGGAGAGGCTGTTGGATTTGAATTGCCGACCTTTGTGGTTAGCAGCCGAGCTCTTAACCACTGAGCCACTAGGGCTCCATGAAGTAGGTGTGTTGCATAAAGTAATATTTGGTTAACATTCCCTAATATAATACCACACTCTAGAATTTTATAGAAGTATCCCCCCTACCCAGAGGAACTGTTTTATTAAACCATTATTATACCAAATTCAACAACTCAGTGTGATCAGGCTCACGTGTGACGCTATAACACAAATGCCACATTATGAATGATGTAGTCATTCAAAATGAAGCATTTGCACAATCTGAAATTATGATTAATCTTACAAGAGATCTATTTCCATATCTTCTGCCCACAACGTGACTATCATTACTTTTAATCTAAACACTGAAGCCTGATTCATCCCAATAGGGCCCTGAACAACAGCAACAGGGAAAAAAGTCTAGGAAGAAATCCCTTCATTTTGTTTGGTGGCTACTGTAATCTTCAGGAATCAAGAAACAGGAGGAGGTGAGAGGGGTGTATATTGTGGGAGCGAACCAAGTAGATGAAATTGACAATAACTCAGGAGGGTGAAACTGAAGGACAAAAGCTGTTGAGGGTAAAGTACTTGTTATGAATGGCTAAAAGTTGCTCTAAGGAAATTCGTTACATTTCTTTCAAATTTTTAGAAGATATTTACAAGTTAATTTCACAAAATTTTGTAACTAGGGGGCGTTTTATAAATTATTTGCCGTACTTTTTCATTTTTTTGTCAAGTAGGCATTTGAAACCCAGGAAGGCTAAGCAATTCTTCCAATGTCACACAGCGAATTAAGTATAATGAAGTTGAGAGACTAGGTCATTTGATTCCCTAGGGGTTCACTGCTGAATACCACGCCTGATATAGTGTCAGCACTCTGCAAATATTTGAAGAATGAATGAATGGATTAATGAATGGCTTTCTGTCTCTCAGACCTTTTGTTGGTGGTCCATTTTTATACCCCAAATTAAGAAAAAGGCAAAAGAAAGAGCCGTGTGCTTGGTAGCTGGGCATGGAAATTGAGAAAGCAAAGTTTCCAGTTCTGGCACAAGTTCAGAGACATCAGAAAAATGCCCCCACTTCCTCATTTTTCCATTTGCCAAGGGGGCGTAATTCAGGGAACATGTGTCTGATGAGGGGGCCAGGTTCTAAAGTCAGCCACAAGGTGAAAGTCACAGATAATCAAAACTGCCCTTGCGACTCTCTTAGGGAAGCGCCATGTCAGAGACCGGCATACTCTGCCTCAACCAATTCCCTCCATCATTGGAACTTATGGCTGTTTCCTTGTTTGAGCACCAGGTGAAGCAATTAGCTTAAACTTAGAGCTCCAAAACCTGCTGCCATCAAGTCAACTCTGACTCATAGTGACCCTATAGGACAGAGTAGAACTGCCCCATAGGCTTTCCAAGGAGCAGCTGGTGGATTCGAACTGTCAACCTCTTTGGTTAGCCGCCATAGCTTGCATAGCTCTTACTCACTGCGCCACCAGGGCTTGTATATGAAAAAAAAACATGTATTTTAAGCAAAAGACTGCAGAGTAGGTGGTCTGTGGGCAGGGAGACAGACCCAGGAAAGATTAGACTCATGGCTACCATCTCATGTTCCCCCTGGGGAATGTGATTTTTAAGACCAACGTTCTCTCTCTCTTTTGCTGAAGGTATACTGTATAACTAAACTTACAAAGTTAAATGCATGCATGACTTGACTCTGCTGTTATATCTAGTTCACTGGAAAGATTGAACAAAGTACTAATAAGGTGTTCTGGAATCAAAGTATTTTATTTTGTGGAGCTTCTTAGGTAAAGATAAGATTGCTACACTCTAGAATTAGGTAGGAGTCCCTAGGTGGTGCAAAAAACAGTTAACCTACTGGGCTGCTAACCAAAAGGCTGGTGTTTCCGGTCCACCCAGAGGCTCTTTGGAAGAAAGTCGTAGTGATCTAGTTCCAAAAACTCAGCCACTGAAAATCCTATGGAGCACAGTTCTGCTTTAATACACAGGGAATTGCATGAATCGGAATCAATTCAACAGCAACTGGTATGAATTAGGTAAATTTCTGGGCAGTGCTTTATGTATTTATTTATTTTCCTGTGGAAGCTTAAGAAAAAGAAAACAAGAAGTTTTAGTATGGATATGCCTGGGCAAAAGAGAATGAATTATATAAGTAGTGAATGTGAAGAAATTTAAATCGAATAGGAAATTAACCTTTCTTCCCCCACCTCCATGTCTTTAAAAAGGAAAAACCTCTGGTAAGTCAAACTCACTCTTTAGGGCTCCGTTCAGGCCTTCAGAGCCTCGCTCGACTAGCAATTTCCTCAATTGTTTTTTTGTTGCTCTTTCTGTGTCTCTATCCTTTTTCCTTCCTTTTTTTCCCTACCCGTCTCTATGCCCAAACCGCCATTCCCACTCTTGTTCATATTGCAGCCTCCTAGTGAGCACAGACCGTGGTCTCATGGACGCCATTGTAAGAACTTATTAAACTTATTAAACATTAATCAACTCCTGTAGACATTAGGAAGGAGGACTTTGGGCAGAGACACCTAGCTGATTTCCTGGAGCAGTATCTGGGGAATTATTTATTTGGCTCTGGGAAGATGGTATTTTAAGTTGTTATATATTTGCTCATCTTGGGGAGATTGTTGGAACCATCCAGCATGCACAGGAAGCTTGGGCTCTTGGCCCAGTCGGCTGAAGTCGAAATATTTGGAGGATGAATACTTGGAAATGCATTTAAACATTTAAAGCATTTTATTTGTTTTTCTAGTAAGTCTCATTGTTAGTGTGATATGCTTCTGCAGCAAGACTCTATCTGCTAAAGACATGAACCTCGTGGACAAGTCCAGGCCCGGGCTTCACCTAATGCCTTGGTGTGAAGCCAGAGGTGCATGTCTGTTGGCTAATGTCCACACACTATCAAGTGGGCTGTTATTACAATCACTTATCTTCAACGCCTGCGTTCTAAAGTCATGCTTAGGGACTGACTTAACTCTGCACTGAAACCAGAGGAATGGAACACAGACGCACACACACACACATGCACACATACACAGTTCTGCAAACCAGAATTCTCTTTTTTTGTCAATTAAAAAACAAGAACGAAAAACAAACCAGTTGCCATCAGGTTGATTCCAACTCAACCATGTGTGTCAGAGTAGAACTGCACTTCATAGGGTCTTCAATGGCGGTGATCTGTCAGAAGTAGATCACCAGGACTTTCTTCCAAGGTGTCTCTGGGTGGACTCAAACCTCCAACTTTTCTGTTAGCAGCTGAGCACTTAACTGTTTTCACCACCCAGGTTCTTCTCTTTTGTTAGTGCTGGATCTTTATTATTATTGCCGACTTTCAGCTCTACACTGATGATCGTCTGTGGTCAATTTTCCTCCCCAGCCTACCAGAGAACATACCTTTGGGCTGGTATATGCTTAGGGAATACAAACTAATATGAACGTATTAGATTATATAAAACATAATTGATGGTGTTATTAGTGGCTGTTGAGTTGATTCCGGCTCATGGAGACCCCATATGTATAGAGTAGAACTGCTCCATAGCGTTTTCAAGGCTATGACCTTTTGGAAGCAGATCTCCAGCCTGTCTTCCAAAGTGCCTCTGGGTGAATTCTAACCACCAATCTTTCACTGGTAGTTGGGCACTTAACCCTTTGTGCCGCCCAGGGACTACTTAAAACATAACTAGGGAGGCAAATTTGCTGTAAAAGCGCCTGTGCATTTAAAGAACTCCAAAGCAATTATAAGCAATTGGAAGATTTTTTTTCACGTTCTTTAGAACCACAAATACACTCTAGGACCTAAATTACATGCACTCTTTGCCTATCCCAATCAAATTATCTAGATAATTGCCAAATATCTACTTTGACTTACGCTATAGAGTCACAACTCATGTTGTCTCAATGGAATGGGAGTGAGCACCGGCTTCATTTATTAAATTTGAAGTAGAAAGGGGTGGGGTGGGTGGGGTTGGGTGGAGTGAGTATGAGTGTGCACCTGGCTTGGTAATTGCCATAGTAAGGTGTCTTAGACAGCAATGATAATAACCGTCTTGATAGAATTGGGAATGTGGTATCAACAGTAAAAATTATATTAAACTGGGCCCAATGCCCTGACCATCAGCCTCGAATAAACAAAGTGCAAGAAGAAAATTTCAAGAGGTACTGACTTGTGAATCAAGAAAGCTAAACAGGCCGGAAAGATGCTCAGTTGAGGGGACAATGCTCTCACCTTCTTGAAAAAGCTTTGTCTAACCTATTTACAATGCCCGATCTAATTAAAATCTAACCATAATCCTACCAGTGGCCCCCTTGCTACATCCTTTTCTATTGTCAAGATGCTCAGAGGGTTCCTTACCTGGAAAATAATAGAACCAGAGTCAATTTCAGCATGCACATGTAATTCCCAACCTGCTGAGTTGGAGGCAAAGATGCTAGTGATTTGCATAGTGGTTGGGGGTATCTCATGCAGCAATGATGTATGACATGGGTGAGTGCAGAATAGCCATCTGTTGTCAAGGAGGGTGACAGACAGTTTGTTTCAATGCGGCAGATGATGCCCCCGGTGCTGGCCGGCTGCCTTAGAGTGGACAAAGTTGGATTGGGCAAATGATACCTAGCAACCCTCTAGGGAAATAACTGAAGGATCTCTCATTTATTTCTCATGTATTTACTTCTGTCTTCTTGAGACATGCACATACATGATAGAGCTAAGATGATACAAATGCAATTTAGAACATGGCGAGGAAGGGAGAAACACATGCCCATCATTAGGGTTAAAAGTTATGGGCTTCAGCATCTGATTTACTCTGAATTTCCTGGTGGCCTGGGCAAAAGAGGAAACCTGATACATTGATTGGCTCATCTTATCTGGGAAAAGAAGCAAACTAGTTTCTCAGAAAAAATAATTTTTTCTTTTTAGCAACAGTTCTAAAATCTATTTCTTTTTCACATTTGACTTGATTGAGAGGAGAAATTGGATTTTTCAGAATGCATATAACAAAATAAACTGCTAGAGTTCTTGGCCTATTGATAGGGAAAGACCAGAACATGGATGGCTCAGTGACTAATGAGAAATAGGTAGCACTCAGCAGTCTCCTGGGACTGGCCGATTTAACCTTATCTCTTAAGAACTAATAGGACCATGATTTTTATCCTTTTCTGTTGGCATATCGGTATTTTCTAAAAAATTTCACAATGAATATGCATGACAAATGTCCTTCTTTCTGCTCTGTATCAGAGGGGGTCTGCAGGCTGCAGTTCTCAGGCCCCATGTCAGCCAGCTTCCAGCCTGGGTTTGGCCAAGGGGAGGCTCTGGTGGGAGGCTGACAAGCAGGAGGAAGGGAGAAGTCAGTGTACTTTTCCCTCTTTTTCTGTACCAGGGAGGTGTCTCTGGCAGCTGCCACCTCTCCTCCACGTATCCAGATCCCACAGGAAGACTGCCATGGTTCCAGCTTCCTCTGGGTAATACTAGCCCCTGGCTCTGGGCACATCACCTCCTCCCTTTGTGCCTCCAGCCTAGGAGTGATGGTGACTTCCTGCTGTTGTTAGTCTCTGGATTGCCTCACCATCCCTTGTTTGGCTTCTAAGATGCTTTCATCTCACTGCATTAAATTTCCTCTGTTTTAAATATTCAGAGTGTTTTTTGTCTTCCAGGTTGGGTCCTGACACAAAGAAACAAAAACCGATTTGAAACAAAAGTGAATGGGGCAGTCACTGAATTGTACATGTAAAAAAGGTTGAAATGGTGCCACAATAAGAAAAAAAAAATGAGAAGGGCAAGAAAATTGAGACAAATACAACCTGAAGAAGTAACTGAAGAAGCAAAAGACGCCACAAATAATGGCTACTCACATAAGCAAATGTCCAGTCTTGGTGCACTCTGGTTGGAAAGCACTTCTGGTCACCTAAAAGCCTTTCTAGCCACATCCACACAAATAACATCAATTTCATTCAGGGTCACCGGTTCTAGAAGTGAAGGACAACAACGTGCAAGGTATATTGAAAAATGAAAACAAAAAACATGGAGGATTTAGAGTCAGAAGTCACAAGTTCAAGTCCTGGCTTGTGATGGATGTTGTGGTTGACTCTATAGCATCCATTCCACCTCCCATGCCCCCTATAGTGTAGGAACTGTGGGGTTCAGGTGGGACTGGTTCAACCCCAGTTTCTGGGTTGTGGCCTTGATTGACACAGTCATTGGCTTTTGCATGGGTATGTACTTCAGGGCTGAGCCAATCAGTACATGGCATTCCCTGACCATTGGGACAATAAAAATGAAGAATTCTTGTTTGATGATTGAGAAAAAAATGTTCTTTCTCCCTCTGAATAGTATGGCAAGTCCAGAAACTTCTTTAACATTTTTCTGCTAAATAGAAAGAGAGACTGTGAATAAAGCTGACACGCACACACACACACACACACACACACAAAGAATCTAAGATAACCAAAATAAAACAGAGCTAGATTTCTGATCAAACTGTGCTGGAAGCCCACCCTACCTCTAGACTTTTTCTGTTACATGATACTATGCATTCCTTTTATTGTTTAGTACCATTTGATCTGGGTTTTCTATTCCTTGCAGCCAAAAGCATGCTAGCCAATACACAGCAATGTCACTTATTGGTTGTGAACAATTGCTTAATCTTTCTGATCTTCAGTTTCCTTATCTATAAAACGGGAACATTAAGACAACTTATTGCACAGAGTTTTTGTATGGATCAAATGAGATAATGAATGAGAAAGTGCTTTGTATATTGCAAGTAATTGTTTGAATTTTTTCTTATTATTACGTATATAATTTATTTCAATTGTTAATGGCATTTTATATCTCTTACATATAAAAAATTTATTTTATCAAGCATGCCGTTCCATAATACTACTTCATTACTGTATCATGAGTGTTTATCAGCATTAATCAGCAATAACCATTATTTCCCTCTGTACAGCTCTAAATAATTTACTTTTGAAGTCCCAGGAGACCTATATAAGTTTGAAAGGATTTACCTCAAAACTCTCAGCCAAGTATAGAAACAGACTGAGTAACCCTTTGTGTGACCACTCATAATTCACTTGTAAAATGTGGTTTTTGCTGCCATCTGGAGCAGCCTGTGAAAGTGGGTGTGTGACGTTCCCCTCCCTGTGTGAAAGTTTGAGCACATCCAAGAAGGACAGGCCAGTTCTGCCCTTGCACTTTCTTATAGTTGTTGCCTTAAGGTAGTTTTGGTAACTGGAGAGAGTGGCTTAGGCATGATCTTTTTAAAGGGCTGTAAAACTAAGAAGCCCCAGGGAAATAATACATCAGTGTTTAGACTTAAAAAAAAAAAAAAAAAAACAACTCACTATAATAACAAAATATTAAGTGTAATGAATTCATCAAGCATAATTAGATAAGGCCTCTAACAAGTAGGGCAATGAAAATAAAAGTATAATGGAAGTACACTGTGTATGTGTTTTTCTTCCAGTAATTGACGTCTCTTAGGACAGGGCTGGATATGGCCTTGTTAACTGTGGCAGGTCAGGGCAGACAAGAATGGCTGGGACTGAGAACTTGACCCACCCATGGGGATGGAGCAAGCCCAAGGGGGACAAGGGCTGCAAGTCCAGCCTTGATCTTTCCCACCAAGCCCTGTTGGTTCCACCTCCCAACTAGACCTTACATCTGCCTTTTTCTCTGTCTGCCTTGCCACTCTGCCAAGTCAGGTCCTCATCACGCTTCGCCTGGACTCGTCTCTCTGCCCTGTCTCAACCTCCCCGCTTTGCCCCCATCTCACCTTTAGTTACCCAGCACCCTATTACAGAAATAATCTTTTAAAATTATGCTACATTACAACTCAATAACAAAAAGGCAATCCAATTAAAAAATTGGGCAAAGGACTTGAAAAGACATTTCTCCAAAGAATATAAACAAACATCTAGTAAGTACATGAAATGATGCTTGGCATTATTAGTGAATAGGAAACGCAAATCAAAATCACAACGAGATACCATTTCATGCCTACTAAACCAGTTTCCTTGAGTCGACTCTGACTCATGGCGACCCCATGTGTGTCAAAGAGGAACTGTGCTCCATAGAGTTTTCTATCCTGATTTTTCTTTTTTTTTTTGGAAGCAGATCACTAGACCTTTTTTTCTAAGGCAACTCTGGAATCTTCAACTTTTCGGTTAGTAGCCGAGTGCATTAACTGTTTTGCACCATCTAGGGACTCACTCTGACTAGGATGGCTATTATCAGAAAAACAGAAAATAACAAGTGTTGGTGAGGATGTGTAGAAACTGAAACACTCATCATTGCTGGTGGGAATGTAAAATGGCGCAGTAACTGTAGAAACATTTTGGCAGTTTCTCAAAAAGTTAAACATAGAATTATCATGTTGCTGTTGGGTGCTGAGTTGATTTTCAACTCATAGTGACCCCATGTGACACAGTATAACTGCCCCATAGGGTTTTCTAGGCTGTAATCTTTATGGGAGAAGATCGCTAGGTCTTTCTCCCGTGGAGCGGCCAAATGGGGTCAAACTGCTAATCTTTTATTTAGCAACCCAGTGTTTAACCATTGCACCACAAGGGCTCCTTCATCTGATGATGATGAGAATTATCATAAAACCCGTTGCCATCAAGTTAATTCTGATTCATAGCGACCCTATAGGACAGGGTAGAACTGTCCCATATGGTTTTGAAGGGGCGGCTTGTGGATTTGAACTGCTGACCTTTTTGTTAGAAGCCTGAGCTCTTAAACACTTCGCCATCAGGGCTCCGAGAATTATCATATGACCCAGCAATTCCACTCCTAGACGCCTAGACTTGAAAGCAAGGACTCAATCAGATGCTTGTACACCAGTGTAATTACAGCAGCGTTATTCACAATAGCCAAAAGGTGGGAAAAAAACTCAGGCGTCCATCCATATCTATATGATAAAATATTATTCAGCCAAAAAGAGAAATAATACTTGCTATGACCTGAATGAACCTTGAAGGCACGATGCTGAGTGAAATAAGCCAGACAAAAAAGTACAAACATTGTAATGATCTCAGTTATATAAAAATCTAGAGTAGACACATGCATAGAGACTGAAGTCTATTAATGGTTATCAGTAACTGGGGGAAGGGGAGAATGAGAAGTTGCTGATTAAGGGATACTGATTTTTTTGCTTGGGGCGATGAACATTTTTGTATATGAATAGTGGTGATGGTTGTACAATATGGAGAATGTAATTAATGTCACCGTATTGTATACTTAAAAATGGTTAAATGGTGAATTTTTTATACATCTTACCACAATAAAATTAAAAAAATAATAATACTATTCTGCTCCTTACCTTGCCTCAGATTAAAATCTTTCATAGGCTCCCTACAGCCCACCCTATAAAGCATAGCCTCCTTAGCATGGTTGAGCTTTGTGTGATCTGGCCCCTGTTATCAACCAGCCCAGCTCAGCTTCTCTCTCAAAGCTCCTCTTTATACTCTCCATGGTTCTTCCAAATCTAATCATTTGATGAACCCCAGACACACCGGCTTTCTAATGCTCATCGTCTTTACACATATTGTTCCCTGCCTGCCCACATGAAAAACTCGCCTAGGTTCTTCAAGCCTCATCTCTTCTGTGAAGTGTTCCTGACACTCCCCTATGGGCAGAGCCTGGTATTATCTTTCTCGCAATTCCAGAGACCATGGACAAAGGTCTTTAAAGTCAGTTGTTAAATTTTTATAGTCTTAAAAATTACTGGGGTTGTTTAAAATACTGACTCCTGGTCCATATCCTTATAAGATTATTGTCATACCCAGGAATCCAAAAGTTAATAAGAATTTAGACACAGTAAGGTGCAGGTGGTCCTTGGACTGTTCTTGGAGAAATAATTCCCTATAATAACACTTATCACATGGTAGGCAACTTCTTTCCTTTCACTACTACCTCTAGCGAGAACTCCTTGAGGACAAGGACCAGATCTTTTTCGGCTTTGTTTCCCCAGCACTAGCACAGCGCTCTGTACACAGTAAGCTCTTGATGTGTATTTGTTAAGTGAATAAATGGATCACAGCAGAGCTTGTATCTTGAGGATATGGCAGGGATAAGTGCTGTCAAGGATGAGGACACTCAGCCCAGGGTTTGGTTGACCCGGAGAGCAGCAGTTCAGGAACAGGAAATGTTAGAGATGCAAGGGTGTGCTGGGGTAATTTGTCAACAAAACTCTGGTCACTGGGCATGAAGTCAAAAGAAGATCCTATTCTGTGCTGGTGGAGGGGAGGGAGGCTAAGAATAGACCTATCAAGATACTGACTCATGCACAAGGAAGGAGAAGTTCATGAACAGGGCCCCAAAGTACTGAGCTATATAATCAGCATCCGACTAGTGGAAAGGGTGGCTTTATTGCTCTAGAGAGTAGTGATTGCCAATCTTGTCTGCAAATTAGATTCACCTGACGCAGTTTTTCCAAACCCAAACCAGCAAACCAAAGTCCGATTTCCAAGTCCTGCCCAGAGTTACTAATTCAGAATCTGAGTGTGTGTGGAGGGGATTTCAGAGCTCTTATAACAGGAGTTCTGAAACTTTATCATGATGCGTCCATGTGTGGGGTTTTTCTCCCCCCATTCATCTTTGTTATTATCCAGTGAGCCCATTTCTATTTAAAAAATCACATTTATTAGCTCAGGGGAAATATTTTTTATTTTTATTTCTTTGCTTGTCTTTTCCCCTCCATCTCTCTGGCTTCTTTGTCCTATTTAGATGGATAGTGAAATTTCTGGATCTAACCTCTATGTCTCCAAACTTTTACTTCAGTATTTACATTTCTTTTTCATTTAGTACAGTGTTCCAGAACAATTCCTCAGAATACTCTCCTAGTTAAGTACTACACTTTTCAGTGGTGTCTATTCTGTCATTCAGCCCATCTATTTAGATTTTTATGGGGGCAGTGGTGGTTTAGTGGTAGAATTCTTGCCTTCTGTGCAAGAGACTCTGGTTTGATTCTCTGTGTAGCTGCACTCATGTGCAGCCACCACCCATCCATCATTGGTTGTTTGCGCGTTGCTATGATGCTATAGGGTCACTATGAATTGGAATTGACTGGACGGCAATGAGTTTTTTTTTTTTTTTAAATGATGCTGAACAGGTTTCAGCAAAGCTTCCAGACTTAGACTAGGAAGAAAGGCCTGGCAATCTACTTCCAAAAATCAGCCAATGAAAACATGTATAAGACCACTATTATAAGAACTCAAGGAAAGGTTTAAACACAGAAGAAAACATTCTTTGTTGGTTACAAGGGTGGGGAGGGAGGGGGAGGGTTATTTACTAACTAGATAGTAGATAAGAATTATCATAGGTGAGGGGAACGACAGCACACACTACAGGGGAAGACAACACAACTGGACTAAACCAAAGCTAAGAAGTTTCCTGAATACAATCAAACACTTTGAGGGACAAAGTAGCAGAGGTAGGGGTCTGGGGACCATGCTTTCAGGGGACATCTAGGTCAATTGGCATAACAAACCTTATCAAGAAAATATTCTGCATCCTACTTTGGTGAGTGGCATCTGGGGTCTTAAAAGCTTGCAAGTGGCCATCTAAGATGCATCAATTGGTCCCAACCACCT